>NC_091065.1:19522998-19838498 GCF_000393655.2 Nicotiana sylvestris
TATTATGTAAGCTATTGGTTGGCCTACAATATAGTGTTAGTCACTGTCGTGGCTCCGGTGGGAGTTGTCTCATCACAAGTTTGTGTCAGAGTACTAGATTTCTTAGGTCGCACGAGTCATGAGAAGGTTTAGTAGAGTCTTGCGGATCGGCACAGAGATGTCTGTACTTATCTTTGAGGGGCTACCAAACCGTTGGGAAACTTCACTTTCTTGCATTTTTGTCATGCGAATTTTTTATTTCCGAAGCCTGAAACTTGACTTTTCTATTCTTTCATAGATGGTGAGGAGACGTACGATCGAATCAGGCAGACGACCACTAGTACCAATAGTTAGGGTTGCGTGTGGATAGTGCTGTGGTAGAGGACGAGGTGTAGCCCGTACTATAGCTAGAGCGGCACCTGTGGAGCCACTAGTTGCTCCAACTGAAGAGCAGGTACGAGATGTTGGTGAGCTGGTGGGACCAGCTCAGGCACCAGTGTGCACGAGCTTGGCTGAGGCGGTTTTGGTTCCAGTTGCACCAGCTGTTTCACTGGTTGGGGGGCCTAGACTCCTACCGCCCATACTCCAAGCAGCTAGCTCAAGGAGTTCAGACACCGGGGTTGTTACTGGTTCAACTAGTTGCTGCTGCTCGGACCGAGGTTGGTTTAAACCTTTCAACTTTGTCGAATGCATCTGAATCACTCTTAGGCATTCCAGATCACGACCAAACATCACACAGAAGTTCCAATCAACTAAATGAACCTATCTAAGGTCCCGAAACACCGCCTGGAGTCTGATAACACCAAATTCCACTCCAAGTAAAACTTAGCTAATTGAAAACCTTCAAAATTCAAACATCCAATAATAAGCATCGAATTATACTCAGACCACCCGATACTCAATTCGAACATATGCCCTAATCCAAAATCACCTTAAGAACCTTAAAACCTTGATTTTGAGGTTGTTTACTCAAAATTTAAACCTTGGTCAACTCTTCTAATTGAAAGCTTCTGAATTGAGAATTATTCTTCCAATTCTACTCCAAACTTCCCCAAAATCACAACCAACTGCACGTGCAAGTCATAATACATATGGTGAAGCTACTCAAGGTCTCAAACCACTAAACGACATACAAGTGCTCAAAATAAGTGTTCGGGTCATCACACCTGCCTTTCTTCTATGCAAATGCAATTCCTTGCCCGTGAACGTAGAGGCCACAGCTCATAAAGCTTCACGAATGCAACACTCCCATCCTGAATGCGAAGATTAAAAGGCCATTGCCCCAAAATAAGCCTTTACGATTACGAGACCGACTTCGTGATCATGAAACACACTAGACACCAATAGACTTCAGTTATCCAACCAAGCTCAAATAACCTGGAATCCTTCCAAAACACACCCGAGGCTGCCGAGACCCCGTTAAATCATACCAACCAGTCCAAAAATATATCGCTAACCTACTTGTCATGACCCAAATTCCACTAAGGGTCGTGATGGCACCGGACACCGCTGTCAGGCAAGCCAACCAAAATACTTAATCAACTTCTCATTTTAATGATTTTGAAGACTATGATTTTCCTTCAATTTTACTAGTAAAAGACAATCTTTACAAAGTAAATAAAAGAATGTTTAGAAGTAAATACAAGATACCCTTAATCATTCCAGAACCAAGTGTCACAAGTGCATGAGCATTTACTAGGGAATAAAATAAAATGCAGTTACTGTCCGGAATACAAAGTGGACAGAAATGAAAAATATAGTACAATACTCTGAAGGGGACTCTACTGACGCGGGTCGTCTCAACAAATGCAGTTCACGTAAGTCTCCGTATAGCCATGCCGCTATGTCACTAAGCCACTATCCACTAGCCACACATGAACCTGTGCAACAAAAAAGCACAGCAAGTATAGTATGAGTACGAAAACAACGTGTACCCAATGAGTATCCCGTCTAATCTCGAAGAAGTACAGACGAGAGGTCGACTTCGACACTTACTAATGGTCCAATAGTAATATATTATTAATACAAAAGATCATGGATTTATTAAGAACGACAATAAATTGAAATAAGTCACAAAATGAGTAAACGTTCCTTTTTATATTAAAAATTCTCCGGATTCATAATCTATTAATTATCAATTTATCTCAAGTCAGGGAGAGAAAATATCAATATCAATAAATCTCAAGGTAAGTAATACCAACATGCACAAATCATGCCGAGGACATACGATCCGATCCAATAATATTTAAATTGTGCATTGCTAGAGGGTCAAATGGCGTGAACCATAGATACATCTATTTAATCTACCGAGGCATTCAGCTCGTTCTGAAATTAAACACATATAGACAGTCAATCAAGAAGTCAACAGGGAACAATTATCCAATGAAAAGCCAATTCTCTTTTAACAATTTTATAAAATGAAGTTTAATCCTTATAGAAATTCATTTACCAATTCGATAGGATTTAAGAAATTCAACTGTCTATAATATTACAAATTTCCCAAGTATAGCATGCTTTTGGGTCTTAGACTACCCGAACTTACACGTAATAGTAGCTACGCATGGACTCTCGTCATTTCGTCCGTACGTAGCCCCTCACAAATAGAAACACATAACCAATTATTTTACCTATGGGGACAATTCCCTCTTACAAGGTTAGAAAGGAGACTCACCTTGCTCTGAAGTTCCAAAACAAGCTTCCAAGCCCTTCCGACGACTCAAATCGATGCACAACGGTCCAAAACTAGCCAACCAATGAGAAAATCCATAAATATATGCTCTAATACTCGCAACAATTCAATTTAGATAAATTCCTAACTCCGTTCAAAAAGTTGACAAAATTGCCCTCGGGCCCACATGCCCGGATTCTCAAAAAAAACTCACAAAATCCAATAACCCATTTCGATACGAGCTCAACCTTAAATTTTTTATCAAATTCTGATAATAACCTGACCTCCAAATCTTGAATTTTCGTTCTTGAAAAGTTTTACAAAAAATTTGATTTCTTCCATTTAAATACGAAATAAATGATTAATATAACCATAGAATCATGAAGTATAATTACTTTCGGATACAGAACACTTACCCCAATCCATATGGTGAAAATCGCCTCAAAAATTGCTTCAATCCGAACTCCATAGCTCCAAATATGATAAAAATGGTTGAAACCTCGAAATATAGCTTCTGCCCAGGTATTTACTCTTCGCGATCGCGGAAAATGCTTCGCAATTGTGAAGCACAACATTTCTCAGCCCAAAATTTGCCTTTTGCGATCGCGGAAAATGATTCGCCATCGCGAAGAACAAATGCCCAGCTCTTCCAGACAATCTCTAGAATAATGGCCATAACTTTTTGTACAAAATTCCAAATTGTAAATGGTTTAAATTTTTGAAAACTAGACTCCAAGAAATACAACTTTAATGCTTTGCTTATCTACCAGTTCCCGATATATTACAAGATTTAAGCATCCAAAGTCAGCCCTGTGCAATACAAATTTCTTCGTTGTGATTTCCAAACTCTTCCCGGATAGGCTGTTGTATACGACTCATAACATTTTGTACAAAACTAAAAATTCCAAATGGTTTGATTTTCTAAAAACTAGACACAAAGGGCTACAACTTTTGTTTTTGGATCATCTCCAAATTTCTTAAAAATTGTGAGATACAAGCTTCCAAAGTGGGGTTAGTGTAGTAGAAACTTTCCTCTACGGTATCGCGAAAGCCCTTCCGCGATCGCGAATCACTGGCCATTTTCTCCCATTTTACTCATCGCGATTGCGACCAATTCCCGCGATCTCATAGCACACTTCTGTAGCCAAAAAGTAGCAGCCAAAAATGGTCTTGAAATGGTCTGAAACCACCCCGAAACTGACCCGAGCCCCTCGGGACCCCATCCGAACATACCAACAAGTCTCAAAATGTATCACGGACTTCGTCGAGACGTCAAATCACATCAAACAATGCTAAAACCATGAATCACACTCCAATACAAGCTTAATAAACTTTAAAATTTCAAACTTCTATATTCAATGCCGATACCTATCAAATCACGTCCGATTGACCTCAAATTTTGCACACGAGTCATATTCGACATTACAAACCTACTCCAACTTCCAGAATCAGAATCCGACCCCGATATAAAAAAGTTCACTTTCGGTCAAACTCTTCAAAAACCTTCAAATTTCTATCTTTATCCAAATGACTCCAAAATGACCCACAGACCTCCGAATTCATTTCTGTTCGTTCTACCAATACCAGAATAACTATACGGAGCTATTCCCAGACTCGAAATCCCAAACGGATATCGATAACACTGAAATGCACTTCAACCCAAACTTATGAAATTCTTTCAAAAATGCCAACTTCCACAATAGGTGCCGAAATGTTCCCGGGTCTTCCAAAACCCGATCCGGATATATGCCCAAGTCCGAAATCATCATACGATCCTGTTGGAACCTTCGAATCCTGATTCCGAGATCGTTTACTAAAAAATCCAATCTTAGTCCATTCTTTCACCTTAAAGCTTCCGAATTGAGAATTTTCTTTCCAAATCAACTCCGAACTTCCCGAATTCCAATTCCGACCATGCGTACAAGTCATAATGCCTGAAGTGAAGTTTCTCATGGCTTCAAACCGCCGAATAACGCACTAAAGATCAAAATGACCGGTCGGGTCATTACACTACTTGAGGTCTCAAATCACACATAGTGACATCAGAACTACGAATCACACCTCAATTCAAGCCTGATGAACTAATCAACTTCAAAGCTTCAAAACGCATGCCGAACCACGTCTAACTAACTTAGAATCACCCCAAATTTTGCACACAAGTCACAAATGATATAACAAACATGTTCTAAGTGCCAATACAATAATCTAACCCCAATAATCTCAAAGTCAACTTCTGATCAAGCCCATGAACTTTCTAAACCTTCAAATTTCCAACTTTCGCCATAAGAGCAAAATTAACCTAGGAACCACCAAATCCACATTCAGACATACGCCTACATCCTAAATAACCAAAGGAACCTATCGAAACCATCAAAATACCATTCTGGGTCATTTACGTAAAAGTCAAACCTTGGTAAACTCTTAAAACTTAAGCTTTCACCCTTGGAACTAAGTGTTCCAATTCACTTAGAAAATCCCTATAAGTCGCAAAACAACAAAGAAGCATATGGGAAGCATTAAATAGGAGAACGAGTCTTAAATATACAAAACAACCAGCCGGATTGATACATTCTCCACCACTTAAATAAATGTTCATCCTTAAACCAGTTTATAATCATACCTGATATATAAAAAAGGTGAGGATATCGGCTCTGTATATCATGCTTAGTCTCCCAAATCGCCTTCTTGACCAGTTGACCTCTCTACTGAACCTTCATTGATATTATAATCTTCATCCTGAGTTTCTTAACCTACCTATCTGAAATGCCCACTTGCTCTTCATCATAAGTCAAATCCTTGGCCAAGTGCACCGAGCTAAAATCCAACAGATATGATGAATCCTTATAATACTTTCGAAGCATGGAAATAAGAAACACAGGATGAACTCCCGATAAGCTTGGTGGCAAGGCAAGTCTGTAGGCCACCTCACAAAGACTTTCTAACACAACAAATGGACCAATACACTGAGGGCTCAACTTGCCCCTCTTCCCAAATCTCATCACACCCTTCATGGGCAAAACTCTGTCTGTAGGCCACCTCACAAAGACTTTCTAACACAACAAATGGACCAATGCACTGAGAGCTCAACTTTACACTCTTCCCAAATCTCATCACACCCTTCATGGGCAAAACTCTGAGTAGAACCTTCTCGCGTACCATGAATGCCACATCATGAGCCTTCCTATCAGCATAACTCTTCTGCGTGGATTGTGTTGTACAAAACCGCTTCTGAATCAGTTTTACCTTCTCCAAATCATCACAAACCAAATATGTGCTTAAAATCCTAGACCAGTCAAACTCAAACCATCCAACTAGATATTGACATCGCCTCTTATATGATGCCTCACATAGAGCCTTCTGGAAACTCGACTGATAGTTGTTGTTGTAGGCAAACTACACTAAATGTAGAAACTGATCCCACTGGCATACGAAATCTATGACTCATGTCCTCAATATATCCTCCAAAATTTTAATGGTCTGCTCGGACTACTCGTTCATTTGAGGGTGAAATGCGGTGGTCAACTCAACTTTCATTCCCAACTCATGCTAAACCGCTCTTTAGAAAAGTGAAATAAATTATGTACCTTGATCCGAGATGATAGAAAGTACACCATGCAAGGGAATAACATCCCAGATGTAGATCTTAGTCAATTGCTCCGAAATGTGGGAAGTCATGGTTGTGCAGACTTGGTCACTCAGTTCACAATGACCCAAACTACGTCAAATCTCCTCAATGTTTGTGGCAATCCTACTACAAAGTCTGTTGTGATACATTCCCACATCCACTCTGGTATCTCAATATTCTGAAGCAACACACCAGGTCTCTAACTCTCATAAATGACATGTTGAAGATTAAATCACCAAGCAAACATATTCAATAATGTATTTCGTCATCCTCCGCCACCAATAGTGCTACTTTAAATCACGTCACATCGTCATAGTACCCAGATGAATAGAGTACAGGAAATTTGAGCCTTATCAAGAGTCAACTATCTTAATCCATTTACATTAGGAACAAAAATCCAGCCCTGAAGCCGCAAGACACTGTCATTACAAATAATAACCTCCTTAGCACCACCCCGTTGCATTGCATCCTTAAGGACAAGAATGTGGGGATCATTATACCGATGAGCCTTGATGCGTTCAAACAAATATGACTGGTATATAACACAAGAAAGCACTATACTAGGATCCAAAATATCTAATCTCGAGAGCCTGTTGACCAAAGCTTGCACATCCACAGCCAAGGGCCTCTCCCAAACTGGAATAAAAGTAAGACTCTCAATACTCTCCGCCTTCCAATATCAAGTAAATATTCGAGAACACCCTGAAATTGATCAAACAAATCATCAATGCATAGCAGTGGATACTTGTTATTGATGTTCACCTTGTTCAACTATTGATAGTCAATACACATCCTCAAAGACCTATCCTTCTTCTTAACAAACAACGCCGGCGCACCCCAAAGTGAAACACTAGGCCTGATGAACCTTTTATCTAGAAAATCTTGCAAATATTCCTTCAATTCCATCAACTCCCCCGGAGTAATACGATACATAGGAATAAAGATAGGCTATATTCCCAATGTCAAAATTAATATCCTTATCGAGTGGCATGCCTAGTAGTTCTGTTTGAAAATCATCCAAAAACTCCCTCAGTACTAGAACTGATTCAACAGTACGAGTATCAACACTAACATCTCCGGCAAAAGCTAGATACGCAAACATCCCTTTTCAACCATTCGTTGAGCCTTCAAGAATGAAATCACTCTACTAGGAGTGCAACCCTTCCACTCCAACCTCGGCCAGACCTGCATCACCAATGTCACGGTCTTACCGTGACAATCATAAATATATGATACTGGTATAGGAAATCCATACAAAAGATCAAATCAAAATCCACCATATCTAACATTAAGAAGTCCGCCCTTGTCTCAAAACCACAAATTGCGACCACATATGACTGATAAACTCGATCCACCATAGTAAAATCGTCGGCTAGTAAAGACGCACACACATGATGTTGGCCTAAGAATAGGTGAAGTTTTGAAGACTGACAAAAGAACTCAGACATGGACCAGGTCCATCTTCTGAAGTATAGTCGTGATCAACTTGTACATATGAGATGCATGTGAAGGAGATAAATCTGACTTATCAAGAAGCAATATCTACTGATCTGATAAAAAAGGTTGCATATTGGATAAGGAGAGAAAGACTTCTTACATGAAGAGAACACAATCTAGGAAGAAGATAGTGTTAGAATTTGAGATCATCTTGAACTCTTCTACGATAGAAGAGTAGCATTTGAATCCCAGTCAGTCTCTAATCAACCCATTAAATATTAGTGTTGTTCTCTTTAACAGGTAATGCAGATAAGAAGAAGTTAAACTTAAATTGAGAGCAAAAGAGCAAGGTGATTTTGCAAGCAATTTATGTGTGATTCGAGTGTGCAATCCTGAAGCTACTTGAATGAGATAGAAGAACCAATTCCAAGTCTCTATCTTTTATTCTAGTTAAATTGTAGTAGGTGGTTTACATTGTACCTTTCACCTTTCATAGAAGCAATTATATTAGGTACCTAGAGTGTTCAAGTTAGAGTTAACTTGAAGTTGTCGCAGTAGTTGAGGCTATGTACAACAATGAGATTAGAGTTAATCCTCAGGTTTACAAGAGTTTTGTTAATGTTGTTTTGGCTTAGTGATTTTAGTGGAAGTTTGGGAAAATCCTACTAAGTAGTAGGTCGTAGTTTTTTCACCTTTTGAGCCAGGTGTTTTCCACGTAAAAATCTCTGTGTTCTTTATTTTCTTTACTTATCATTCCGCAAACAATAGTAGTTGGAACACATAGAAGAACCAGGTCCTTCTATAGTTCAGTTAAGTGAAAATTGGGTACCACACAAATCACCCCCCTCTTGTGTGGTATTGAAGTCTAAATCATCAATTGGTATCAGAGCGGGTTATCCTTGAAGAGGTTAACACCTTAGGAAAATCGAGATGAGTTCACCACCTGGAAAATGGGAAGGGCAATCCACTGCCAGGCCTCCCCTCTTTAATGGTAAGTACTATTCTTGGTGGAAGAACAAGATGTGAGATCACATCGTAGGAGAAGATTATGAACTCTGAGATATAGCCTCTGATGGTCCCCTGACCACTACAAAGAAGACTGTTGAAGGATTGGACGTTCCAAAGACAAGAGCTGACTGCACTGTTGAAGACTTGAAGAAATGGGAAAAGAATGGCAAAGCCAAGAAATGGCTTGTGTGTGGACTGGGTCCAGACGAGTACAGCAGGATACAAAGTTGTACCACTGCGAAGGAGATTTGGGACACTTTACAAGTGACTTATGAAGGAACTCCTCAAGTAAAGAGATCAAGAGGAACACTGCTATATTCTCAATATGAGAATTTCACTATGAAGGAAGGAGAAATTATCCAGGAGATGTACACAAGGTTCACAACACTAACAAATAAACTTAAATCTCTTGGGAGAATTATCCTTGAAGAACACAAGGTTGAGAAAATCTTGACAAGGGTCTTACCAGTGACTTGGGAAAGCAAAATCACTGCTATTCAGGAATCAAAGAACATTGCTAGTCTCAAGTGGACGAACTGATTGGAAACCTTACTGCCTATGAACTGAGAAGGCAAACCATGAAAATGGATCCACCCAATAAGGAAAGGAGCCTAGCTCTCAGAATAGCTGAAGGTGCAGATTTGGAGGATGATGAAATGGCCATGATCACAAGGGATTTCAAAAAGTACATAATGAGAGGAAAGGGTCCTTCTAGAGGTACTACCTTCAACAAACCAAGGGCTCCTGAGAAGCAGACCAACGAGGGCTGCTACAAATGTGGCAAGACTGATCACATGATCAAGAATTGTCCTCAGTGGAAAATAGAATGGAAGAAGGAAAGGGCTGAGCAAAGGAATAGGAAGAAGGAACAGGTTCAACCAAAAAAGAACAAAGGATCAACAAAAGCTATAGTTGCTGCTTGGGGAGAAACATTAGACGAGGATTTAGAAGATGAAGATGGAGATGAACAAGCACTTATGGCCATCGGAGAATCATATGATGAACAAGAGGTAAATGTGATTCATCTCAAAGACAAGATTAAATTTTTGTCTAAAGAAAAGTTATCTGAACTCTTACTAGACTTCATCGATGAGTCTGAGGTAATCAACAATGAGAAGGAATATCTGTCTAAAGAGTGTGTGATCTTAAAATCTAAGTGCAAAAATCTAGAATCTAGGGCTAAGTTGAGTTGTAACCTTTTTATTGTACTTACTGTGATTAAAAATCATCTTGTAAATCCGTAAACTCGTTGAGTTTATGTTGTGGCTAAATTTAGTCATAAGGAAAAGTCTTTGTAATCATAGAGTTACAAAGTGGCTTGTGGTGATAGCATCACAAGTTAGAAAAAGCCTTTGTAACTAGGATAGTCACAAAGTGGCTTATGGTAAAGGTACAACAAGTTAGTTGAATAAATCCTTTGCAATAGAATTATTGTAAAGTGGCTTGTAATAGGTAGATTACAAGTTAGTGAAGTTAAAAGACTACAGGTGTAGGTCGTGGTTTTTGATACCCTTGTATGGAATTTTTCCACGTAATCCTCTTCCTCATTTACTTATTGTTTTATTAAGTGCTCTCAGTAGAATCTTGTAGAGGACCAGGTACTCTACGATTTGGTGGACCCATACAAACTAACAATTGGTATCAGAGCAGGTTCCTCCTATCAGGCTAACACCTAGGAAGGATCCTCATGGCGGCTCCACTAAATTTTGAAGAAGGACAATCCATATACCAACATCCCAAGTTTGATGGAAAATGCTATTGGTGGTGGAAAGCTAGAATGCACGAGTTCATCATGGCTGAGGATTGTAAGCTATGGGATATCATTTGCGATGGTCCTTATGTTCCAATCAAGGTACTAGATGAATTTCCATTTTCAATGGAAAAAACTAGCAAAGAATACACTGAAGCTCACAAGAAAGCGGTGGAGAAGAATTTTCGTGCCAAGAAAATTCAAGTATATGGAATGGGACCTAAAGAGTACGATAGAATCTCTACCTGTGACACTGCAAATGAACTATGGGAGGCTTTGCAAATAGCTCATGAGGTAACTACACAAGTAAAACAAGATAAACCTAATACTGGTGATAGTTCCATGATGGCAGTTGAAGGCGAGGAGATTGGATATGACTCAACATTTGATTTGATGGCTAAATCAGATGATGATTAAGACAATAGAAATAAAGAGGTACACTTCAGGGATGTTTAGAGAAATCTAAAATCCTATTCTCCAAAAGAAAACTCATGTGTTTAGCTGATGTTTTAGTTACTGCCTTTTGTAGTTTTGCAGAGGATAGGGATTCCTTGATCTTAGAACTAGAAGAATATGAACATAATAGAGAAGACTTAGTGGTTGCAGTTACTGATCATAAGAAACCCATTGAAATTCTTAGAAACGAAAAGAGCAATCTTTTGATAGAAATTGCAGACCAAAGGGAAACAATAGTAAAACTATGGACTAAGTCAAAACATGAAAGCTCTGAAAGAGGAAAGGAGATAGCAAGTGAGGAACACCTTAGGCTTGAAGATGAGGTGAAATCTATGAGATGTAGGATATGTGCTGAAATTGAGAAAAACGAACTCCTCCAAGCCAATCTAGAAAAAGTAATAAATGATCTTGAAAGTTCTCCAAATTGGACGTGGTCCTCAGAAGCTACCACTGCCTTGCTTACTAATGATAGTGAAAAAAGGTAGGGAGAAGGGTTCCAAAGGGAGAAAACTCCTCACAATCCTCACAGTAAGAGCGTCATTGTATATGATAACTGGCCTCGTACCTAATATGGGAACACTGGGCGCTTCAAGGAAGGTGTCCAGACCAAGAATCAATCAGTTCAGAAAGATAAAGTGGTTGCTAAAACCGTGACCACAAAAGAGGGACCAGGTTCCACTCACAAAAAACGCACATTACCTGCATGGACTAAGCAAGCTCTTATTCATCCTCTTGCTTACTACAAGGGACACAAACTTGTTTGGGTTCCTAAAACTAACTCCTAATCTCTTGTGCATGGAACAGTGAAAGGAAGCGGTCAATAATGGTTCATGGATAGTGGATTTTCGAAACACATGACTGGGAACACCACAGACTTTCTTTAACTAAAATCCCTGCAAGGAGGGAGTGTATCCTTTGGCAATGGCAAAAAGGGGTACATTCTTGGAGTTGAAAAAGTTGGGAAGTCACTCACTCATTCTATTGAAAATGTGTACTATGTCAATGGGCTTAAGTACAGTCTCCTGAATGTTTCTCAAATTTGTGATAAAGGAAACATGGTGAACTTCTTGTCCAAAATATGTACAGTCACTGACCTTGTAACCGGTGATTTGGAAAATGATACGAGAACATTTATGTTGCTGATTTTGAATCTTTACAGAGTGGTGATCTGAGTTGTCTGAAGGCGGTTGACGATGATGCTAAACTATGGCACAGAAGACTGGGCCATGCAAGCTTTTCGCTTTTGAACAAACTAATTTAGAAGGACCTGGTCCATGGTCTACTTATGTCACAATTCAAGATTCAAAAAGTCTGTGATGCTTGTGCTAAAGGAAAACATGTGAAGTCCTCCTTTAAGTAAAAAAGAGATGTGAGCACCTCAAAGCCGCTTGAGCTCCTGCATATGGATTTGTGTAGACCTCTGAGGGTGCAAAGTAGAGGAGGAAAGAGATACATTTTCATAATTGTGGATGACTATTCCAGATTCACATGGACTCTGTTTCTCAGACAAAAGATGAAACTGTTGGAGTATTTGTGGCCTTCGTGAAGAAAATCAAGGTGAAGATGGAGTCTAGAGTTGTATGCATTAGATCAGATCATGGGACAGAATTTGACAATGTCAAATTTGATAAATTCTGCAATGAAAATGGCATCCCTCACAACTTCTCAGCTCTCAGAACTCCCAGCAAAATGGAGTAGTAGAAAGGAAGAAAAAAACTCTGGATGAAATGGCAAGAACAATGTTGATTGACAGTGGACTTGCAAAGAACTTTTGGGCTGAACCTGTCAACACTGCCTGCTACTTAGTGAACAGGTGCATGATCAGATCACTTTTGAACAAAACCCCGTATGAGTTGTTGAATGGAAGAAAACCCAAGCTGAATCACCTAAGAACATTTGTATGCAAATGCTATGTTCTAAACAATGGAAAAGATCAGTTTGGTAAGTTCGATGCCAAAAGTGAAGAAGGAATATTTCTTGGTTACTTTTCTCAAAGCAAGGCCTACAATATATATAACAAACGAAATCAATGTGTTGAGGAAAGTGTCCATGTTACTTTTGATGAATCTCATCCATCATTTGAGAAGAGTGCTGAGGAAGATCAAGATGGAGAACACTTACTTGTTCCTGGTGAAGTCATTAACATGACAAATGGAAAAGCAGATATGATGAGCCAAATGAAAACAATGATGCCTCATCATCAGCAGAACCAAGCACTTCAATTATAACCACTGAAGCTGAAGAAAGAGTGGTTGATGCAGTTTAGGGAACTCCACTAGCACCTGAGAGAGGGATAGAGGAAAATCAGCCAAACATACCTTTCTCCTCTCAAAATGAACCTCATAAGTCCAACTTGAGACATCAAAGCTCTCACCATATAGACAATATAACCACTCCTCTAGATCCCGGAGTTCAAACCAGGTCAAGAGCCAGAAATACACTTGCCTTCTTAGCCTTTCTCTCCCAGATAGAACCCAAAAATATCAAGGAAGCCTTGAAAGATGTAGATTGGATTACAACCATGCAAGATGAGCTGCATCAATTTGAGAGAAACAGTGTGTGGCACCTGGTACCCAGACCCCCAAATAGAACCATTATAGAAACCAAGTGGGTATTCAAAAACAAGCTCGAAGAACATGGAATTACCACAAGGAACAAGGCCGGGCTAGTGGTCCAAGGCTACAATCAGGAGGAAGGGATTGACTATGATGAAATGTTTGCTCTAGTGGCTCGCATGGAAGCTATCAAAATTCTAATCACTTTTGCCTCTCATATGGAATTCAACTTGTTCCAAATGGATGTCAAAAGTGCATTTTTGAATAGACTCCTTAAGGAAGAAGTCTATGTGAAGCAACCCCCAGGGTTTGAATGTTATGAGCACCCTGAATATGTGTTCAAACTGGACAAAGCTCTGTACGGGCTAAAGCAGGCTCCTCAAGCTTTGTATGAAAGATTGTCAAAATTCCCCTTAGAAAATGGTTTTAAGAGAGGGAAAATTGACAATACTCTTTTCTTAAAGAAACGAGGAAGGTACCTGCTCATTGTTCAGGCTTATGTGATGATATCATTTTTGGAGCAACAACTGACTCCCTATGTGAAGAATTTGCAAAACTTATGGGAAACAAATTTGAAATGAGCATGATGGGGGAATTAAACTTCTTCCTGGGTCTTCAAGTAAAACAGTCCCCAAAGGGTACTTCCATTTGTCAGCAAAAATACATCAGGGAACTCTTAAAGAGGTTTGATATGGAAGCATCAAAGGTGATAGACACTCCCATTGCCACTGCCACTCGACTAGACATGGATGAAACTGGATCTCCTGTGAATCAGACAATGTATAGAGGCATCATTGGGTCTCTCCTCTATCTCACTACCAGTCGACCTGATGTTGTTTTCAGCGTAGGGCTGTGTGCGAGGTTTCAATCAAATCCCAAGGAATCTCACTTGAAGGCTGCCAAAAGAATACTGATATATCTCAAAGGAACGCAGGACCTGGTGCTATATTATCCATCAGGTGATAATTTTAATCTGATTGGGTATGCTAATGCATACTATGTAGGTTATTTTGTGGACAGAAAAAGCATTTCTTGAATGGCTCACTTCTTAGGATCATTTCTTATCTCTTGGGGTACAAGGAAGCAAAATTTAGTGGCTCTTTCAACAGCAGAAACTGAATATGTAGCTGCAGCATCCTGCTGTGCTCAGCTTCTATGGATCAAGTAGCAACTGGAGAATTTTAAGGTATTCACTGAGAGTGTTCCCCTTCAATGGGACAACACTAGTGCACTCAACATGGCTAAGAATCCAGTTCAACATAAAAGGACAAAACATATTGATGTAAGGCATCATTTTCTAAGAGATAATATGGAGAAATGGTTGATATGTATGAAGTTCTGCAGCAAAGAAGATCAAATTGTAGACATTTTCACCAAAGCACTAAGTAGGGAACAGTTTGAAAGAAACAGAGTAAAGCTGGGACTGTTGAGGACAAATTAAGAACCTGATTTCTCTTTGGCTGGCTCGTATCCTTAAGAAATAACTGGCTCAAAGTGTTTTCTGGCCCTGTCTAACTCAATTCAATACCGTTGTAGGTAAACATGCATGATGAGCATAGAAGCGATAGATGCAGTGCATGACTGATAAAAGAGGATTGATTCTTTTAAAAAAAAATGAAGAACCAGGTTCTTGTACTAAAGGTTAGTAGTTCTGTGCATCCTTTTAATACACGTCTTAAAAAGGGTACAAAATACAACTGCCATGTCATCAACTTTTCAGATCTTGCTGTCACATCCCTTCTATTAAAAACGTTCCATCTCCCTTTGAAATATCGCAATTCTCTACACCCAACCGCCATTTCAGAACCGGTGCCTATTCCTCTCCCTTCATAATTATCCTTTCCTTTTAAAAACCCTTTCTTCTGCCCCTCTTAACCATAAGCCCTACTCTAGATTCATCCAAAAGGGAACAATCATCACACCACTTCTTCCAATGGCTGAGAACACTTCTGATCTCTGTGCCTCAACTGTAACCACTTCTGACCCATCTATGGAACTTTCATCTTCACTGAGCCTTCGTCACCCTCTATCACTTCTGCTGCTACAGTCATACCTTCCCTAGTTTCCCAATATCTTCCCACCAGAAACCCTTGAAACTGTTGTTCCTTTCTCCCCATCGTCTGTTGTTCCGACCAGTCAAACCCTAAGTGGAGAACATGGTCAAAAACTGAGTTCACAGAGGGTTCAACCATCGTTGGCACTGATTCCATGGTTGTGGAAATACCGTTGAGGAAGATAAGGATGTCATAACTATGTTTTAGTAACCGCTGATGAGATATTGCATGAAATTACTTCCCAGAAAAATGAGTCACATAGTGTGGGGGAAAAAAGGCCATTATGACTGTTGAAGGGGATGTACTAACAAATACTACTGGGGATCACATAAGGAAATTGATCCCTCTCCAGAGGACCCAGGTCAGGACTCTCATCCCTAGGATAGTGCTGCTCCTGCATTCAATGTTGTGCCCCTAGAAATTCAAGCAACTGAAATGTGATCTAGTGATGAAGAAGACCTGGACAATGTGGCCCTTGATGCATTCATAAATAAGCGAAGGTTTGTCTCCACCCCTGAGTCTGAAATCAAGCGACCTACTACCAGGCTTCAAGTCAAAATGGCCTACGACTCTGGTCTCCAAAAGAGCAAGAAGAGTAGTAAGAAGAAAAGACAAAATTTGGTGAAGGATAGTGTACCTGTAAGTGATGAAGCTATCCCTGTAGTTGAGGTGGAAGAGGGAACTCCTAAGGAACCTGGTTCCCTTGTTAGGCGGTCCTCGAAAAAGGCAGAGCCTGTTTCACTAGAGAAAGGGTCAACATCTAAGTCCAAGATGAAGGAGGTAGTGAGTGATGAGGATATACTAGTTAAGTCCAAGGGAAAAGGCAAAGTCAGTGGAGAAAAGCTTAGGAAACGCAAGTCTGTAACTATTGAAGAACCTAGTTCTGGGAAGAAAGTGAGAAGTGAGGTCTGCCTTGGCTTTGAATGCCTAAGGCATCAAAAGTTCAGCTGGGTCGTACGTTTGACCCAACAATCTCTGAGATGGCCGAAATGCGCCAAATTCTGGAAATGGTCAAGTTTCAATAATGGGTGCATCTATTTCACATTGATGCACCTAAAGTGTATGAGGAGGAAGTACAAAGTTTCTTCGCCAGTCTCTTTCTAGTTGATACTGACCATGTATGTGCTTTGGTCAATGGGGTAGACATCGTCTTTGATGTGAAATTTATTGGAGAGATTTTGAAAGTTCCTACCGTTGGGGTGTCGAGTGTACGAGATGTTTGCCAGTATAACTTCAGAAATGCAGTGGTGAAAAACAATGCTAATCAGAAAGGGGACCAGATCCATAAGAAAGCACTACTTCCTATCTACCAGCTACTGTTTGAGTTGGTTAACAAAGTCCTGTTGCCTCGAGCATAAATGAGGTCTGTGACTTCAAAATATGACCTATTCCTAATGGAGCAACTGGACAGTTTCAACCCTGTGAGTCTGCCTGACATAATGATTGAACACATGTAGAAGGTTGCCAATTTCAAGGACGATAATCATGGGCTTCCCTATGGAGTCTTGCTTATTCCGGTGTTCAAATTCTTTAAGGTTCCACTTGGAACAGGTAAAGTGGGGACCCGAAAGTAGACATTCTTGCAGACAACCTTGGAAGAGTGTGAGTGTGTTGAGAAGTAGGGGGGAGGGGAGTAGGAATTACATCAAATGTTTCTCAGCTCATCAATGCCCAGAACAGTGCAGCTGAGGAAATTCGTCGTTTGAAGGCCAGGAATGCTATCCAGGAAGGTTAGCAAGCCCGAGCGGTTCCCATGTCGAATGATGAAGTGGTTCGTTTGACACAGGAAAATGTTGATCTCAGGGCGCAAGTTGAGAACCTGAAGGCTAAATTGCTCAACGACCAAAAGTCTGGAAACACCCGAATAGACCTTGTTCTCTAGACACTTGCTGCAACTACCAAGCCTTTTCCTCATAGTGCCCCATAAGAACCCCTTTAGTGACCAGTTTTCTGGATATGTTTCTTCTGTTTTTTGTTTCTTGTTGATGTTTGGTGGATGTTTTTTGTATTTTTTATTTATGGTTGGGATGTACTACTACTGCTCCTGTAAACAAGTCCAATGTTGCCTCTTCTTTTTTCAAAAGTCATAGGCATATTAAATCATTATTAATATGAATCCTTTTTTATTATGTCTAGTACATTCTCTTTGTGTTCTATTCTCTATCATGATTGTGTGCACATATGTGGCATGAGTTAGCTTAGCTGGACTTCTTTGTATTGTTGTTCTTTTTAATGATGCCAAAAAGGGGAAAAATAATATAGTATAGGACTCAGGGGGAAACACATTGGGGAACTGGTTCTTATGCTCTATTACTCTGACCATGTAAGATAAGGCATAGTCTTAGGGGAAACTCTTTTTACTGCCCGATTCCAAATTATAATTGTTCAGTTTGTCATTATCAAAAAGGGGGAAATTGATAAATCTTAAATACTCTTTCATTATATTTTGATGATCTAACAAACTTACTGTTAAGAACCAGATAGGGAACCTGACCTACTTGGATTGCTGCAAACTTTAACGGATTCCAGCTAAAGTTGAACTGCTCCAGCTTTAGGAGTTAGGAACAAAAACAAGGACCTGATGCTCTTGTGGTTTCCTCATAGCAATACAAAGTCATTTGGACATAGCTGGAAATGAAGTGACTGGCGGCACTATTTCTGCCACACTGCACTACATTGTCAGCCCACTCATTCTCTAACCAAATAAAGTACTCACATCATTTCAAGTGATGTGATCAAAATGTACCCAATGAGATTTATACAAAAACATCACTGGAAGGTTTCTGTTTCTCATCCAAGCCTCTTGAAAAAATAGAGAAATCAATCCTCACAAGCTTGAAGAACAAGGTTGAACGCTACTACAGACCAGTTCCTAAAAGATAGATCGTTGTTGTCCTAGTTGAGTTATAACCTTGTTATTGTACTTACTGTATCTCCAAAACCGCTTATCTAGAAGCATTTTGAATAGGAATCCTCTTGTAAATCCGTAAACTCGTTAAGTTTATGTTGTGAATCGATTTAGTCATAAGGAAAAGTCTTTGTAATTGTAGAGTTACAAAGTGGCTTGTGGTGATAGCATCACAAGTTAGAAAGAGCCTTTGTAATTAGGATAGTCACAAAGTAGCTTATGGTAAAGGTACCACAAGTTAGTTGAGTATATCCTTTACAATAGGAATTATTGTAAAGTGGCTTGTAATAAGCAGATTATAAGTTAGTGAAGTTAAAAGCCAACAGGTGTAGGTCGTGGTTTTTTGATCCCTTTGTGTGGGATTTTTCCACATAAAATCCTCTACCTCATTTACTTACTGTTTTATTAAGTGCTCTCAGTAGAATCTTGTAGAGGACCAAGTACTCTACGATTTGGTAGACCCATACAAACTAACATGGTTACTTAACATCAAGTTCAAGGAAGACAAAGTTTGTAAGGCCTGTACAAGGGGGAAGCAGCTAAGATCATCCTTTAAAAGCAAGAAAATGGTAAGCACAACCAGGACGTTGGAACTGGTTCATATGGATCTTTGTAGTCTAATGAGAACATTGAGCAGAGGTGGTAAGAAATATGTGATGGTACTTGTCGATGATTATTCTAGATTTACCTGGGTACTATTCTTAACATCTAAAGATAAAGCATTTGACATGGTTACTGCCTTTGTTAGAAAAACTCATTGCATCCATATGGTCTGATCATTGTACTGAATTTCAAAATGCTATGTTTGCTGAATTTTGTGATGAGCATGGTATAGATCATAACTTCTCTGCCCCTATAACTCCTCAACAAAATGGAGTAGTTGAAATAAAGAACAGGACTCTTGAAGATATGGCTAGGACTATGCATCTTTCTAGTAAACTGCCCCATAGCTTCTGGGGAGAGGCTGTAAACACTACATGCTATATCATAAATAGATGCATGACTGTCGCACCTCCTTTTTACATATCCCCGTGAGGGTACAAGGGAGTTTTCTCCAATTAAAGGACAGTCGAAACGAGATTTATTTAATTATTTCAGAGTCGCCACCTGGGAATTTTAAGGCGTCCCAAGTCACCAATTTTAATCCCTGAATCGAGGAGAATATGACTCTGTTTATTATTCTGCGAACCAGAAATCCTGAATAAGGAATTCTGTTAATCCGGAAGAAGGTGTTAGGCATTTTCGAATTCCGTGGTTCTAGCACGGTCGCTCAACTGCTTTCATTCTTGGCTTAATTATCTTGATTTTATTAAATATATTTTTATTGCATGATTTTACTACCGCTTTTTTACTTATTGTTTACGATTATATGGACGAATTACGCGTACGTATATTCGTGTTATATACTTTTTATAATCACCGGGGATCGTGCCACGCGTACATGTACACAATAAATTTGTCCATGTTATAGATTTTATAAAATATATATTCGAAAATTAAAAATAGAATCAGGAACATCATCACCCCTTTTATTTAGATAATGAACTGCACACCTCGGGTTATATGAAATTATTTTAACACCTTTGGGATACGCGAACGCATCCCTAATTGCGCAAAATACTTGTAATGGTATTATGGATTTTTCACAAATTGTTTATTATATTCATACATTTTTATGTGAAAATCATGAGAACTCCAATTTTAGAGGCCTTTAAATTCTTTGAAAAGAGTTCACAATCTATTAAAAGGTTGCCCGTTGATTATAATTTCCGAGTATGAATTATATTCATTCCAACTATTCAAATTCAAATAACAGAATAAAAATATGATTAATACTATTTTTGATAAATATAACATATATATATATATACCAAAGAATAAATTGTATATGAAACTGAAATTGAATTATAAAGGAAAGAATATTTTCAAGAACTTTTATTATTATTAATTAGTGCAAGTTCTATTCCTAATTACCATTGATATAAAGTTTTGCAATTTGTGTTCGCACATCTCATCTTATTCTCATATACTTGTTTTAATCCAATAGGCAAATTAATTTAATTAATTATGCCTATGATTGAGTTAGGAAGATATATATATAATCAAACCCATTTGATTCTAAATCTATGTGAATTATTACAACTATTAACTTTCACATCGTATAAGTTCCTAAGCCCTTTTATTATTAAGAAAGAGAACAAGTCTAATTGACTTAATAAAATGATATTGCATGCAATACTACTTACCATATTTGACATCGTGAACGTAACGGATTATACTGACGCATCTTTCAATTATAGATTATGAACACAACCAATGTTATGCCAAAAGATAGCAAATTGCAACCAATCATCATCTAGCTTTAAACAATAACTAATTAACTAACAAAATAAACTAATAGCATATTTTCCTTGATATTTCCATATTATGCTATACCTATCTAACAATACCGTAAAGTGTAAATAAAAGCCAACTTTCTGTCATGCTTCCTATTTACACAACTCAAAGATAACTAAACTAATGAAATTTCAGCATGGGTAACATTATTACAAAGTAAAAAAAAATATAAGACAATCAACTTGTAGCCATCAAATTGAATTCACTACTAATTAACTAACATGAAACAAAAAATGAAATTTAAACTGATGAACTTGGACAAATGGAAAAACAGAATTGCAATTCGAGCTTCATTGATTAGTCATGTTGAATCTCTTTCCAACATGAAATTTAAAAGACATGTACCTGAAAATGAAGATGGAAGGAGTAAATTTCAGCAGTAGCAGCAGTGACAAATTCAGCAGAATAGCAGTATACAGCAAGTCTGAACAATAATAGGATCCGAGAAGCCCAGATGCACAGTAACAGGATTTTTTGGGAAAACTTTCAGATTTAATCCAAGTAATATCAAACAAACAGACCCGGACAGATCCAAAGAAAAGTATGTTTCTGATTTTTTTCTTTTCTGTTTCTATATCTGTTTCAGATTGTACGTATAAGTGCGTATTCTCATTTTTCTGTTTCTTTTCTGTTCTCTTCCTCTTTTTTCAGATTTTCTATTTCTGATTTTTCTCAGTGTATTTCTCTCTATTTTCAGATTTTTCTCTAATGCCTTCAAAAATTAGATCTCTAACTTGTCTTTCTTTTCAAACTCTCTCCCTAAAATCTGATCTCTTTTTCAAATCTCTCTGAAAACAAAACTCTTCTTCAGATTTTTTTTCTTCCTCTTTCTATCTCTGTTAAAGTCTCTCTCACTCTCTGTCTAAAAAAAACTCTCTAAATCAGTCCCAATTCCCACCATCTTATACAGGTCTTCCTGGACCCCTTTTTCTTTTTAAAAACAGAAAATTTCCATTAACAATCTGTTTTTCCACTTTAAATCCCATTAAGCTAACTTTTCCCTGATTTTCAGCAACCCATTACCCCTTGTTTCCCATTAACCTATTAAATTAAAAGCCACTAACACTCCACTATCAGCACACTACTATCCTCACTGTTTCATTACCAGTAGTACCCCTGAAAGCTTACTGTTATTACTGCCCTCAAGGAAATCAGAATCTGATACAAAAACAGATTTTGAAAATTGTTCAGAATTGATTATCCTTCTGAATTAAACAGCTATAACCAATCCTATCAAGTTCTGGACTGAATCTTGACTGAGAATGCACTTTTCTAACACAATGGTATCTAACCAACATTTGTGAAATTGAAATTAAACCTAATATCACAACCAATTATACTGAATTCAATATAGCAATCAAACTGAATTTCAACATTGGACTAAAGTTAAACAAACACAGGGGCATTGTTAGTATACTGACAATGCCCTGTTCAGAAAATGATATATACAACACACATTTGAATTCACTGATTCGCAAACAAACATGATTTAATTGACGAGTATTAATCAGTTGACTATTTACAACATTTGCCCATAATCAGTCTAAAACAATAAAAACAGACTGTTTCAATCAGCATTATTATAAATGAGAATTCATAATATAACTAATCGACGAACTTAATCGAATCGATTACTTACATTGTGAATAATCACAACCAACAGAAATAGTTTCATATTTTGATCATATAGACGGGCATGAGACAAAGATGACAGAATTAATCAAAACAAAAATATAAAAAATTAACAAGTTATTAAAACAAACGAAAATACATACAGAATACACAAACAGAAATAGAAAAGTACCTCTGAATTTTAATCAGACTCGAACTCAACTTGGCTTCGGATTTTGTTTGAAATCAAACAGACCTTAGTCGAAGTATTTTCCACTGAAAATACTTCGACTAAGGTCGATTAAACCTCAATCTTTATTCAATCTGGACAGAATCCAAAAGTCTGGTATTTTTAGGGTTCTTGAAAGTTCGATTTGGGACTTAACCATTTCTGGGATTTGAGGAGAACCAAATATGATACAAGGGTGAGGGTAGCCTAGGGGCCATTTGGTGTCAGTTTAGAACAGATCTGAGTTTGTTCTTGTTTGGTCCGAATCTTCAAAAGAAGATTCGAGAAGCTCGGAACTGATTCGAGCCAAACAAACTTCAGATCCATAACAAGGCATGCTAGGGGGTACTATGGTGTTATTGTGGAAGCCATTGGAAAGGTTGGAGTTTCCAGACCCACCTTCGATTTAGTATTCGAAGAGTTGGGCTCTGATTCGAAGGAAACTAAGCTTAGATCTGTGTAGAGGATGTTCAAGGGATTCTAGGGTGTTATTTTGGTGACCGGCAGCTGGATGCCGCCGGGTTTCAGGCGGTGGGATCCTAGGGCGGCTAGGGTTAGTGGTGAGTTTGGGAACGATGATGAACAGTGAGACGAGGGGGGTGTTTGGTTAGGGGCCGGGGTAGGGGTTTGGTCTTTATATAGGGGTGGGGTGGATTGATCTCATCCGTTGGATCAATTAAGATGCACGGTTGAGATCAATCCACTTAACCAAATGTCGTCGTTTGGTCTAAGTTCAGGGTCGGCCTGGATCGGGTCAAAGGGTCGGGTTATGGGTTACGGGTAAGGGAGTGAGATCTTAACCGCTGGTTGGATTTGATCCAACGGTCCCTGAGAAGCTACGACCAAATGCTGTCGTTTTGGCTCGTATGGATTGAACCGGACTTGGGCTGCCTAGATTGGGCTAAGGGGGGGGGGTAATTTGGTTTTGGGCCTGGATTTTAATTCAGCTCCGATTTTGTATATATATATATATATATATATTTTCATTTTTTCTAATTTAAATTTCTAATTTTAATTATAAAATAATTTTAACTTCACAAAAATATATTAATTATTCTATAACAATTATTTAACACATAGACAAAACATCAATCACACAGTGGAATATTTAAAATAGAACTATTGCATATTTTTGTGATTTTATTTAAATTATCTTTTAAATACATAATTAAATCCTATATGCATGCAACATGTATTTTATTTTATTTTTTCATTTTATTATGACACAGTAAATATTTACGGACATAAAATAAATATTTAACACCACGCAAATTCAAAAATTACACAGTAAAAGAAATTTATTTTATTTTTTGACTTATTTTGGAGTAGTTTTTCGTAAGGCAAAAATCACGTGCTCACAGCTGCCCCTCTTTGTGCGGAAACTCGAAGAGTTTTCGTGCAAAGATAAAGTGAGCAGATACGAGCGATTTTTGCCCGTTCAAATACTCCGTGGGAAGCATTTTTTTTTTGAAAGATTTGATCGAACCTCTGCTTCAAAGGTTTCCTACATATCCTTGGCTATAAAGGAATCAGGTCAATAAAGTTCGGGAAGTTTTGGGTAGCTGGGACTACCGTGGGATTGTGATGTTACTGCTGCTTCGTGCTGTTTTTACTGCTTGCTGACCTCCTTATTACACCTTACTTCAAAGGTAATACAAAAACTAAACTAGATTATGGTACAGGAATTATAAAAATCTTATCTAGATCATGCCCTTGCGTTTCTTGTTGTCTTGATATCTTGGTGACTCTTGGGCATTTGCCTTATTCCGTATTCCTTTTCATTATGTCCCGTATTTTCTTTTGGGACTCTCGTTGTTTCTTGCTGGGGATTTTGTTGGACTCCTCTGCTTTATTGATTCTAAATGTGCTCCTTTATCATATGAGCGGGCTTTTGACTTCAACACTTCAATTGCATTCCCTCGTTCTCCACGTGGGTACCTGACTGCTTCTTTTCTTTCTTCATCCTCATTCTCCAGGTGGACGCCTGATTTCTTTAACTTCTTATCCTCATTCTCCAGGTGGACGCCTGACTTCTTCTTTTCTCATCCTCATTCTCCAGGTGGATGCCTGACTTCTTTAATTCTCATCCTCATTCTCCAGGTGGACGCCTGACTTCTTTAATTCTCATCCTCATTCTCCAGGTGGACGCCTGACTTCTTTCTTCAATTCTCATCCTCATTCTCCAGGTGGACGCCTGACTTCTTCAATTCTCATCCTCATTCTCCAGGTGGACGCCTGACTTCTTTAATTCTTCATCCTCATTCTCCAGGTGGACGCCTGACTTCTTTAATTCTCATCCTCATTCTCCAGGTGGACGCCTGACTTCTTCTTTTCTCATCCTCATTCTCCAGGTGGACGCCTGACTTCTTCAATTCTCATCCTCATTCTCCAGGTGGACGCCTGACTTCTTTAATTCTCATCCTCATTCTCCAGGTGGACGCCTGACTTCTTTAATTCTCATCCTCATTCTCCAGGTGGACGCCTGACTTCTTTAATTCTTCATCCTCATTCTCCAGGTGGACGCCTGACTTCTTTAATTCTTCATCCTCATTCTCCAGGTGGACGCCTGACTTCTTTAATTCTCATCCTCATTCTCCAGGTGGACGCCTGATTTTTTAATTCTTCATCCTCATTCTCCAGGTGGACGCCTGACTTCTTTAATTCTTCATCCTCATTCTCCAGGTGGACGCCTGACTTCTTCTTTTCTCATCCTCATTCTCCATGTGGACGCTTGACTTCTTCTATTCTTATCCTCATTCTCCAGGTGGACGCCTGACTTCTTCAATTCTCATCCTCATTCTCCAGGTGGACGCCTGACTTCTTTAAATCTCATCCTCATTCTCCAGGTGGATGCCTGACTTCTTCAATTCTCATCCTCGTTCTCCAGGTGGACGCCTGACTTCTTCTTTTCTCATCCAGGTATTTCCTGACACAAATATTGTATTTGCCCCTGTTTTAAATCAAAGAAAACTTCGTTAGTTTAAAGCAGGGTGGTTAACTGGGGTATTCTTGCCGATGGTGAAGCTTCTCTTCGTCTCTCTTTATTGCCTTGGAATGGTTGAAAAGACTGTTTTGTCCTTCTGTACTTGATCCTTGACTATAGGATTCCTCTCTGTACGTTTTCCTTCAAACCCTTTTAACTGTAATCATATGTCCCTTCTGACTTTGCTGATCCACTTTTGATTTCACCTTTCTTATACCCATATCTTTTATCTCCCACCTTTTGTGGCCGTATTTTGTATCATGTAACCTTGAATCTTGGTAATATACCTTGACATTCCTTCTTATTTGTTTGGAATAAAACTTATCTCAAAGCTTTTAGAAAAGTAAGATTATTAGTGATGAAACACGCTGATTTCGACAATTATAGAATGAAAAGAAAAATCCAAGTTTGGATAACTGTGGGAGAAAGGAATAAAGGACTTATCTGATTGGAATTACTGGCACCAATGATCAGGGTATGCATTTCGGATTAATCAACCCAGTCTTTTAATCAATCTCCTTTCAATTGTCTCATTTTTGTTTTTGCCAAAATTTCCATAATCCAACTTCATTTTTCATTTCACAGACCTGTTGGACTTGCAACGTCTCAAAGAGTTTTCACCGATAAACTTTCCTCATTTGTTCATTTCTCACTTCCTTTTCGCCTTATGGTGCCCACGAAGGTTTTCACCAATAAGACTCTCTCATTTTACTTTTCTCTCAACTTCCGTCGCCTTATGGTGCCCGTGTGGGTTTTCACCTATAAGACTCTCTCATTTTTACTTTCTTTTCTTGTTTGTACCAGAGTATTATGAACCATCTTCATTTGCTTGACTCAGCATTTTTCTAAGATTGGTCGAAAGGTCTTTCTGGTATGGGGTTAGAAATGGAAAAGGTATTAAAAGCTAAACAGTTTTGGTATGTGTTTAAAATTACAACTCTTGGAATCTTTTTCTTATTTCCAATACAATTCTTGCCCCAGTTTCTTGATTGGGGTCGCTTGATGTTTCTTTTTGTGCACATTATGTATATTGTACACCCTATGACCGAGCCGTGAGGCGCCTACGTATCCTTCTTTGAGGAATCAGGTCAAACGTAGTTCACTTGATGATAGTGATTTGATTTATTTATTTATTTATTTTTTTATTATTATTATTATTTCATACTTGATTTTCATTGATTCCAAGAGAGTGTAGGAAAGAAACAAGTATGGCTCAAAGGGGAAACAAAGGGTATAGTGTTTCGGATAGCAGAATAAATTGCCTTTGTCATTCCAATCTTCGAAATAATGCTAAATACAAACACTCAAAAAGTTATGCATAATATCTCTTTACCGCGTCAGAATTGATCGCCATATCTATGCATTTGCCTTCAATGTCTGTTAAGCATAGTGCACCATTTGATAATACTCTGGTCACAATGAATGGTCCCTTGCCAATTCGGGGCAAATTTGCCTTTTGCCTCAACCTGATGTGGAAGAATACGTTTCAGCACATGCTGACCTACTTCAAACTTCCGGGGACGCACCTTTTTGTTGTATGCTCTTTCTATTCTTCTTTGATATAATTGACCATGACATACTGCGGCCAATCGTTTTTCATCAATCAAGTTTAACTGTTCCAGACGGGTTTTGACCCATTCATCATCATCAATCTTTGCTTCGGCGATGATCCGAAGGGAAGGAATCTCAACTTCTGCAGGAATTACTGCTTCAGTGCCATATACCAACAAATAAGGAGTTGCTCCTACTGAAGTGCGAACAGTAGTGCGGTATCCCAATAATGCAAATGGTAATTTTTCATGCCATTGTTTTGAACCTTCTACCATTTTCCGAAGTATCTTCTTTATGTTTTTGTTGGCTGCTTCTACTGCTCCATTCGCCTTGGGCCGATATGGGGTAGAGTTGCGATGTGTAATCTTAAACTGTTGACATACTTCCTTCATTAAGTTGCTGTTAAGATTAGCACCGTTATCTGTGATGATCACCTTCGGGATTCCGAATCGACATATGATATTTGAGTGGACAAAATCGACCACAGCTTTCTTGGTCACTGATTTGAATGTCTTGGCCTCAACCCATTTGGTAAAATAATCAATAGCTACCAGAATGAACCTGTGCCCATTGGATGCTGCCGGCTCAATTGGTCCAATCACATCCATGCCCCAGGCAACGAAGGGCCATGGTGCCGACATTGTGTGCAACTCGGATGGTGGAGAATGAATCAAATCTCCGTGTATTTGGCATTGATGACACTTGCGCACAAAACTGATACAATCTCGCTCCATGGTAAGCCAATAGTAACCAGCTCGGAGGATTTTCTTTGCCAACACATATCCACTCATGTGGGGTCCGCAAACTCCTGAATGTACTTCAGACATGACAGTTGTAGCTTGTCTGGCATCTATGCATCTTAATAATCCAAGATCTGGTGTTCTTTTATACAAAACTCCTCCGCTTAAGAAGAATCCATTTGCCAATCGCCTAATGGTCCTCTTTTGATCTCCTGTGGCTTGTGCGGGATATATCCCCATCCTGATATACTCCTTGATGTCGTGGAACCATGGTTCACCATCAAATTCTTCTTCAACCATATTGCAATAAGCGTGCTGATCGTGGACTTGAATATGTATCGGATCTACATAAGCTTTGTCCGGATGGTGCAACATTGATGCCAGGGTAGCCAATGCATCGGCAACCTCATTATGGATTCTTGGAATATGTTGGAATTCCACTGATTGAAACCGCTGACAAAGATCATGTAGACATTGTCGGTATGGTATGAGCTTCAAGTCTCGGGTTTCCCATTCTCCTTGAATTTGATGTACCAAAAGATCCGAATCTCCCATGACTAAGATTTCTCGGATACCCATGTCTGCGGCTAGCCTTAACCCCAAAATACAAGCTTCATATTCAGCCATATTATTGGTGCAATAAAATCGCAATTGAGTCGTAACAGGATAGTGATGCCCTGTTTCAGAAATGATTACAGCTCCTATTCCGACTCCTTTCATGTTAGCGGCTCTATCAAAGAAAAGTTTCCAGCCAGGCTTTTCAATTTGCTCCACCTCGTCGATATGCATTGTTTCTTCATCAGGAAAATAAGTTTTCAACGGCTCATATTCCTCATCGACCGGGTTTTCGGCTAAATGATCGGCCAGTGCTTGAGCCTTCATTGCAGTTCGAGTCACATAGATGATGTCGAATTCTGTGAGCAATATCTGCCACTTTGCAAGTCTTCCCGTTGGCATAGGCTTTTGAAAAATGTATTTCAATGGATCCAACCGAGAAATGAGGTAAGTAGTGTAGGATGACAAATAGTGTTTCAATTTTTGAGCTACCCATGTTAGGGCGCAACATGTCTTTTCTAGATGAGTATACTTAACCTCATAAGCTGTGAACTTCTTGCTAAGGTAGTAGATGGCCTGTTCTTTTCTTCCAGTGAGGTCATGTTGCCCCAATACACAACCAAATGAATTTTCCAAGACCGTCAAGTAAAGAATCAGAGGTCTTCCTGGCTCTGGCGGGACCAACACGGGTGGGTTTGACAGGTATCCTTTTATCTTGTCAAACTCCTCCTGACACTCGTCGGTCCATTCGACCGCAGCATCCTTTTTCAACAATTTGAAAATAGGCTCACAGGTTGTTGTAAGCTGAGCAATAAACCTGCTGATGTAATTCAACCTTCCAAACAAACTCATTACTTCAGTTTTGTTCTTTGGAGGTGGCAATTCTTGGATGGCTTTGATTTTTGAGGGGTCTAGCTCGATGCCTTGCCGACTGACTATGAATCCCAGCAACTTTCCAGATGGAACTCCAAATGCGCACTTGGCAGGGTTTAGCTTGAGGTTGTACCTGCGAAGTCTTAAGAAGAACTTCCTCAAATCCCCAACGTGGTTGGCCTGATGCTTTGATTTTACAATCACATCGTCCACGTATACCTCAATCTCCTTGTGTATCATATCATGAAATACTGTGGTCATTGATCTCATATAGGTTACTCCGGCGTTCTTTAAACCGAATGGCATTACCCGGTAGCAATAAGTTCCCCATGGTGTGATGAATACCGTCTTTTCTGCATCTTCTTCATCCATTAGAATTTGATGATACCCGGCATAACAATCCATGAAAGACCCTATATCATGCTTGGCACAATTGTCGATCAAAATATGGATATTGGGTAATGGGAAATTATCCTTTGGACTTGCTTTGTTGAGATTGCGATAGTCGACGCATACTCTAATTTTGCCGTCTTTCTTTGGCACAGGAACGACATTAGCTAACCAAACAGGATATCGAGTGACTCGAATGACCTTTGCTTCCAATTGTTTGGTGATTTCTTCCTTAATTCTCACACTCATATCAGGCTTGAATTTTCTCAGCCTCTGCTTGACAGGAGGCACCGTTGGATCGGTGGGCAATTTGTGGACCACTAAATCAGTGCTCAAGCCCGGCATGTCGTCATACGACCATGCAAAAACATCTTTGAATTCTATGAGTGCTTTAATTAACTCCTCTCGGATCTTTGGCTCCAGATGGACACTTATTTTAGTTTCTCGGATATTACTCGTGTCCCCTATATTGATGTCCTCGGTATCACTCAAGTTAGGTTTGATTTTTTCCTCAAAGTGAATTAACTCTTTACTAATCTCTTCAAAAACCTCATCTTCATCATATTCTGATTCATAATCACAATATATTTCTTGAATTATTACTTCGGAACCAGATTGATTTTTAAGACTGGGCTGAGGATTCCTCATGCATGCCATATCACTAGAGCCAGCGTAAAAGGAACTGTACAGGAAAGAAGAAAAAGAAAAGAAAACTATCAGGAATGATAATAAAAAGGAAACTGCTTTTTATTGGATGATGAAAGATAACAAGGTTTGCACACTTCAAACAAACTGTAAGATAAGCTTTGGGATTACAACCCTGAAGTAACCCAAACAAACTGAAAGAAAATCAAAATAAACTACCAAGACTCCTTTCGAATTGGGAGAGGAGTGGCTTTCCAATTATTGAGCTTTGTTTCTGGCCCAACGAATTGAACTTCTGCGTTGCTACACCCTTCTCCGCTTTCCAACATGTTCATATCACTAAACAATTTCTCGAACATTTCAATTAATTCCTCCTCAGGATTGATCCGGGATTTAGGAATTGTTGTTATCGGGCGATTTTTAGCACCGGTCTTGACAAAAGACTTTGACAGATGTGGTACTGGTTTTGGAAGAACCCATGCTAGGTGTTTCAACTTCCTGGCCCTTATCACGTCATTGGCAGTGGGTATGAACCCCAAACCGAATGTTCCCCAGTTCTCGGGGAGAGATACTGGTTGTATAATTCCTTGCAAAGATAAACCCAGACCTCTGCCGGGTATAAAGCCATTCTTTAATATTTCATAAGCTACCATGACTGATGCAGAGGATATCTTTGGATTCGGAAGGTATTTCCCTTCTGGAATTTTCTCTACCGACACTGTGTCGGACACTTGGTATACCCATGGTCCCTGGTCATTTTCTGTTCCCTCGACCGGTACAATGGTACTGCTGTGAGCATTTAAACTTTCTTCTCCATACACGACTACTTCTTGATGATCCCATTCAAACTTGACAGCCTGATGTAGTGTTGACGGGACTGCTTTAGCAGCATGGATCCATGGTCGACCCAATAACAAGTTGTAAGAAACAGATATGTCCAACACTTGGAATTCCATTGTGAATTCAACTGGCCCTATAGTTAGTTCCAACACTATGTCGCCAAATGAATCTCTGCTTCCACCGTCAAATCCTCGTACGCAGATACTATTCTTCTGGATCCTCTCCTCTTTAATTTTTAATTTGTTTAAAGTGGAGAGAGGGCATATGTTTGCACTGGACCCATTGTCAACCAATACCCGGGTTACTACGGAGTTTTCACATTTCACGGTGAGGTAAAGAGCTCTGTTGTGCTCGGTACCTTCCACAGGTAATTCATCATCAGCAAATGTAATTCTGTTTGTCTCAAAGATTCTGTTGGCTATTTTTCCCAAATGATTTACAGAGATCTTTTCAGGAACATGAGCTTCATTCAGGATTTTCATCAACGCCAGACGGTGCTCCTCTGAATGGATCAGTAATGACAATAATGAAATTTGAGTGGGGGTCTTCTTTAATTGATCCACAACAGAATAATCATGGAGCTTCATTTTTCTTAAAAACTCCTCCGCCTCTTCTTCCGTCACAGCTTTCTTTGTTGATATTGGATTGTTTTTAGTTTTTCTCAACTCTTCGGGAGTAAAACATCTTCCCGAACGAGTCAAGCCTTGCACCTCACACACTTCTTCCTTGATTTCTTTGCCCTTGTACATTACAGTCACCCGTTCATAGTTCCATGGGATGGCTTTGTTGTTGATGACCGGCAGCTGGATTACAGGTGCAATAATAACCCGATCTGTACGGGCTCCTTCCACGAATACAATGGGTTTGTTAGCAACCCCTGGTACTATCACTTTCGGCCTTTCTTGTTTTGCGGCAACTTTGCTCGATGATCCCTCATCGACTATCATAGACGGTTCATCACCATTTTTGTTCTGCTTAGACACCGGCTTCTCCTCCATTAACTGCTTATCTGGCTTGGTTTCATGAGACTTGATCATCATGACAGTTTGTGACGGCTTCTTTGTCTCCCCATCAGCTTGTATGATTTCTATCATATTAGCCTCTTGATGGGCTGGCATTGGATTTCTATTGATATTTGGGGCTTCGGGGGTTTGAACCTCGATTTTATTAGTATCAATCAGCTCTTGTATTGCATTTTTCAAATGCCAGCATTTCTCCGTATCATGGCCTGGTGCACCGGAGCAATATTCACAGCTAATGGTGTAATCCAGATTCTTTGGAGGAGGATTGGGTAGTTTGGATTGTATTGGTCTCAGCATGTCTAGCTGTCTCAGCCTGTGGAACAGACTAGTGTAAGACTCTCCCAATGGAGTGTAAGTTTTCTTTTTCTGTTCCCTTTCTCCCCTGAATGCTGGCCTAGGCCTGAAACCTGGTCCGGGATAGGCTCGTGGGTAAGTATTTGGTGTGACAGGAGCACGCCAATTGGTGTGAACAGGTGGCTGATTGTATGCTTGAGCATGGTTAATGGAAAAATGAGGCTCTGAAGGGTGATAGTAGTGTTGGGATGAATCATGGTGGTAAGCTGATTGGCGAGGTCGTTGTTGATTATAGTAAAGCGGTGAACCTCTGGGTCCCGACCAAATTCCTGAATCAACTACGGCTGCTTCCTCCCTCTTCTTTCTTCCGATTCCTCCTACCCCGCCTTGAATAGCTTGAGTAGTTGCCTTAATTGCTGAATAGCTCATGATTTTATTTGTCTTGAGGCCTTCTTCCACCATACCTCCCATCTTCACTACTTCGTTGAATGATTTCCCAACCGCTGAAACCAAGTGGGCATAGTAAGTTGGTTCCAAGGCTTGGAGGAAGTAGTCTACCATTTCGCTCTCCTTCATAGGAGGATCCACTCTTGCTGCCTGTTCTCTCCACCGAAAGCCATACTCTCTGAAACTTTCATTGTGTTTCTTCTCGAATTTTGTCAAAGATAATCGATCTGGGATGATTTCCAGATTGTATTGAAAATGGTATGCGAATGACTATGCCAGGTCATCCCAGGTGTACCATCTCACATGATCCTGGCGTGTATACCACTCCAAAGCTAATCCGCTTAGACTTTGACTGAAGTAAACCATGAATAATTCATCCTTTCCCCCAGCTCCTCGCATCTTGCTACAGAAACCCCTTAAGTGGGCTACTGGGTCACCGTGCCCGTTGTATAAGTCAAATTTGGGCATCTTGAAGCCAACTGGTAATTGTACGTTTGGGAACAAGCACAAATCTTTGTAGGCTACACTGACTTGCCCACCTAATCCTCGCATGTCTCGGAACGATTGTTCTAGACTTTTGACCTTCCTGAACATCTCTTCTTGTTCAGCATTTTTGGCTGGCTTGGCAATTTCGGTTGGGAGATCAAAATGAGGAGCAGTTGAATTAATTTCGGAGGCTTTGAGGGTGGGCTCCGGGGGTAATATTGGTTGTCCTGGGCCTGGAATGTAGGCTCACTAGGAGATTTGTGAAATGTAGCAGGGGGAGGTGCTACGAAAATAGGAGTCATAGGTGGAGGAAAATATGGAACTGGTTTCGGAGGTGGAGACTGCGGTGTCTGAGAGGTGGTGCCTCGGTAGTGCTGGTAAATGGGGAAATTTGGGGATAATTCAGTGGTAATATTATCCTGAGTTTGGGTCATTGATGGAGCAGGGTTATTTGGGTAAGATGGGGGTAACTGTCCTGTAGACCAGGCTTGGTACATCTCAGCCATTTGCTGCTTGAGTTTAAACATCTCTTCTTTCATTTTCCCGACATCCATCTCCTCTAGCTCCATACCTGTGTCAACATCTGGGATAGACATACTTTCGGGTATTGGTCCTTTTGATCTTGTGTGATAGTGATAATATGCCAGTATACTCTTTAGAGAAACTAACTGCTTGAATTCTGGAAATGAACAAACTTGTTAGTTTTGAGAGTTTAACACATATATAATCACACGTTGAGATGCAATGCTCATAGACAAATAATCCCTTTCTATTATGCATTTGCTCGGCTGCTTGTATCGTCCCAGCTTTCTTGAAAATTTTATTGTTATTCACTTTTATTTATTATATATATCTTTTATCGTGGTGGTCGAATCTGAGAGATTGCCTACGTATCATGCCCTTACATGAATCAGACCTTGCGTAGTTCGGACTAAAGGCAATCACTTTTATTCATTACACAAAGATGGAATTATATTTGAAAACTTTAAGAAAATTGCTTGAAAACACACACACTTAAATCAAAATAAAAGATACAATTCTTAACATCTCACAACATGCCCCATTTTCCACTTTTGTTGTCAAATATTGGATTATCTACTCAATGTGGGGCTTGACCTGGATGGCCTCCCAGCGTACGATACGTCCTTTACAACTCCATTGCTAGATGACGAGCAAAAGTGGGTGCATGCTCTGTAAACCTTTCATAATCCATTCCTTGGCAGTTTACATAACTTTGAGATGTGAAGACTGCCAGGTCGTGGATTTGTGCCCTGAAACCTTGGAGACGTTGGTCTTGGTCTTGCAATTGCTGCTGACGAGTGGTGGCTATATCTCTGACACGGTTTTCACGATCTAGAGCTGATTCTAACAGAGCTCGGAGTCTGGCCTGCTCTAATCTTGCTTGCGATCTTTCCCTGTCGAGGTCTGCTTGTTGATGTTCTCTGTTGCATCTTCTTGCCTCTTCTAGTTGTGCACGAAGCTGGTCTTCTGATCGCATCCAATAGTCTTTTTCCTTCTTGAATTGTGCCTTGTCTTTTTCGGATTGCCTATCTTGGCGTTCCTTGTTAGATCTGGCTTCTTCGTTTAATTGTTGGATCCTTTCTTTTGCTTTGCTCAATGCCCTTTCGTTTTCCGCAAGAATGGAATCATAATCTTGCATTTTTTCAAAGAGATTGGCGATGGTTTTTTGATCCTTCCAGCTCCTCTTTGGCGTTTCAGAAACTCTTTTCATTTTTTGGAATCGAGCATGAAGATTTTCATTCTCACAAGCTAGACTCTTCTTCTCGCCTTCGGCTTCTTGTGCTTGCAAATCTTTCTCCAAACTGAGGCTTCTCAGATTTTCTTTTAGGGCATGGATAGTTGCTTTGTACCCTTTTTCCTTTTCTCCCCAGATCAACCGCTCTTGGATTTTATCATTGAAGTTTTGAACATGGGGTCTTTTTGTTGGCCTTCTTAGCTCAGGCTCTGGTACATCATCCACGCGAGACCGTTTTTCAAACCACCTTGCATATCCAGGATTTATCTCACCCTTTGTAGCGTCTGGGACTTGAGTATCACTTTTCAAGTATCGGCACCCATTCCACATCTGCTGAAGTAGAGCCTCGGGAATAGTGGCTTCTGGGTGTAATTCGATTACTTGCACACTCAAATCTTCATCATCAGGAACTATTTGATATCTCCCTAGTTGCCTTAGGACTCTTAGTGGTGCATACGGCTGAATGCTTCTTAATCCCAATAGTAGTAGATAACTATTTGAGGTTGACATATGTATTACTTCCCTCATCGGGAGCCATCCCAGGGTCCATTCAATTTGATTTGCCGTTAAAGCCTTTAGATGAGATACCCATGCTTCTATCCCTTCTGGAACCTGATAATTTTTTGTTCTTTCCTCATAGCTTTCGATGCAATTATCATTGTTTGACCCATACTGTATGATCTTGGGCTGTTGTTGGAGATGTTCAATCACCCACATTTGCAACAAAATTTTGCATCCTTCGAAGACTTTTGCTCCTGATTTGCATAAAGTCAAAGCCCGATAAATATCTGATAGAATGATGGGGACAAGGGTGTGATTTTCTTTAGTGGTGAGGATTTGCACAACTTTCGCGGTGCGAATATCAATTGTTCGCTCTTTATTTGGGAAGACCATGACTCCTAGAAAAGCCACCATGAAAGCAAATCGACGGTGCATCTGCCAAGTGTCTTTGTTTTGCTTATTAGTAAGGCCTTTCTCATGAATTTCGAACCCATCTGACTTTCCGAACCTTGAATACAAAAAGTTGAAGGAACAACATCCATTGATGACATTGCTTTTCCTGATTTGACTGCTGATGTTCAGAAGACCGAAGAATCGATGTACCGAAGGAGCCTTTGTGAATATCAAGCTTTGATTTCTTAGACTTCCGTCAAAACCAGCATAGCCAGCTATCTCCTCTAATGTAGGAGTAAGCTCGAAGTCAGAGAAACGAAAAACATTGTGAACAGGGTCCCAGAAAGTTACTAACGCCGCAATCAGATCATCACGGGGTTTAACTTTCATAATGTCCGTGAGATTTCCCAAATGCTTGACGACCCATTTTTGACTGTCTTCGCCTAAATCATACCACCACATTTGAAGCTGACATAGAAATTCTTCTGTACTCGTGGATGAGGGGCTTTGTGTGGTGCTCATTTTGTATCTGAAATTTAATTTTAATAAAGTCAAAATTCATTTTGAAAATTTATACTAAAAAAAAAATCATTTTCGTATTTTTTTATTTATTTATTAAATACCTTTATTTCAAAATTTAAAACTATTTTTCTTTTTTCTTTTTTCTTTTTGAAAAAAAAAACAACCTATTTTATTCTTCAGTTCTCACCATGATTTCATTTAAGCTGGTCAACAAGCATGTTCGAGGCAAATGAATGCAGAAGTAGCAAGTAGGATGCATCAGGATGGTCTTTTTGTTTCGGGTTCACCTGTCCTAGACAGACCCAACCCCTGTGTTGAGTCTCCAAAGCCAAATGTGTATGATGCAAATAGACGTCCCTACTAGGGATCCGGTACATGGCTGAGTCATTCTAAGTGTAAAACCTGAGGTTGATTGCTCTAAACCTGGCTTACCCAAACGGACAATTTGAGCCGAAGCGGGGGCAACGTACCGGGAGCACGAAAGTCTGCCCGGCCTAGTTACTTGTCCCAACTCCGTCTTATTTGGTATGACTTTAACAGAAAGGTAGGTCACGCGCACGTGTACACCATAAATTCAGAAGACTCAGAAAGAAGGGGGTTTCTTAGCAGTTGTATATATTCACAATTCAAATAATATTAAATCGGTAAAAAGCAACATTTAGCATATTAGCATATAAATAGTTGAAAATCATATAATAAATAAAGCCAATTATTGCAGTTATCTTAAGCTTGAATTCTTTAAACCCTGAACCAGTGGTTCTGGGTTACAACAATTGTCCCCAGCAGAGTCGCTAGAGCTGTCGCACCTCCTTTTTACATATCCCCGTGAGGGTACAAAGGAGTTTTCTCCAATTAAAGGACAGTCGAAACGGGATTTATTTAATTATTTCAGAGTCGCCACCTGGGAATTTTAAGGCGTCCCAAGTCACCAATTTTAATCCCTGAATCGAGGAGAATATGACTCTGTTTATTATTCTGCGAACCAGAAATCCTGAATAAGGAATTCTGTTAATCCGGAAGAAGGTGTTAGGCATTTCCGAATTCCGTGGTTCTAGCACGGTCGCTCAACTGCTTTCATTCTTGGCTTAATTATCTTGATTTTATTAAATATATTTTTATTGCATGATTTTACTACCGCTTTTTACTTATTGTTTACGATTATATGGACGAATTACGCGTACGTATATTCGTGTTATATACTTTTTATAATCACCGGGGATCGTGCCACGCGTACATGTACACAATAAATTTGTCCATGTTATAGTTTTTATAAAATATATATTCGAAAATTAAAAATAGAATCAGGAACATCATCACCCCTTTTATTTAGATAATGAACTGCACACCTCGGGTTATATGAAATTATTTTAACACCTTTGGAAAAATCCTTTTCTTAAATATTCGCTCGAAATTGCGCGTACGCATAATCGGAGTTTGCTTTTAAAAATATAACCAGGGTACGCGATCGCATCCCTAATTGCGCAAAATACTTGTAATGGTATTATGGATTTTTCACAAATTGTTTATTATATTCATACATTTTTTATATGAAAATCATGAGAACTCCCATTTTAGAGGCCTTTAAATTCTTTGAAAAGAGTTCACAATCTATTAAAAGGTTGCCCGTTGATTATAATTTCCGAGTATAAATTATATTCATTCCAACTATTCAAATTTAAAGAACAGAATAAAAATATGATTAATACTATTTTTGACAAATATAACATATATATATACCAAAGAATAAATTGTATATGAAACTGAAATTGAATTATAAAGGAAAGAATATTTTCAAGAACTTTTATTATTATTAATTAGTGCAAGTTCTATTCCTAATTACCATTGATATAAAGTTTTGCAATTTGTGTTCGCACATCTCATCTTATTCTCATATACTTGTTTTAATCCAATAGGCAAATTAATTTAATTAATTATGCCTATGATTGAGTTAGGAAGATATATATATAATCAAACCCATTTGATTCTAAATCTATGTGAATTATTACAACTATTAACTTTCACATCGTATAAGTTCCTAAGCCCTTTTATTATTAAGAAAGAGAACAAGTCTAATTGACTTAATAAAATGATATTGCATGCAATATTACTTACCATATTTGACATCGTGAACGTAACGGATTATACTGACGCATCTTTCAATTATAGATTATGAACACAACCAATGTTATGCCAAAAGATAGCAAATTGCAACCAATCATCATCCAGCTTTAAACAACAACTAATTAACTAACAAAATAAACTAATAGCATATTTTCCTTGATATTTCCATATTATGCTATACCTATCTAACAATACCGTAAAGTGTAAATAAAAGCCAACTTTCTGTCATGCTTCCTATTTACACAACTCAAAGATAACTAAACTAATGAAATTTCAGCATGGGTAACATTATTACAAAGTAAAAAAAAAATAAGACAATCAACTTGTAGCCATCAAATTGAATTCACTACTAATTAACTAACATGAAACAAAAAATGAAATTTAAACTGATGAACTTGGACAAATGGAAAAACAGAATTGCAATTCGAGCTTCATTGATTAGTCATGTTGAATCTCTTTCCAACATGAAATTTAAAAGACATGTACCTGAAAATGAAGATGGAAGGAGTAAATTTCAGCAGTAGCAGCAGTAACAAATTCAGCAGAATAGCAGTATACAGCAGATTTGAACAATAATAGGATCCGAGGAGCCCAGATGCACAGTAACAGGATTTTTGGGAAAACTTTCAGATTTAATCCAAGTAATATCAAACAAACAGACCCGGACAGATCCAAAGAAAAGTATGTTTCTGATATTTTTCTTTTCTGTTTCTATATCTGTTTCAGATTGTGCGTATAAGTGTGTATTCTCATTTTTCTGTTTCTTTTCTGTTCTCTTCCTCTTTTTTCAGATTTTCTATTTCTGATTTTTCTCAGTGTATTTCTCTCTATTTTCAGATTTTTCTCTAATGCCTTCAAAAATTAGATCTCAACTTGTCTTTCTTTTCAAACTCTCTCCCTAAAATCTGATCTCTTTTTCAAATCTCTCTGAAAACAAAACTCTTCTTCAGATTTTTTTTCTTCCTCTTTCTATATCTGTTAAAGTCTATCTCTCTCTGTCTAAAAAAAACTCTCTAAATCAGTCCCAATTCCCACCATCTTATACAGGTCTGCCTGGACCCCTTTTTCTTTTTAAAAACAGAAAATTTCCATTAACAATCTGTTTTTCCACTTTAAATCCCATTAAGCTAACTTTTCCCTGATTTTCAGCAACCCATTACCCCTTGTTTCCCATTAACCTATTAAATTAAAAGCCACTAATACTCCACTATCAGCACACTACTATTCTCACTGTTTCATTACCAGTAGTACCCCTGAAAGCTTACTGTTATTACTGCCCTCAAGGAAATCAGAATCTGATAAAAAAACAGATTTTGAAAATTGTTCAGAATTGATTATCCTTCTGAATTAAACAGCTATAACCAATCCTATCAAGTTCTGGACTGAATCTTGACTGAGAATGCACTTTTCTAACACAATGGTATCTAACCAACATTTGTGAAATTGAAATTAAACCTAATATCACAACCAATTATACTGAATTCAACATAGCAATCAAACTAAATTTCAACATCGGACTAAAGTTAAACAAACACAGGGGCATTGTTAGTATACTGACAATGCCCTGTTCAGAAAAATGATATATACAGCACACATTTGAATTCACTGATTCGCAAACAAACATGATTTAATTGACGAGTATTAATCAGTTGACTATTTATAACATTTGCCCATAATCAGTCTAAAACAATAAAAACAGACTGTTTCAATCAGCATTATTATAAATGAGAATTCATAATATAACTAATCGACGAACTTAATCGAATCGATTACTTACATTGTGAATAATCACAACCAACAGAAATAGTTTCATATTTTGATCATATAGACGGGCATGAGACAAAGATGACAGAATTAATCAAAACAAAAATATAAAAAATTAACAAGTTATTAAAACAAACGAAAATACATACAGAATACACAAACAGAAATAGAAAAGTACCTCTGAATTTTAATCAGACTCGAACTCAACTTGGCTTCGGATTTTGTTTGAAATCAAACAGACCTTAGTCGAAGTATTTTCCACTGAAAATACTTCGACTAAGGTCGATTAAACCTCAATCTTTATTCAATCTGGACAGAATCCAAAAGTCTGGTATTTTTAGGGTTCTTGAAAGTTCGATTTGGGACTTAACCATTTCTGGTCAGATTTGAGGATAACCAAATATGATACAAGGGTGAGGGTAGCCTAGGGGTCATTTGGTGTCAGTTTAGAACGGATCTGAGTTTGTTCTTGTTTGGTCCGAATCTTCAAAAGAAGATTCGAGAAGCTCGGAACTGATTCGAGCCAAACAAACATCAGATCCATAACAAGGCATGCTAGGGGGTACTATGGTGTTATTTTGGAAGCCATTGGAAAGGTTGGAGTTTTCAGACCCACCTTCGATTTAGTATTCGAAGAGTTGGGGTCTGATTCGAAGGAAACTAAGGTTAGATCTGTGTAGAGGATGTTCAAGGGATTCTAGGGTGTTATTTTGGTGACCGGCAGCTGGATGTTGCCGGGTTTCAGGCGGTGGGATCCTAGGACGGCTAGGGTTAGTGGTGAGTTTGGGAATGATGATGAACAGTGAGAGGAGGGGGGTGTTTGGTTAGGGGCCGGGGTAGGGGTTTGGTCTTTATATAGGGGTGGGGTGGATTGATCTCATCCGTTGGATCAATTAAGATGCACGGTTGAGATCAATCCACTTAACCAAACGTCGTCGTTTGGTCTAAGTTCAGGGTCGGCCTGGATTGGGTCAAAGGGTCGGGTTACGGGTTACGGGTAAGGGTAGTGTATCTCAGCCGTTAAATTGATCTAATCTAACGGCCCTTGATGAATGATCACCAAACGACGTCGTTTGGCGTAGCTGAATTGGACCGGACATGGTCATCTGGATTGGGCTGTGGGGGGGAATTAATTCATTTGGGCCTGGATTTTAATCCAGGTCCGATTTTGTATATATATATATATATTTTTTCATTTTTTCTAATTTAAATTTCTAATTTTAATTATAAAATAATTTTAACTTCACAAAAATATATTAATTATTCTATAACAATTATTTAACACATAGACAAAACATCAATCACACAGTGGAATATTTAAAATAGAACTATTGCATATTTTTGTGATTTTATTTAAATTATCTTTTAAATACATAATTAAATCCTATATGCATGCAACATGTATTTTATTTTATTTTTTCATTTTATTATGACACAGTAAATATTTACAGACATAAAATTAATATTTAACACCACGCAAATTCAAAAATTACACAGTAAAAGAAATTTATTTTATTTTTTGACTTATTTTGGAGTAGTTTTTCGTACGGCAAAAATCACGTGCTCACAATGACTGGACCTCTTGTAGAGAAGACTCGCTATGAGTTACTTAAAGGGAGAAAACGAAATATATCCCATCTTTGTGCATTTGGATGCAAGTGCTTTGTGCATAATAATGGAAAGGACACCCTAGGTATTTTTGATCCCAGAAGTGATAAGGGAGTATTCTTGGGATATTCTTTACATAGCAAAGCATATAAAGTGTTCAATAAAAGAACTTTGTGTGTAGAAGAAAGTGTACATGTAGTATTTGATGAAACTAACATTCTTTTTTAGAGAGATTGGAACATGAATATGAAGTTATTGGGCTGGTAAAAGATTTGAGCGAAGTCGCAGCTCAAGCTAAAGTGGCACCAAAAGAAGGAACATGTTCTTCCATCCAAGGCAACCTGACAAGGGGAACTGATCAAAGAGGAACTACTGAAACCAATCCTCTAAAGGAACTTGTTCATGACCCTGTTCCTCATCAATAGAACATGATAGAAACATCAAGTAGAAATCCGTTGGTTGTGAAACCTCACAAATGCCAAAGTTCTCATCCCATTGACAACATAATTACTGATCCAACCTCTAGAGTCAAAACTAGTTCACAATTGAAGAATCTGTGTGCTTTTGATGCTTTCCTATCTCTTATTGAACCTAAAAATATTGTTGAGGCTTTGCAGGATGCAGATTGGGTATATGTAATGCAAGATGAACTCAATCAGTTCGAGAGAAGTCAAGTTTGGCATCTAGTTCCAAGACCCAAGGACAGATCAGTAATTGGCACAAAATGAGTTTTCAGAAACAAGGTTGATGAAGATGGAACAATTACAAGAAACAAGGCAAGACTGGTGGTCCAAGGTTATAGCCAAGAGAAAGGTATAAATTATGATGAGACCATGGCTCCAGTTGCAAGACTGGAGGCAATAAAACTCCTCATAGCCTTTACAACACACATGGAATTCACTCTTCATCGGATGGATGTCAAAAGTGCTTTCCTGAATGGCTACCTAAAATAAGAAGTATTTGTCAAACAACCTCCAAGGTTTGAGAGCAAGGAATGGCCTGAACATGTGTACAATTTAGACAAGGCTCTCTATGGACTCAAGCAGGCTCCTAGAGCATGGTATGAGCGACTATCCAAATTCCTGCTTGAATATGACTACAAAAGAGGTAAAATTGATAGCACTCTATTCTTGAGGGAAAAATAAGTATCTTCTTGTGGTACAAATATATGTTGATGACATAATTTTTAGAGCAACCACTGACGAACTAAGTAAGGATTTTGCCAAATTAATGGGAAGTGAGTTTGGAATGAGTATGGTAGGTGAGCTTAACTTTTTCTTAGGCTTACAGATCAGATAAACCCAAATGGAACCATGATCCATCAGCAAAAATATGCAAAGGAATTGATCAAAAGGTTTAAAATGAATGAATCAAAGGAAATAGACACCCCCATTGCAACTGCCACTAAATTAGACATAGATGAACCTGGTTCATCAGTTGATCAGAAGTTGTATAGGGGTATGATTGGTTCACTTTTGTATCTTACTGCCAGCAGACCTGACATAGTTTTCAGTATAGGGCTTTGTGCTCGTTTTCAGGCTAATCCAAAGGAATCTCACTTGACTGATGTTAAGAGGATACTAAGATATTTGAAAGGCACTATTGATCTGTGTCTTTGGTACCCTAAAGGTAGTAATTTCAATCTAGTAGGGTATGCTGATGCTAACTATGCAGGTTTTCTTGTGGATAGAAAGAGCACATCAAGTATGGCTCATTTTCTTGGTTCATGTCTTGTGTCATGGGCAACTAAAAAGCAGATTTTGTGTCCTTATCCACTGCTAAGGTTGAATATGTTGTTGCTGCCTCTTGTTGTGCTCAATTGTTGTGGATCAAACAGTAGTTGATAGATTTTGGCATTGAAGTTGGTTGCATTCCTATCTTCTTTGATAACAAAGTATGACAAAAAACCATGTTCATCATAAGAGGACTAAGCACATAGATGTTAGACACCACTTCGTGAGAGACAACTACGAGAAAGGATTGATCACCATAGAATGCTACTGATAAATAAATTGCTGACATCATTACTAAAGCACTGTGTAGAGAAAACTTTGAGAGGAACAGGTTGGAATTAGGGATGATTAAGATCACCTAATAGTACGAGCTCAAAATGCACAATGAATAAAAATGTAAAAAAAAACTTTTTTTTGGCTAGGAAATCTGAACTTGTGTAAATGTCTAGATTAATTTTTACTCAGCTTCATACTATAATTAGTATACTCCTGTGACATGTGTTAATATGACCAATGATCTCTTAATTTTTTTTATCTATTATGGTCAGTTGATGCATGGCCAAGAGAATTCTAAATGAAGAACCTGGTTCACCAGTATGGGTTCATCTGAATGCTAAGGTATGTTTTCTATACTCTGCACAATTAGAAATACAAATATTTAAATCATGAGCAGAAGTCCTAAAATTGCTCAAACTCCTTAGAAAATTCTATCCGTTGCCTTGAACTAGTTCCGTCAGAATTAGACATTTAAACCACAAAATTTGGAATTCTCTTGGAATTCAAACCTGGAATTTCAGGTTGATTAGACCTCTAATTGACCACTGCTAAAGATGCCATTATACATTAAATGTGTATTTCCTTTAAATACACATCATTACCTCCTGCCATCTCCACAATTCTAAACTGTTAAAAATTCCAACTCTCTTGCTTTCTTCACTTGCTTTCTTTTCCAAAAATTCTAACTCTCCAATTATCTCAAGAAACCAGCTATCATGACAAACCCACAAGACAATCCTGGAACTCCTCTGCCACCTACTCCCTCTAACTCATCTACCCCTCCTCCACCAAACATATCTCCCAAACCCAAGCTAAGAAGGTTAAAAATGCTTGCTCGAAAAACTATTGCTTCTGGAGCTCGTTCAAAGAAATTAAATGAGTAATTAAAGGCAAGTCAGGCTCCAGACTCTGATTCTTCCTCTGATTTTGAGTCGTTCAAATCTGCTAGTGAGGGGGGAGGACATGGGTATTCTGACTCTGAGAAGACTCAAGAATCTACATCCAAGGTAAGTTCTCCTCTCCTGAAAGTTTAGAAAATAGGTTTATGTTGGTTGGGTTTGTCAGGGATGTGTAAATACCTGAGTTGCGAAGGAGTGGAGGTAAAAAGAAAATTGAAAAAGAAAAAGAAAGAGAGGGTAAATATGGTGATGTGAGAGGAAAAGGGAAAGGAGTGGTCGATCATACAGCCACTGCTGATTTATCTGTGCCCGTTATTTGTGGGGTTGAACAAGAAAATATTGAAGAAGTCAGGGGGAAGTGGTTCTGGTGAAGCTACTAAAGGGTTAGTTAATCTAAGTGCACAGGGAGATGAACCTGGTTCATCAACTAAAGAGACCCTAGCAGACCTGTTGAAAAAGGTTGGGGAAAGTTATGACCCAAAGAAAAGAAGAACTCCCACACCAAAACCCCTAGTGTTCCTAAACTTTCTAATAAACGAAAGGCTTCCTCTCCAACACATACTGAAACTTCCTTCCTAAAGGGAAGAGCCACAAGAAGTAAGGTGAAATATAGTGAGAGTGCTCTACAAAAGGCTATGGTTGAGAGTAAGAAGAAAAGGATGGATAAAGAAAAAGGGAAGGTTGCAGAGTACTCAGAAGCTGTGGAAGTTGAGAAGATAGAACAGGTCCATCAGGAGATAGTTACAACAGTGGAGGTTCAGACCCCCAAGCCCAAAAAGCCCAAGACTTCTTCCAAGAATTCTACCTCTATGTCTAAAGTTGCTGAACCTACACTAGCCAAGAGGACAAGGTCTGCGGTGAAAAGTAAACAAGTAAGAATTTGTGAAGATGAGGAATGGAGTGGAGAAGAAGAAAAAGATGAGTCTGCTGGTGAACAAGACAAGCTTGCCATGTTTGGCAAAAGGAAAATTTGGAAGGGTAGATTGCTAAAAGACCTGGTGGAACCAGGGATGATGAGACTGGTGGATGACTTAGCTACTTAGGGGTGGAAGGACATGGTCCTTCAGATGGATGAAAGGTTGGCCAGGAAGGAAATCATTGAGTTCATGGAAAATGTAGAGGATAAGGATGACAAAGTGAGCAGTCTGGTAAAAGGTGTTCATGTGACCTTCGATGCAAAGAAGCTAGGTGAGATACTTGACATACCCCCTGATGGGTTTGATGACTATACAAGGCAAAGATGGCCTTGCCTGGACTCCCTTCCGACTGCTCTTGCAATCACCAGGAGGTTCTGTAATGCTGCAGATGTGAATGAGGCTAGGGTTGTTCAGAAGAGTGAAATGAAGCCACAACAAAAAGTCATTTTTAAATTTGTCAACAAGTGCCTACTGCCCAGGTAGGAGAGAAGGCATACTGCAAATTATATGGACTTAGTCCTAATGGAGGGCCTGAAAAGTGGAAGGCAAATTAATTGGCATGCATTCATCATCAAGCTACTAGACAGGGTCATAAACGGCTCCAAGGCTCATGTTACCCCCTATGGATTTATTCTGACTACAGTTCTTGATAGGTTCAATGTGCCTCTGAAGAAATGAGAAATGGCCTCAAGCAAGGATCACTTTGGCATTAATACTCTACTTGCTTGTGACTATTTAGTCTATGCCATCCTAAATGAACTTGGTTCATCCATGAAGACTCCTATCAACACCAGAGTAAGAGCTTTGGTTCAAGAATGTGAAGCCAAGGATGCTGAGATAGCAAGGCTCAAGGCTCGTGTGGCAGAGGTGGAATCTGAGAGGGATGCTCTCAGAACTGAGCTTACCAAGGAAAAGGAGAAGAATGATGGAATTCTTCACAATATGCTGAATCTTCTCCAAGCCCAAAACCAACCCTCTAGCTCTCCCAAGCCTTAGGAATTCTAGCCTTTATCTCCTGAACCTGTCTGGTACCTTCAGTGACCCGGATTAGGGACTTTTCTTTCTTTTTCTCATGTTTTAAATTTTTTTGCTTTCTGGTTATGGATTGTGGTAGCTACATATCTTATATCAATGATATCTACTGTTTTTGCTCTTGTTCAATGTTAATCTTTCCTTGATAATTTAAATATGTTTGCTTGATTACTGATGATTAAACCATGATTGCACTTACAGTTGCCCCAGTGGCCATGAGTACTTATTAAAATTTGGGACTCACACTTTGTATGCAACTTTTCGATGACGCCAAAACTAACATTCTTTCTTGATAATTAACCTGGTCCTTGATGATAAGTAAATTTTCTAAATATTGTATTGATGGGGATCCAAGTAAGTAAAAAGCACAGAGTTTGTCATCATCAAAAAGGGGGAATTTATTGGCCCAAGAACCAGTGAAGTTTTGAAGACTAACAAAAGAAGTCAAAAATGGACCAGGTCCATCTTGTGAAGAACAAACGTGATCAACTTGTACATATGAGATGCACGTGAAGGATATAAATCTAACTTATCAAGAACCAATATCTCCTGATCTGATAAAAAAGGTTGCATATTTGATAAGGAGAGAAAAACTCCTTACATGAAGAGAACACAATCTAGGAAGAAGATAGTGTTAAAGTTTGAGATCATCTTGAACTCTTCTACGATAGAAGAGTAACATTTGAATCCCAGTCAATCTCTAAAAACTAACCCATTAAATATCAGTGTTGTTCTCTTTTACAGGTAATGCACATAAGCAAAAGTTAAACTTAATTGGGAGCAAAAGAGCAAGGCAATTTTGCAAGCAATTTATGTGTGATTCGAGTCTGCAATCCTGAAGCTACTTGAACGAGATAGAAGAACCAGTTCCAAGTGTCTATCTTTTATTCTAGTTTAATTGTAGTAGGTTGTTTTATATTATACCTTTCAACTTTCATATAAGTAATTGTATTAGGTACCTAAAGTGTTCATGTTAGAGTTAACTTGAAGTTGTTGCAACAGTTTAGGTTGTGCGTCGCAACGGGATTAGAGTTAATCCTTAGGTTTACAAGACTTTTGTAAATGCTATTTTGGCTTAGTGATTTTAGTAGAAGTTTGCGAAAATCCGACTGAGTAGTAGGTCGTGGTTTTTTCCCCTTTTGAGCCAAGTGTTTTCCATGTAAAAATCTTTGTGTTCTTTGTTTCCTTTACTTATCATTCTGCAAACAGTAGTAGTTGGAACACATAGAAGAACCAGGTCGTTCTACAGTTCAGTTAAGTAAAAATTGGGTACCACACAAATCACCCCCCCCCCTTGTGTGGTATTGACGTCTAAAACATCACATGAGCATCAAGAGAACCATGAGGCATATACAAACTAGAAGCAAAGTATTATGACACATATGAATAAGTTTATCTTGGATCAAACAATACTGTAGCATCCTTGTGGCACACAGAAACAATACATGTAATCACTGCATAAAAAACAATGACCTCGGTCCTCCCTAGGAATGCATAACATCTGGTATGAACCCCACTAGACTAAGCTCAGCCCTTAGGATGACCATGTCCTGGATGACCTCCACCCCGAGCTGGATGATCATGTGGTGTAGCAACTGGTGCGGGAATCATAGTCTGGCCTCCCTACTGCACTAGACCTCGGCGATTACGGGGGCAATACTTCCTGACATTCCCCAACTCTCTACACTCATAGGAAACTCTAACTATAAATGATTGTAGGGCCTAACTCAAACCCCGTGACTCAAAATAACCACGAGAAGAACCCTATGCCGATGAACCCAGAACTGATGGAGCTAGGTAAGAGCTTTGAATTGGGAGTGACTAAATAAAGATTGCACTGGAAATCCTCGACTGGGTGGTGGTGAATGATAAATTCGTCTACTATACTAGCCTCTCCTAACTCAACCTTGGCCTCCGGACGAGGAACCACTTAAACGATCTGAATATCACGACCTCTTGTCCCTAACTAGCATCATCTCTCTAGTTTTAATGCGGATGTGCCCCACACGATGCACTATCTCAACCATTTGAAGAAATTGAGTTTCGGTCTCAGTCTCTCTATCCATAGCAAGGCGAATAGTAAGGTGAAGGCCCTCAATAAATCTCTTCATTCTCTCCTCCTAAGTAGGAATCAAAGCAATAACATGATGGGATAGCTATATAACCTCAATCTCATATTTAGTAACTGACATATGAACCTGTTTACTCAAACTGCCTCCTCAGCACCTCTCTCCTAGTGCTAGCAGGAACTGCTGCAAAAGGCCCTTGAGAACTGACACCATGTAAAAGGAGGTGATCTAGTTGGTCGACCCATCTCAGAAACCCGTCACACCTCTTAGCCAGACCCTACATCTGAAAGGCGGTGACGTCATATCCATTGGACTCAACCAGTCCTAAATTGCACAGAATCTCAAGACAACGATCCAGGAATTCCTGAACAACCTCTAAAGGTGTACTACTAAAACGAGGTGGAGGCAACTTGGTGAACTTGTATAACCTCTTCAACTCACCAACCGTCATCATAGGCCAATCCTCAGACTCAGAGGTAATAATAGGTGAAACTCCCCGATTGTAACACAACGTGAGTCTAATAATCATTGGCCATCTGCTCTGGCACACGAGTAGTTGGAGTTTATGCTCCGCCCCCTGTATGGAAAGTAGATAGAATAGTAAGAAATGCCCCGGCCTTAGCCAAACTCTCTTGAATAAACCAGCCATACAGTTCAAGGCATCTTGAACAACTGGCAAGACAAGTAAGCTTTGGGGAAATCGAGTTGGCACCCCTGGCTCCACATAATCATGAGCCTGATCCTCAGCAAGAGCTATACTAGTTGCTTCATAATAGCTACATATGTAGGTGCTCTAGTTGCGACGCGTGGTCCTCCACTTCCTCGGCCTCAATCCTGGCCTCTCATGACAAACCCTAGGGGTATCGGCGCCTACTCAGCTGCACCTGATGATTAAGTCCTCACCTTCTTTGAGTGTAGAAGAGAAAAAATTCATGCTTAGGAATAATCAAATTCACACGACATGAAATGAAAGAAAGAGAAGTTTTCTAACAGTCATATATACTCTTGAAGATAAGTACAAATGTCTCTGTACCAATTTTCCAGACTCTACTGCACTTGCTCTTGACTCGTGAGACCAAAGTAACCTAGTGTTGTGATACCAACTAGTCACGATCACAAATACCACCAAAGTCCTAAAGATGCCTAATCCTACTTTCTAGGCAAACCAAAATTCAAATAACAACAATAAACTCAAATACCAAAATTGAATAGTCTCAACCGCAGAATAATCATAAATAACTGAAGCTGATAGCAATAATATAAATAAAAAATCCCATAATCTAGTGTCAATGAGTAGAACCATAAAGTTTAAATACAAAGTTTGTTCCCAAAATACAAAATTTGCCTGAAAGATAGTACAATAAGAACATAATCTCAGAGAAAAATAACTTCAAGGCCTACGATGGAACAACAGCTCCCTCAAAATCTCCCAAACTGATACTGGTCATGCCTTAGTAATATCTCTTTTAGCAACACCTGGATGTGCACATAAAGTGTAGATTGTAGTACGAATACCACTGACGGCATATACTCAATAAGTAACAAGTCTAACCTTAGGCTGAAAGCAATGACGAGCTCAGCAAAGTCCAGTACTTACTTTCAATAACCAATTACAACAGTAAAAAAATAATAATGGTAAAGAACAGTAGCTCAAACAATATTAAATTTAACCTTTTTATAATAGAAGAAAAATAGGCATGCTTTTTAAGAATAGTAGTTAAGGCATAAATTCTTTCCCAAAAGTCATCTAAACTTGGTTTTATCAATTTAATAATGGTTCCAAGTCTAATAAATTAAATAATGACATCAAGTACCAATAAACATGAGGGCATGAATACATCCTGGTACCTTCATGACAAGTAAGCAAGATATAATCAATAATATCGTAGTTAAATTAACAAGTATGTAATATCTCATCACATGTGTAGTGCCTGGCATAATTTCCATTGGACCCTCACACTCAACAACAATAACTCTTAGCACTGTACGGGTGCCTGGAACAAGTTCCTCACCCAAACACATATATGATCATATGCATGAGCCCATAGTTAATACTTGAGTCTGGGTATAAGGGTCCTTGCCCAAACATTGATCGTATCTAAGTCAACAATCAATATCACTTAGCTCAATTTAGGCCTTAGCGCACGCGTCACCTCATAATCAATACCACTTAGCCCAATGGGGGGCCTAGCATACGTGTCACCTCAATATTAGAATCAAATCAGCTATATGATCCAAGATCAGTCATCACTTGCTCAAGTCTCAAATATTCACATCTCACAATACTCAGCTCAAACCATCTCACACATCTAGGGCATCAACAACATGTGCTATAACTTATAAAAATGCATGGGAATAGACATATAATAGGCAAATGTAACGTCATGACTGAAAGTATGACTACGATTAATGCAAAAATCTCAATATAGCAAGAATAGCCCTATGATGTTTGCCGCACCCCGTTTTCTCGCGAAAGCGGGTTTCGACGTGTAACACCTCTTTTAAATGGGTATTAAAAGAGAAGAGTTGCCACGTAACGATTTGAGGTGCGTTAGGGAACCTATTTGGAAATAACTCTGTTTTGACTAGTCAATGTCACCAAAAATCGGGTGAGGGCTTAAATTACCTCAAAGAGAAGTGTTAGGCACTCTTCTAAGGCCACAACTGTGGGTCCTAACCGAACTTTAGACTATGTGGATTATATAGTTAGGCTAGGTGATCAAATAAATAGAAGGGAAGTTCATAAGTTGAACAGTCTTATTAAGATCATGAGAATCAGTACAAGTCTTAATAATTACGAAGGTACAAACCTCGTTGATATATGTTAAGTATGGATAACAAGCACATAAATTGGGGGCGAGGGAATCCTATATTTTTTAGCCCAAAGGATCACCCCATGCAACATAAATAATACTTCATAATTCCCTTTAGGTAGGGGTTGCTCATATTATTCAGTGGGCACATAGCAGAGTATAACACAAAGATTTCAAAGCCTAAAGCATTCATGGTGAATATGAAGGTCAAGTAACCCTTGAGAGGGTCATAATTCATAATAGGCAAAGACTAGATTATCACATACAGGACTAGATGGTGCATTTCATTTTATGGACTAGAAGTAGTATCAGACAACTGAGGATTGAACCAAACATGAAACACACATTATGCTAAGCTCACAATTGGTTGTCATCACAATTAGGAATTGGTAACATTTAAAGTATTCGAACGCATGAGTTGGTTGTCATGATAGTACATAATAAGGCAAGAAGCCCAAACTCAGAATGTGCAACAGGTAAACATGATGATCATTCAGGTTGGACACAATTAAGGCTAGCATATTAGCCTAAGCATGACTTGCAGAGAAACAACAAAATAGGCATGAAATATTCAACATGAATAAAGAAATTTCGAGCCAGAATATGGTCTCACAAAGAGGTTTTAGTGTAAAAAGTCAAAAAAGCTCAACAACCACCAATTAGGTTTCAATTACATATCATGAATCGACTTAGCTATACATATATAAGTTGACATCAAAACCTGCACAGAATTGGAGCTAATGGAACTATAGAGTAAAGGTAAAACAAGCAGAATTGCATAATATCGTAATTAACTCAGAGAAACCTCAATAACATTTATGCAAATAACATAAGCACAAACAGAAAGAAGTAGAAGTATGAGGGTACAAGACCCTATATAGTTGCAAACAAACGAATAAAGAATGAGAAACTCAAACTCTCAGGAATAGTAGCAATTGCAGGAGAGTTATGAAAAACCCTAGACCTCCACTGCTTGAGAGTTCACAAGAGCCTGAAAACGGACCTCGAGTAGTGCTTGCACTGGAGGAAGGTTAACCAAATATGGTGACCTTGGCTTTCAATTGGCCAAAAAGGTTGAGCCTTAGAATAGTGTAAGATAATAAAGAATAAAAAAGACAATAGTAGTTTTTCTAGCGATTAGAGTCTGTTCCAAAGGGAAAACTGGGGAGCGGTTTATATAGTGTTCAAATTAAGACGAACAAACAAGGAAAACAATCAATTAAACCTAAATCAGGAAAGAAAATATCACATGCAATCTATAATAGAGCCAGTAAAAGAAGAATCAGAATCTAAACCCTAGTTGGATTCGAACTTAGGGAAAATTATTCTCAAGCCCCAATAACGAAGGAATCAACGGAGATATACCATATACAAAAGAGATTTTCTCTTCTTTAGTGTATAGAACTACAATAACACCTAGAACCATAGCATCAAAGCCAGATTTGTGAGAATCGGGCTTACTAGAAGTGTAATGGCAATGAAAGTTACCATAAATGAGTAATAGTAGCAAGAAAGATAAGTAAAACTCGTGTATGGACGCATATCAGAAAATAATAAGAAAGGATATCCATGTAGGCTAGGGTTTAGTGTGTGAGTCGAGATGAGAGAATGCAGAGGTTTCAGAGGCGGCTATTTAGGTGGGAATGGGTTAAGGTTTCAGGGTAAAGGGGTATAAGGAAGGGGTTAGGTTTATTAAGGGTTGTTGATCATCTGAGATGAACGACTGTGATTAAAGGGAAGTGGGGCGGGTCGTTTAAACGGATCCCGATCTGGTTGAAATAAAAGAGGTCGTTTGGTTTGGTCCAGGGTAGCTTGGGGTTGGGCTCACTCGTTTGGACTTTAATTGGTCCGAAAATAAAGCCTAATTTGGGTGAGATATTAAAGTAAGAAATTAAGGTGAGATATTTTAATGAAAATATAAAAAATACTATTTATGCAACTACTTACTTTAAAACAATAATTGAAGATTATAAAAACGTAAAAAATTATTTGACCTTAAATAAAATGACAAATGCAATTTATTGTTAAATATAGGCTAGTATTGCAAAATTAGGTATTTGACATAAATGTACAAATGTAATTATATAAAGTTAAGTAAAATATTATAAAACACATACGCGGCTGCAAATAATAGTGTTGGATGATTCATCACAAAATAATTTAAGAGGATAATTAATAAATAGCCAAGTAATTTAAATGCAAGAAAATCAATTTTAAAGCTCTAAAATTTTGGAAATTTATAGAAAATACTTGCATAACTTTTGTAAATTAAATAATGATGCAAAAATGATATTTTAAAAGTATATATACTATTAAAAAAAATATGATGGTAAAATTGGGTATCAGCAATGTCTCAAACAGATAAGCACATAGCATATGCAAGATTACTAGCATGAATAAAAGCCTGAGTAGTTCTACAAGTAGAGAAAATACAGAGATAACATTGCATGATAGCAAAACAAGGAACTTAATATCCTAAGGTCTATCTAGAACATGAATAATCCCGGTGCACGCACATACACCCGTTACCTAGAACGTGTGTGACCCTCAGTATATCTCAAATATCATAGCGAATAGAAATATTACCCTCAAATCAAGTTTACACGTATTTCTTAACTCAAAACGCGTGTGTTAACACTCTATCAATGCCTTCCCCATGCGAATCAACTTCCGAATGGCTTGAATTTAGTCAAAACCAACTCAATAACATAAACAACGTGTATAGAAATTGATTTTTTTCCCAACATGGAATACAAACCAACTCACATGATTATTTTTTTCATACAACTACATGATAAATATACTGTTGTGATTAGATCGACACAAATAATTAATATAGTATATTTCTGAATACTTTACTTTCTCTAATAGTACCAAGTGTTATAAACATTTTTTGATCTATAATGAATTCACTATTTACTATAGTAATAGTAGTAAGCCACAAGTTAGTTTATTTTATAGCAGCCAATTGGAAAAGAGAATCTAAAACATTAATACTAGTTTACTTAATTTTTGCACTTTATTTCTAGAACTTATAGGAAGCCTTGAATCACATATCCCTTATTTATGGCTAGCAGTTGTTAGTTTGATAAATAATTATGTATTTAATTTCTGAAAAACCTAAGCAGACCTATTTAACTAGAACAAATAGGGAGCCCATAACCGCCTACCTTCCTAATTTAACAATATTATCCATAGCTCTTCTCCATATGACTTCAAGACCACAAACAATATATATATATTGGTCAAAAGACCACAAACAATATATATTAGGTATGTTCGGCGATATGCCTATAGATAATGTTCCGTGTTAATGTGCGCTTCCCCATCCTGAACCATCATCGCACAACATTACACACAAGCCACAACCTTGATAGTATGAGATTACTTTACTCGCACACAATGTAAATATCTAATTTATAGCCCGCCCCAACTTTCAAATAATTTTCAGGATTAGTCATTTATGCGAGGTTTAGTTATATTTCTAACCCTTGAATTTTTTAATTTAGTATTAAAAGCTAAAACTAAATATTGTTTTATTTTTATGATTAGAATTTATTTTGTTGTTGTTTTATTTCTCAAAAGAAAAAAAATACAACAATTCTTATTTTTGGAGCTTAAATGAAAAGAGTTGATAGGAGTTTGACTTTTGAGCAAACGACACCGCAATGGAATTTTGATGATTCCAATTTCTTCGTATGGTGATTTCGGACTTAGGATTATGTACGGATTTGGAGTTGGAAGCCCGTAGGACAATTCAACACATTTTGAGGAAAATTGGAAAATTTGGAGTTTTGAAATAATTATAAGTTCGACCGAAAGTTGATTTGTTGATAACGAGGTCGGATTTTGATACCGGAAATTCAAACTGCTCCATTATGTCGTTTATGACTTGTGTGCAAAGTCTAAAGTCATTCTGGATATATTTGATATATTTTGGTGCAAATTATAGAAGTTGGAAGATACGAAAACTCAGAATTCGATTCGAGGTGCGATTCATAATTTGGATGTTGTTTGACATGGTTTGAAGCCTTCACTAAGTTCGTATTGTATTTTGGACGTGTTGGTATAATTGGTTAAGGTCCCGAGGGCCTCGGATGGATTTTAGAAAGTTAATGAATTGGATTTTGAACTTGTTGAAGCTGCTGGAATTTCTGTTATCCGAAGCTGTGTAACAACTGGTGCGATCGCTTCAGTGATATCTTGGTCGTAGAAGCAACATCTGATAAGTGGGGATTTTGACTACTTATTTGTGCCTTTTTACTTTCGTTTTAACTCAAAAATATTAAAAGGTATTCCCAAAAACTGATAAAATATGCTTTCTTGCAGGAGTATGGAAAAATAAGCCATAAAGATGAAATCCAACTCAAAAAGGAGTAAAATAAACCCAAAAACAAAAAGCAGAAAAATGGGCTAATGTGCGGACCACAGAATTCCTTCTACGGCCACAGAATATGAAGAAGAATCAACAGAGCTTCAGTGTAAAGTGTGGACCGTACATCCGCAGAAGTCAAAGTTCAGAGAGTTCCAAATTCAAACTCAATAAGAACTGTGAATTTCACTATGATTGTGCGGCCGCGAAAATCAAATGTGCAGCCGCACCCAGAATGATGCGGACCGCAAAACTCAAGAGATGCAGCTGCAATCCAGAATTGTGCGGCCGCAGAAGCCACTCTTGTCAAGAGCTGAAGAAAAGTGCGGACCGCACACAGAATTGTGCAGCCGCAGAACCTACAAAAAGGTAATTTTATCGGAAAATTTCAGCTGTGTATAAATAGTTTTTTTAACAAAATTAGGTTATGTTTTGAACATCTGAAAGTTGGTAGCCATTTTCCTTTACTGGTTTTAGCAACATTAGCTTACTTTAGTGATTAAACATTAGATTTTTGTCTTTTAGTCTTTCAATATGAGTTTAATTATTATATATTCTTTAATTCTTTATTTTCATCAATGAGTAGCTAATTTTCTAGCTATGACCCAACCCTAGTGTGGGTATCTAATGAGTGTTTGATTTAGGGCTTGTTTATGGTTAGGTGTGTAATATTTAGCCTAGCTCTTGCTTTAATTGTAGAATTAATGGTTGCAAACATTGATTCAAACCCAATTGACTTAGTCTCTACTTGAGAAAGAGAGATTGAGTCTAGGAAAGCTTGGCTAACAAGAAATTGGGGTGAACTCAAGAAATTGATAGTCCTAATAAAAGGGTTGAATCTAGAGATAGTAAAACCCGACATGAGTATCTATCAACTGTTTTGTGAACTGTACATTTGGACTTGAGAAAGCCAAATTGCGTAAAACCACTCTATTATCGAGAGGTATTGAGTGGGTAATTGTGCGTTGATTGCAATATTTTGCCCCGACCAACAAAACCCGCTCTAACCCTCACAACCCGTTAGGCAAACACCTAGGTGGAAGTCACAATCCTAGACCTTTTACATATTTGAAAAACAAGCACAAAAATATTAGTCTCTAGTTTCATATTTTATATTTGCAAACCGTAGCATAATTTAGAAGTAGAATCAAAACAAATTTTGTGGAAGTGCAACTTAGACACTCTACGTACTTAGTCTGAATATATACCACTAATCCCATCTATGCTCCTTGTGGAGTCGATCCTGACTCCCAGTTGGGTAATTATAATTGCATCGACCGCTTCACAACCCCAATTTGAGGTGTGAACTTGGGCGACATTATTTTTGGCGACGTTGCCAAGGAGCTAAAAACAGAATTAGCTATATATTTTGTTTTATGTGTGATTTTTGTTCCTTTCCTTCGGGGTTACTAATCGTTTTGTGAAAACATTGTAGGTGATACAATGGCTCTCAACAACAATGATTCTCTTGGAAACATACCATTGGGGGATGACGGGAATGATGACCAAGTCGATGAGGTTCTCTTGAACCTAAAGCAAATAGATGAGGCCGGACGCCTCATGACCTCCTTCCCATTCCACCCCAACATCCTCCAAGAGCGGCGACACACCAGGTGTTTCCGAATGAAGGATATGCAAGTTCCATAACCTGACTCGCATTAGGATGGGAAATTTTCGAATCACAAATGTCATGCTTACACCGTTGGAACAATTGGAATTCTTCACCGGGGCTCCGAATCAAAATACATACAAGCACTTGAAAGGGTTTGTTGACACTTGCTGGGGGAGTAAACAGACAAATATCTCCGAGAGATGCTTTGAGATTGAGGCTATTCCATTTCTCTATTTGGGGGAAGGCTTTGGATTGGTTAGAGAGGTTTCCAAATCATTCTATCCATACATGGGGTGAATTTACGAAAAATATATTTCCAAGTTCTTTTCTCCTGGGCATATGGCATCTCTTAGGGATGAGATTCTAGCTTTCAAACAAGAACCCAATGAGCCTTTGCATGAGATATGGGAGAGGTATTGTACTATGGTGAAAGAGTGTCCGAACAATGACATGACAGAGGCTATGATTCAACAAACTTTATATAGGGGATCAATACTACCAATCAATGTGTGGTCAACCAACTTGCCGGTGGAAATTTCATGACCACGCCTTATGTGGAACCTTGTGAGACTCTTGATGAAATGGAATATACTTCATCGGCATGGCAAATTAGAGAAAAAGGTCCTCAAGGTGATTCAAATGTGATTCACTTGCATAAAGAATTACATGATCATGGGCAAGCAATTGCCGAGTTGAATACCACAATGAATCAACTAGCCAAAGCTCAACTTCAACAAGTCAAGGTCCTAAGCAAGTCAATGCAATGGAGGGAGTTAATATGATGGTAAACAAGAGAAGGCAAAAGGGTCCTCAAGTGTAAAACCGGGCTAAATATTATGTGCAAGATGATAGTGAGTTTGATCAAGATGAATAATACAATGAACAAGAAGAGGAGGTACAATATGTGAACAACTTCCAAGGGCAAAGAAACAACAATCGAGGCCTGAATCAACAACAATGGTGACCACAAGGAAATCAAGAAAAATGGAATTCAAACAATCAAAATAGTTGGAACAATCAAAACAACAAAGGGAATTGGAACAATCAACGCAATCAAGGAAATTGGAATGGTCAAAATAACCAAGGCAATTATAGTGGCAATAATCAAGGATATTGAGGAGGCAACAACCAAGGAGGGTGGAACAATAACAACAACCGGGGGTCGGGTTTTCAAAATCCAATGATGTTTCAACAATCGAGCAACAGACCTCCCTATCCTTCCCAATGTCCGAGTTCTTTCAACAATGAGATGGGCCGAATAGAGAACATGTTCAAACAAATGATGGAGAAGAATGCCGAATGCAATGCTCAATTATCCTCTCACAACACTTCAATTTGTAATTTGGATGTTCAATTGGGGAAAATCTCGCAAGCTTTGAACACGCATCCTAAGGGGGCACTACCAAGTGATATGGTGGTGAACCTGTATACGGCGAAATCGCAAGGTCCAATTCCTCGTCATTAAGGCAATTCGGGGGGACCATCTCGAGACCTCGAGGCTATGAGGGTGTGGTCGATCTCCCTCCCTTGAGATTCGTCGACGCCCGGCCTAATGACAATGTCGGCCGTGTTCATGACGGGACTGGAGAGCTCCCTAGGCATGCAACTAATACTTGTAGAGCTTGGTGTCATCTAGTTGTCCCATCACCCTACTTATGTAATTAATGTGTTTGTACTATGTTGGAGTTCCCTCCTATATAAAGGGGGTCTTTGACACTTTATAGATATTGGGTAATTTCTCCAATTGCTCCACAAGAAATATAAGAAACATTCTCTTTGCTTTCTCATATACTCTCTTGATATCATTACTTTCATTTCTTATCCTCTTATTTGTTCATCATTTATTGCTTATCATTGGCCATAAAGATCCTTCATTGATTATTTTGTATCTGTTAGCCCTACACCGATACCCGCAATAGCTTGAGTCCGAGCCCCATAATCGACCTCGAGGCTCCAGATCGACAAGCTCAAGGCCCAAATAACTGACCTATCGGTTTGATTGTAGCTCTATTCCTTATTTTATTTCATCCCTGAATCTCGCATACATAACATCAACTACTTAACAAAGTAGCATAAAAATAGATCACGTATTTTTAGAGTCCTATCAACAAATTTAATTGTTTTTACCATTTTTACGGTAAACAGTTTGGCGCCCACCATGGGGCTTAAAATAATACTGATTATTTTCTTGTTGGTTTTACTACATAACGCAAGTTATATTTCTCGCTTTTTCTTGTCCAAGATCTTTGATTTCAGGACGAAATGTCTAACTCGGTAAACGGAGATGAAAACGACAATATTGAGGACCACAGAGAGAATGGTGTGGTTATCACGACCCCAACTCCGGTCGTGATGGCGCCCAACACATTGCTAGGCAAGCCTGACCAACTATCAACCACAACCCATTTTCTTATAAAGTCCAATATCAGCTAACACAGTTTAATTGTCAAATTAACATAATAAGGTTCTGAAACAGCAAGTTAAATATGCGGAAGTCAAAAGATAATACCACTACATAGCCCACACAGATCCGGTGTCACAAATCTCGAGCCTCTAATAAAAGTTCAACAGCCTACTACACATACTGTCTCGGAATGCAGAATACAATAGAAAGGAAGGGAGAAATCAGGCAATAATCAAGGATATTGAGGAGGCAACAACCAAGGAGGGTGGAACAATAACAACAACCGGGGGTCGGGTTTTCAAAATCCAATGATGTTTCAACAATCGAGCAACAGACCTCCCTATCCTTCCCAATGTCCGAGTTCTTTCAACAATGAGATGGGCCGAATAGAGAACATGTTCAAACAAATGATGGAGAAGAATGCCGAATGCAATGCTCAATTATCCTCTCACAACACTTCAATTTGTAATTTGGATGTTCAATTGGGGAAAATCTCGCAAGCTTTGAACACGCATCCTAAGGGGGCACTACCAAGTGATATGGTGGTGAACCTGTATACGGCGAAATCGCAAGGTCCAATTCCTCGTCATTAAGGCAATTCGGGGGGACCATCTCGAGACCTCGAGGCTATGAGGGTGTGGTCGATCTCCCTCCCTTGAGATTCGTCGACGCCCGGCCTAATGACAATGTCGGCCGTGTTCATGACGGGACTGGAGAGCTCCCTAGGCATGCAACTAATACTTGTAGAGCTTGGTGTCATCTAGTTGTCCCATCACCCTACTTATGTAATTAATGTGTTTGTACTATGTTGGAGTTCCCTCCTATATAAAGGGGGTCTTTGACACTTTATAGATATTGGGTAATTTCTCCAATTGCTCCACAAGAAATATAAGAAACATTCTCTTTGCTTTCTCATATACTCTCTTGATATCATTACTTTCATTTCTTATCCTCTTATTTGTTCATCATTTATTGCTTATCATTGGCCATAAAGATCCTTCATTGATTATTTTGTATCTGTTAGCCCTACACCGATACCCGCAATAGCTTGAGTCCGAGCCCCATAATCGACCTCGAGGCTCCAGATCGACAAGCTCAAGGCCCAAATAACTGACCTATCGGTTTGATTGTAGCTCTATTCCTTATTTTATTTCATCCCTGAATCTCGCATACATAACATCAACTACTTAACAAAGTAGCATAAAAATAGATCACGTATTTTTAGAGTCCTATCAACAAATTTAATTGTTTTTACCATTTTTACGGTAAACAGTTTGGCGCCCACCATGGGGCTTAAAATAATACTGATTATTTTCTTGTTGGTTTTACTACATAACGCAAGTTATATTTCTCGCTTTTTCTTGTCCAAGATCTTTGATTTCAGGACGAAATGTCTAACTCGGTAAACGGAGATGAAAACGACAATATTGAGGACCACAGAGAGAATGGTGTGGTTATCACGACCCCAACTCCGGTCGTGATGGCGCCCAACACATTGCTAGGCAAGCCTGACCAACTATCAACCACAACCCATTTTCTTATAAAGTCCAATATCAGCTAACACAGTTTAATTGTCAAATTAACATAATAAGGTTCTGAAACAGCAAGTTAAATATGCGGAAGTCAAAAGATAATACCACTACATAGCCCACACAGATCCGGTGTCACAAATCTCGAGCCTCTAATAAAAGTTCAACAGCCTACTACACATACTGTCTCGGAATGCAGAATACAATAGAAAGGAAGGGAGAAATCAGGCTTGTTGACGCCATGCAGCTACCTCGATACTCCCGGATAATGCTGATCGACTGGAAAGCTCTCACTCAGCCTCTAGAACACCTGGATCTGCACGCAAGGTGCAGGGAGTAATGTGCATACTCCGACCCAGTGAGTAATAAGCATAAATAATGACTGAGAGTAAGAAATCACGTATACACAGGGTGATCTATAATGCGGCAGTTAAACAAGTAGTATAAAAGCAATAAACCAATGAAAATCGGAATGAGATAATTCTACAACAGATAAGCAGTTAATTGACAGATAGTTAAAGAAAAATAAACACATAGAACAGACCAGCCCCTCAGGCTCTCTCTCTCATATTATAACTGGGTACCCGCCCTCACTGGGGGTGTGCAAACTCTGGGAGGGGCCCCTTACGGCCCAAGCACAATATCAAGCCATCTCGTGGCATCAAATCTAGGCCCTCGACCTCATATCAATATCATCCACCTCGTGGCATGTGTATGTATCTCAGGCCCTCGGTCTCATATCAGTATCATTGTATCCTCACATTTGGCCCTCGGCCATACTTTTTCCAGAAATCACATAAGACCCTCGGACATTAGTAAAACAGTAGTCCTCAGCCCAAAACATCATTTAAAATATCATTTTAGTTCCAAAACCGAGAAAAAAGTGGCTGAGTTGTAAAACAGTGGAAAACAGTACAACTGAGTTCAAGTAGTAAGTCAACACAGTGAGGAAATAGTGATAAAAATCCTCGGAGGGTTCAAATAGTTGGCACGAAGCCCAAATATGACAATCAGTCCAAATAATGATGATAAAAATAAGTTTCAATCAAATACGCGGTAAAATCATCAATTGGGATGGACCAAGTCACAATCCCCAATAGTAAACGACCCCACGCTCATCATCAAGCGCGTGTCTCACCTCAATATAGCACTACGATGTTCAAATCCGGGGTTTCAAACCCTCAGGACATCATTTACATTCATTACTCATCTCAAACCGGCTAAATCTCTAGCTCGCGACGCCTTTGCCTCTCAAATCGACCTCCTCGCGCGTCGAATCTGACCAAAACCAGAACGAATACGTCACAATATGGTAACGGAACAAAGCCCAAGTGAAAAATATCAAAAATCCCAAAATTAGCAAAATTGAGCCCCGGGCCCACTTCTTGAAACTCAGAAATTTTTACATCATCCGATTCCTTATCTCCCCACGAGTTCATACATATCAAATACACCAGAATCGGAGTTCAATTGACCCCTCAAATCCTTAGTTTAAGCCCTCTTAAACTCAAGCCCTAAACCTCCATTTTTAGTCCATTAATTCCTTAAATTTCTGTCCTAATTCATGAAATACCACCATAGAAGTGTGTTTTAAGTCCAAAATCTTTACCTTATCGAAGTTCCCTTGAAGTCTCTCTTAAAATCGCCCAAAAACTCTAAGTCTGAAGTTAAAAATGGTTAAACCCTTCAAAAATCGCTAAGAAGAAACATATATACCTTCTGCCCAAACATAGCCGCATCTGCGGTCAAATAGACGCTTCTGCGGTCATATCTTCGCATCTGCAGAATTTCACCTAATGGACCAACACCGCATTTGCGGTCCACTCGCCGCTTCTACGGCTCCGCAAGTGCGGTCCCCCTTCCACATCTGCTATCCAGGCCTTCCTCAACCTTTCCGCTTCTGCGATCCAATCAATGCATCTGCGATTCCGCACCTGCAGTCCCCAAACCGCATGTGCGAAAACACCAGAAGAAGCAGAAAAATCTACAATCCCTCAAGTTCCAAACTTCCCATTAGCCATCCAAAATCACCTCGAGGCCCCCGGGACCTCAACCAAAAGCACCAACAAAACCCAATACCTCATTCAAACTTGTTCCAATCATCAAAACACCTCAAATAACGCTAAATCCATCAATTCACATCGAATTCAAGCCTAAGTTTTCTAAAAACTTCCTAAATACGTTTTCGATCAAAAACCCAACCAATCCACGTCCGAATGACCTGAAATTTTGCACACACATCCCAAATGACATAACAAAGCTACATCAACTCTCAGAATTCCATTCCGACCCTCGAATAAAAATCTCGCAAACCAACCGGAAATCACCAAAATACTAACTTCGCCAAATCAAGCCTAATTCTACTCCGGACCTCCAAAACTAATTCTGATCACACTCCTCAGTCATAAATCACCTCCCGAAGCTAACCGAACCGTCATAACTCACATCCGAGCCCTGTAACACATAAGTCAACATATGGTTGACTTTTCCAACTTAAACCTTCTTAAAAGAGACTAAGTGTCTCATTTCTTACCAAATCCACTCTGAACCCAAACTACTCAATTTGATCACACAAAACACAGATAATGAAGCATAATGAAGTAGAAATGTGGAAAACGGAGCTTTAACTCATGAGACGACTGGCTGGGTCGTCACATCCTCCCCAACTTAAACAAACGTTCGTCCTCGAATGAGTCAAGAAACATACCTGAAGCCTCAAATAGGTGAGGATATATGCTCCGTATCTCCTGTTCGGTCTCCCAGGTAACCTCCTCCATGGGCCAACCTCTCCACTGCACTTTCACTAAAGCTATATCCTTTGACCTCAACTTCCGAACCTGACGACCCAAGATAGCTACTGCTTCCACATCAAAGGTCAAATCATCATCCAACTGAACTGCGTTGAAGTCCAAAACATGAGATGGATATCCAATATACTTTCGGAGCATAGAAACATGAAATACTGGATGCACACTCGACAAGCTGGGTGGCAACGCAAGCGCATAAGCCACCTCCCCAATCCTCTGAAGCACCTCAAAAGGCCAAATAAACCGCGGACTCAAATTTCCTTTCTTCCCAAATATCATAACACCCTTCATGGGCGAAACCTTCAACAAGACCTTCTCACCCACCATATAGGACACATCCCGAACCTTTCAGTCTGCATAACTCTTATGATGCGACTGCGCTGTACGGAGCCTCTCCTGAATCACCTTTACCTTCTCCAAGGCATCCTGAACCAAATATGTCCCCAATAGCCTAGCCTCGCTGGACTCGAACCAACCAATTGGAGATCTACACCGACTCCAATACAAAGCCTCATACGGAGCCATCCAAATACTCGACTGGTAGCTGTTGTTGTAGGCAAACTCTGCAAGCGGTAGAAACTTATCCCATGAACCTCTGAAATCAATAACACAAGCACGCAACATGTCCTCCAATATCTGAATAGTACGCTCGGACTATCCGTCCGTCTAAGGATGAAAAGTTATGCTCAACTCCACATGAGCACCCAACTCTCACTGAATAGACTTCCAAAACTGGGAAGTAAACTGAGTACCTCTATCTGAGATGATGGAAACCGAAACACCATGTAACCGAACAATCTCCCGGATATATATCTCTGCTAATCGCTCTGAAGAATAAGTAATACAAACAGGAATGAAGTGCGAGAACTTGGTCAGCCGATCCACAATCACCCAAATAGAACCGAACTTCTTCAAAGTCTGTGGAAGTCCAACAACAATGTCCATAGTAATCCTCTCCCACTTCCACTCGGGAATAACCATATGCTGAAGCAAGACACCTGGTCTCTGATGCTCATATTTTACCTGCTGACAGTTGAGACACCGAGCTACAAATCCCACATTATCTTTCTTCATTATTCTCTACCAATAGTGCTGCCTCAAATCCTGATACATCTTCGTAGCACTCGGATAAATGGAATACCGCGAGTTATGGGCCTCCTCCAAAATCAACTCTCTAAGCCCATCCACATTGGGCACACAAATCCAGCCCTGCATCCTTAACACTCCATCATCACCGATGGTCACATCTCTGGCATCATCATGCTGAACTCTGTCCCTAAGGAAAAGCAAATATGGATCATCATACTGGCGCTCTCTAATGCGATCATATACTGAGAATCCACACTAGCCAACACCCGGCTGGGCTCTGAAATATACAATCTCACAAACTGATTGGCCAAGGCCTAAACAGCAACTGCAAGGGGTCTCTCCCTAACTGGAATATATGCCAAACTCCCCATACTCACTGCCTTTCGGCTCAAAGCATTGGCCACCACATTGTCTTTTCCCGGATGATACAATATGGTAATATCATAATCCTTAAGCAACTCTAACCATCTTCGCTGCCTCAAATTAAGATCCTTTTGCTTGAACAAATTTTGAAGATTGTGGTGATCAATGAATACCTCACAAGATACAACATACAAGTAATGCCTCCAAATCTTCAATGCATGAACTATGGCAGCTAACTCCAAATCATGAACAGGGTAGTTCTTTTTATGGGGCTTGAACTGACGATAAGCATAAGCAATAACTCTACCCTCCTGCATCAATACACAACCAATCCCAACTCTCAAAGCATTACAATACACGGTATATGAACCTGAAGCTGATGGCAAAACTAATACTGGAGTTGTGGTCAAGGTTGTCTTGAGCTTCTGAAAGCTCTCCTCACACTCGTCCGACCACGAAAATGGAACACCCTTCTGAGTCAACTTGGTCAAGGGCGATGCGATAGGTGAGAATCCCAAACAAACCAGCGATAATAGCCTGCCAACCCAAGAAAGCTACGAATCTCTATGGCTGAGGACGGTCTAGGCCAACTCTTTGTATCAACCTGAATACCCTCGCTGGACACCACATGCCCCAAGAAAGCCACTGAGCTGAGCCAAAACTCACACTTGGAGAATTTTGCATAAAGCTTCTCCTCCCTCAACTTCTGCAATGCAACTCGCAAAATGCTCCACGTGCTCCTCCTAACTACGCAAGTACACCAAAATAAATGAATACTATAATGAATGAATCCAAATAAGGCCAAAATACACAGTTTATCAAATGCATGAGCACTGCTAGGGCATTGGTTAGCCCGAAAGACATAACAAGAAACTCATAATGACCATATCTGGTCCTGAAAGCAGTCTTAAGAATATCTGAATCCTTGATCTTCAACTGGTGATAACTCGAACGGAGATCAATCTTGAAGAACACCCTAGCTCCCTGAAGCTAGTCAAACAAATCATCAATGCGAGGCAAAGGATACTTGTTCTTAATTGGTACCTTGTTCAGTTGCCTATAATCGATGAACATTCTCATTGTCCCATCGTTCTTCTTCACAAACAAAACCCACGCACCCCAAGGTGACACACTAGGCCGAATTAACCTCTTATCCAGGAGTTCTTGAAGCTGCTTCTTCAATTCTTTCAAATCAACTAGTTCCATACGATACGACGGAATAGAAATGGGCTGAGTGCCCAGCACCAGGTCAATACCAAAATTGATATCCCTGTACGGTGGCATACCCGACAGGTTCTGCAGGAAATACATCGGGAAAATCCCTCACAACTAGTACCGAATCAATACTAGGAGTCTCAGCTCCAACATCCCTCACAAATGTTAGATATGAAAGACAATCCTTCCCAACCATACGCTGGGCCTTCAAGGAAGAGATCACTCTACTAGGAACATAATCAGTCACACCACGCCACTCGATCTGCGGTACACCCGGTATAGCCAGAGTGACTATCTTAGCATGACAGTCTAGAATATAACGGCATAGAGATAACCAATCCATGCCCAAAATGACATCAAAATCCACCATGCTCAATAGCAATAGATCCACTCGGGTCTCCAGACCCCCAATAGTCACCACATATGACCAATACACACGGTCTACAATAATAGTATTGCCCACCGGGGTGGTTGCATGAACATGTAAGGCGAGAATCTCTCGGGACGTATCCAAATAATGAGGAAAATACAAGGACACATAAGAATAGGTGGAGCCAGGATCAAATAATACAGAGGCATCTCTTTGGTAGACTGAAATAATACCTGTAATGACAACATTTGAAGCAATGGCATCTGTCCTGCCTAAAATAGCATAGAAACGAGCCTGGACACCGCCTAATCGACCTCCCCCTCTGGGGCATCCCCTGGCTGCCTGAGCCCCACCCCTAGCTAGCTGAGCGGGTGGTGAAGTAACTGGAGCAGAAGTATAGGGCTGATCCCTCTGCTAAGATGAGCTGGCAACACGACTAGGACACTACCTCCACATATGCCCAAACTCTCTGCACGCAAAGCAACTCGCAGGTGCTGGAGAAGGGGACTGATGGGAACCCCTCGCACTAGAGTGACTAGCAGATGCACTCGGCACAGAAGAACCCTGATCTGACGGGAACGAGATGAACACTGAGCTGGGAGGGCACTGAGTGAAGGCTGGCCCAGCTAAGACCCATGATGACCACGACCTGAAGATGCCCCACGATACTCTGGACTAGCTAATTGAGCAGGCCTGAAAGACCGACCTCTACCATGCTGGAACTGGCCCCTCAAAGGAGCACCACTATAATTGCCCGATCCCCGAGGCCTCTTAGCCTCCCTCTCGCTCCCAACGGCGAACCATCTCAATCTCACGCGCAATGTCACCCACCTCCTCGAACGTAGCACCCAATACTCTTTCTCTAGTCATAAGAATACGGAGATGGTAGTTAAGGCCATCCACAAATCTCTTGATCCTTTCTCGATCCGACAGAATCATCCAGATGGCATGACGAGCCAACTCAGAAAACCTCATCTCATACTGGGACACCATCATATCCCCCTGCATCAACCACTCAAACTGCCTACGCAGCTTCTCTCTGCGGGACTGCGGTACATACTTCTCCAAGAAGAGAGCGGAGAACTGCTGCCAAGAAAGGGGTGTTGCACCGACAGGCCTACGCCTCTCAAAATCCTCCTACCAAGTGAAGGCATCCCCCGAGAACTGAAAGGTGGTAAATGCCACACCACTAGACTCAAGAATCCCTATTGTACAGAGCATCTGTTGACACTTATCTAGAAAACCCTGGGCATCCTCGCCCTCAGCACCACTGAATGACGGCGGCTGGAGTTTACTAAACCTCTCAAGATGACGCTGCTCATCATCTAACATAGCTGGCACCACAAACTCCTGAGCTGGTGCAACCGGCTGGGCTGGAGGTTCCCCCGGCGTCTGAAGTCTCTGCACTACCTGCTCAGGCGTGCGAGCAGCGGGGGTCTGATTGCCTCCCCCAGCCTGTGAAGTAGTTGCTGCTGTAGTGGCTGGAACTGCCTGAGCCAAGCCAGTGCAAACTGATAAGATCTGTGCCAAGGCTTCCTGAAGAGCCGGGATCACGATGGGCACTACTGGTGCCTGAACTGGTGCTGCTGGAGCATCTATAGCTGGAGCCTGGTCCTGTTCTAGGGTAGCTAGTGAATCAACAGGTGCTGCCCTTGCTTCTCTACCTCTGTTGTGACCACATCCGCGTCCTTGGCCTCTATTAGTCTCAGTGGGTGGCACTGGTGATCGTCCACCTCGTCCGGTAGCTCGTTTTCTCACCATATGTGAGAGAATAGAATAACAGAAGTTTAGTACTCGGACCAACAAGTTCGCTCGAAAAGAATTTCAAGAATATGAGGTTTTTTCCTAAAGGTTCTGCAGCCTCTCGAGGATAAATCTAGACATCTCCGTACCGATCTGTGGGACTCTACTAAACCGGCTCTTGACTTGCGAGACCTATGTAACCTAGGCTCTGATACCAACTTGTCATGATTCCAACCCTGGTCGTAATGGCGCCCAACACATTGCTAGGCAAGCCTGACCAACTATCAACCACAACCCATTTTCTTATAAAATCCAATATCATGTAACACAGTTTAATTGTCAAATTAACATAATAAGGTTCTCAAACAGCAAGTTAAATATGCGGAAGTCAAAAGATAATACCACTACATAGCCCACACCGATCCGGTGTCACAAGTCTCGAGCCTTTAATACAAGTTCAACAGCCTACTACACAAACAGTCTAGGAATGTGGAATACAATAGAAAGGAAGGGAGAAATCAGGGTTGCGGACGCCATGCATCTACCTCGATACTCCTAGATAATGTTGATCGACTGGAAATCTCTCACTCAGCCTCTGGAACACCTGGATCTACACGCAAGGTGCATGGAGTAATGTGAGTACTCCGACCTAGTGAGTAATAAGCATAAATAATGACTGAGAGTAAGAAATCACGTATACACAGGGTAATCTATAATGCGGCAGTTAAACAAGTAGTATAAAATCAATAAACCAATGAAAAGTGGAATGAGATAATTCTACAACAGATAAGCAGTTATGTGACAGATAGTTAAAGAAAAATAAACACGTAGAATAGTGCCAGCCCCTCGGGCTCTCTTTCTCATATCACAACTGGGTACCCGCGCTCACTGGGGGTGTACAGACTCCGAGAGGGGCCCCTTACGGCCCAAGCGCAATATCAAGCCATCTCGTGGAATCAATTCTAGGCCCTCCGCCTCATATCAATATCAGCCACCTCGTGGCATATGTATGTATCTCTGACCCTCGGCCTCATATCAGTATCACTGTATCCTCACATCTGGCCCTCGGCCATACTCAGTCCAGAAATCATATAAGCCCCTGGGCATTAGTAAAATAATAGTCCTCAGCCTAAAACATCCTTTAAAATATCATTTTAGTTCCAAAACCGAGTAAAAAGTGGTTGAGTTGTAAAACAGTGGAAAACAGTACGACTGAGTTCAAGTAGTAAGTCAACATAGTGAGGAAATAGTGATAAAAATCCATGGAGGGTTCAAATAGTTGGCAAGAAGCCCAAATATGATAATCAGTCCAAATAATGATGATAATAAATAAGTTTCAATCAAATACGCGGTAAAATCATCAATCGAGACGGACCAAGTCACAATCCCCAATAGTAAACGACCCCACGCTCATCATCAAGCGCGTGTCTCGCCTCAATATAGCACTAAGATGTTCAAATCCGGGGTTTCAAACCCTCAGGACATCATTTACATTCATTACTCACCTCAAACCGGCTAAATCTCTAGCTCGCGACGCCTTTGCCTCTCAAATCAGCCTCCTCGCGCGTCGAATCTGACCAAAACCAGAACGAATACTTCACAATATGGTAAGGGAACAAAGCCCAAGTGAAAAATATCGAAAAATATCAAAAATCCCGAAATTAGCAAAACCTGAGCCCCGGGCCCACTTCTTGAAACTCAGAAATTTTCACATCATTCGATTTCTTATCTCCCCACAAGTTCATACATATCAAATACACCAGAATCGGAGTTCAATTGACCCCTCAAATCCTTAGTTTAAGTCCTCTTAAACCCAAGCCCTAAACCTCCATTTTAGTCCATTAATTCCTTAAATTTCAGTCCTAATTCATGAAATACCACCATAGAAGTGTGTTTTAAGTCCAAAATCCTTACCTTATCGAAGTTCCCTTGCAATCACTCTTCAAAATCGCCCAAAAACTCTAAGTCCGAAGTTAAAAATGGTTAAACCCTTCAAAAATCACGAAGAAGAAACATATATACCTTCTGCCCAGACATAACCGCATCTGCGATCAAATAGCCTCTTCTGCGGTACCGTTTCTGCGGTACCGCTTCTGCGGTCATATCTCCGCATCTACGTAATTTCACTTAATGGACCAACACCGCACCTCCGGTCCCCAAACCGCAGGTGCAAAAACACCAGAAGCAGCAGAAAAATCTGCAATCCCTCAAGTTCCTAACTTCCCGTTGGCCATCCGAAATCACCCCCGAGGCCCTCAGGACCTCAACCAAAAGCACCAACACAACCCAATACCTAATTCAAACCTATTCCAATCATCAAAACACCTCAAACAATGCCAAATCCATCAATTCACATTGAATTCAAGCCTAAGTTTTCTAAAAACTTCCGAAATACATTTTCAATCAAAAACCCAACCAAACCACATCCGAATGACCTAAAATTTTGCACACACATCCCAAATGACCTAAAGAAGCTATAGAAACTCTTGGAGTTCCATTATGACCCTCGGATCAAAATCTCGCCAACCAACCGGAAATCGCCAAAATACTAACTTCGCCAATTCAAGCCTAATTCTTCTGGACCTCCAAAACCAATTCCGATCACACTCCTAAGTCATAAATCACCTCCCGAATCTAACCGAACTATCGGAACTCACATCCGAGCCCTCTAACACATAAGTCAATATCCGGTTGACTTTTCTAACTTAAACCTTCTTAAAAGACACTAAGTGTCTCATTTCTTACAAAATTCACTCTGAACACAAACTACTCAATTTGATCGCATAAAACACAGATAACGAAGTATAATGAAGAAGAAATGGGGAAAACGGAGTGGTTACTCATGAGATGACTGGCCGGATCGTCACAGTAGTTGTTCCACGTGTTGTGTGCCACCACAAAATCCTAGGAATGCGCTGAAGCTAGTCCCCCTGGACGTAGTCTCGCGTGATGCCTAGCACATCGATATAAGATCACACACTACCAGGAGCGTGCACCAAGGGGATCAACAAGGAGCAAAGAAAATTCCAACTGGGGAGGAACGTGAGGTTAGCCTTCTTGTTATTTTTGAAATGTTGCAGGCACGACAGCTAGATATTGCTCACCTGCAAATTCACCAGAAAATACCTAGCACGGCAGCACTGGGGATAGCTCCCCTAGCCGAACAGGCACCTGAGAGATCTAGCAATAACAGATTGATAGCCGACCCTATCATCATAAAAATGCTCGAGGACCTCACCAAAAAGGTCGAATCGAGCGAGAAAATGATATAAGCCAATGATAAGAAGGTCGCGACTTACAACTCCAGGGTCGACCAAATTTCTGGCGCGCCTCTAGTCCTGAATGGTGTGATTTGAAGAAGTTCATAGAAAGGCCATTCCCCGAGGAAGCAGCCCCGAAACCCTTTCCAATGAAGTTCGGAATGCTAGAACTCCCAAAGTACAATGGGACCTCAGACCACAATGAACACATTAGTACCTACACTTGTGCAGTGAAGGGCAACGACATAAAGAACGACGAGATCGAGTCCATCTTACTAAAGAAGTGCGAAGAAACACTCTCGAATAGGGCCATGATATGGTATCACAACCTAGCTCCCAACTCCATAGATTCATTTTCCATGCTAGCAGACTCCTTCGTAAAAGCACTTACCAGTGCCATCAAAGTAGCAACGAGGAAATCCAACGTGTTCAAAATCAAGCAGAGAGAGAATGAAATGCTGCGAGAGTTCGTATCCCGCTTCCAAATGGAATAGATGGATTTGCAGCTAGTATCCGACGACTGGGCAGTGCAGGATTTCACTCAAGGTCTGAATGAATGAAGCTTGGTGGCTTCAAAATAGTTGAAACAGAATCTGATAGAGTATCCAGCTATGACTTGGTCAGACGTCCACAACCGGTATAGTCAAAAATCAGGGCCGAAGATGACCAGTTGGGAGCCTCCTCGGGCTCAGTATATCCGAGCAGGCTCTTAGCGAAGAAGCCAAAGCCAAATAAAGAAAGATACCAATCGTACATCGAAAACAAGAGGAACAGTCTGAGTCTCAACCTGCCTCGCAACAATCGAAGGATAGACCGAGGGCAGAACCCTCGGGGACTCATCAACAGAGTCGGATTCGATAGGAACTCGGGGCCAACAGAGGCACCTCACTTATTAGAATACAACTTCAATGTTGATGTATCATACACTGTTTTTGCCATCAACAATATCAGAGATACCAGATGTCCCAGACCTATACAGTCGGATCCTTCACAACATGTACGGGCATAGGACCGAAGATTGCCGGCAACTCCAGGAGGAAGTGGCCCGGTTACTCGACAATGGCCATCTTCGGGAATTCCTCAGCGACCAAGCCAAAAACCGATCTCTAGAAAAGGAAACAGCAAGAAGAGACAAGGCAGACGAGCAGCAACATGTCTTCCACATGATCTTATAAGACGACCACCACTAGCTGAAACGCCAAAGTCCCCTCCAACAGAGGGATAAGAGATAAATCGACAAAAAATAGTAGCCGCGAGGCCATCTAGAAGGTTTGAAAGCACCATCGCCACTAAGGTATAACCATCTCCTTTTTGTTTTATATTATATTCCCTACTGACCCTTACGTAGGCGCCCAACTGAAGCAGTCCAAGCACTGATCCAGCTCAAAGACCTTATGGTTTTAAAGCATCCGTTGCACTCTTTTCCTTCGACCAAGTTTTTATCCCGATAAAGGTTTTTACCGGCAAGGTTTTTAACGAGGCAACATCCACATGCTACCCAAGGAAGACTCGACAAGTATTCCAGGCTTCTTTTTGCAATTAACCTCGGATACTAGAGGGCATCCCCCCATGGTCCTATTAGTAAAATGATATACCGGGCCAAACGGTCGAATGAACCATGCCTATATAGTTGGTCCCCCGACAATGAAGCTATGTATACTTGTGTTAAGCAATCAAAGAATGACTTTTATCAAAGCATCTCATGCTCCAAAGGAAACTCAGCATTTTCACTAAAACGATTCCTCCATCAAAGACGTCCCGAATACTCAGAGACTAGCATCAACAATTCGATACCCGCATGACCTCAGGGTCGGAACTCCAAACTCATAAGCCCTTAACGAGGCAGCATGAAAATCATGAAACATCTCCAAGGCCAAAAGCTCCCAAACACTCGGAGACTGGTGCCGATATCTCAAAAATTGCATGACCCCAAGGTCGGGATATCCAAACCATAAGCCCTCGATAAGGCAATACAAAGTTTTCAAATAACAACTCTCGAGTCAAGAAACCCTTGACGGTTCGGGGACTGCTGTCAAACAGCACCTCCATCGACCTGTCAAAACCCGAGGCCATAAGACCCTGAGCGGGCAGACTCAGTCTTGTAAAAATCTATAAGACCTCAATGGCATGAAAAATCTATAAGACCTCAATGGCATGAAAACTCTGTCAGACCTCAACGGCATAAAAAATCTTAAAACCTCAACGGCATGAAAAGCCTGTAACACCTCAACGACATGAAAAAATTCTAATACCTTACTAAAGGCATAAACCCAATCTCAAAGTTTCGGCTATATATTGAACTTGTAAGACCCCTAAAAAGGCATACCCTCGATATAGATGCCGAAACTACTTCACTCGGGACTCAAAGGCTCTAGCCAAATATAAGTGACCCCGGTCACACGGCTGTACCAGCCGAACTAGCGCAACTTGGGGATGCCCGACCATCGCTACAAGGCGTAAAAGCCACTATATCCAGCCTACACAGGCCTTCAATTACTTCAAATCTACTTTGGGAAGAACCGGTTAAACAGGCTTCCCTAGACATAGGCAAATAAGCTTCGACCATGTCAGCTCCAAATCACAGGGTTTCAGCTACTCAGCCTCCGAGCCAAACCTCCCGAGGTGCTAGAACATTGTCGCAAGTTACTCGAAATCGATGTTCTTCCTGAACCGACGATGAGTCAGGCAAAATTTAATTCAAAAGTCCGTAACGAGAGAAAAATAAACCTACATAAAAGGTTGCATCGACCAAGCACGTAAGAGACATTGTCGTCAGCCTAATGAGCCTTAGGGCCACACATATTAAAAGGTTTCATCAACCAAAAGCGTAAGAGCCACTGTCGCCAGCTTAAAATTTGAAAACTTGACGGTCAAAATGAGCTCGAGTCATACATGATTTGGAGACTGGACCAAAAATAGTTAACTATATATGCCTAAGGGCAAAGCATAAGAGCCATTGTCGCTAACTTACATTGAAAGGTCACTTTGACCCAAGGCGTAAGAGCCGTTGTTTCCAGCTTACATTAAAAGGACATTTTGGTCCAAGGCGTAAGAGCCATTGTCTCTAACCCACGTGAACATAAAATCTTGAGGGTAAAATGAGCTCGAGTCGAAACCCGACTCGGAGACTGAACCCAAAATGGTGGAACAAAAGCATAAGAGGTCAAGCACCAACTTATACTAAAGGTCGCATTAACCAGGCACGGAAGAGCCCCCTGGGCAAGCCTAATGGATCCCAAGGCCATATCATAGAATCTAAAGACTCCTGCTAACTCTAAAGATCGGGTTGACTTGGCTAAAATCTTGGAAAATAGAAACCTAGAAGATACAAAACCACGAGGTTCCCCTCTTATACGCACATGTAATAGAATACAAGCTCTGTTTTACAACATACTATGAAAGCTATACACACAAGAACAAGAACAAAGAAAACATCCCCCGTTGGGGACTATGGCTTGGCGGCCCTGTCCTTGCCATCTTTCGCATCAAACAAATGGAACATGGCATCATACTCCTCTACCTTGGCTTGCTCGATATCTTCTGAAAGATGGAAACCCTAGAGTGAACTTCCTCGAGAGTTTCCCTTCGAGATTTGCACTTTGCATACTCTTTAATGCTGCTCGCACCACCAAAAGCTCTCCTTAGCCCAGCTCTCGTAGTGGAAGCACTCTCCAAATAGGTTGCCGCTCTCTGATCCGCCCTAGTGCAACTCATCACATCCTAGGCCCGGGCATTCACCACCTCAGCCTTCGCCTTCCAAAGCTCAGACTTGTGCCTCACGATCATGTTCACCCGCGCAGAATCACTTGCACGAGCGGTCCGGATTTGCATCTCCAAAGTGGAAGCTTTTTCCAAAACACTCTCCATGGCCGCAACTTGGGCATCTGCATGGGCTTGCACCTCATTGAACTCATGTTTGACGCTGCCAACTTCGCCTCAGAGCTGTTCCAACTCCTCCGTTTTGTTCTCCAACTGAAATGACAAAACATTAACCTCCAAAAATGATAGAAGGAGCATATATCAACATGAAACACAAGGTACCTGTCTCTCAAGGCAGCACTCGCGATACAGGCTTCGACCTGCCTCACACCGTAGGGATACCAACTCGCTTTCTTTTTTCTCACAAAGAAGCTTAAGGGATTTCTCCATATCCAAAGTTCTCCGCAGTCGAGCCTCATAACGAAGTAGCTCGGATTTGATAATGTCGAAGGCCTGCGAAAGAAAATTAAATAAAAAAAGAAAAGTGTGGGGCTGGAATAATCCCATGCCAGTTACCAAACTCACCATAAAGCCGAGCCGCTGAGCCTCACTAAAAGCTGAACCAATGTATGATGGCTTAGTGTCCCCCGAAAAGCCATCAGCAAAAAGGAGGAATGTTCTTTCGATAACGGAAGTCCCCAAAACTGAATGATCAGTCAGGTTGCTTCTCTTGATTCGCTGAGAAGGACTCGCCCTGCTGCGAGCCTCTTTGCACCTCAAATATTCTTTTCATTTGTCATCAACCCTCGACCTTGAGGTCGGCACTCTCTCCTTCACTTCCAGAGAGCATGTCCTCATTTATGAAAAATCTCCGATACCTGCGGCAGATAAGTTAGTACGTTAAAAAGAAAAACACCATTTTGGAGAAACGAGTCACCAGGCGCCTACCATAGTGCTTTTCCTCTCACGTCTTTTTGGGTAGGTCTCGCCACCTGCGCCTATCACAAGTCGAGCATGCTGCCAGCTTGCGAGACCACTCAGCTAAATCAGGGACCTCATTCGGCAACCAGGGAGTCGCTACAAAAACAAAATAGAAAAATGTCATTACGGAGCCCGCCTCCGGTTAAAACGATGAAAAAACAGATATGACACTTACGTGTGAAGCTCTATTTCTCAGGAAAGGGTAGAAACTATACAGGAATGATGTCGATCGTTCAAACTCGAATGAACCAGTTCATCCATTCACGGTCCTCTTCCTCTACGCTATTAATGATAGGAGCTCGGGTGGATCGACGCTGCAGAACAATCAAACCTTGATAGCATAGTGGATGATATAACCTCAAGAGATGAATAAGGGTAAATTCAATCCCGACCTTGTCGGCAAAATATCTTATCATCTGCACTATCTTCCAAATAAATGGGTGAGCCTATGCAAAGGTAACCCGATATCTCTAACAGAACTCAAGCACGACCCGGTCGGGGGGACCCGATGCAAAGGTATGCGCATACACAATCAAAAAACCCCTCGACATAGGTCAAGATGCTCTTATCGGGGGAAGGCACTTATAATACCACACCTTACCCCCATCTGCATTCTTTTCTGATCACCCGGAGGCTTTACTCTCTCATTGATGAGATAAGTCTCGATGCATGCTCCCGATGTCCAGGTACAGTGGGGGGTTTCCCCAACATAATGTCTTTTCTCGGGGAAAGGTACCTCAGGGCCCGTTTGTTGGGCACCGACAGCGTAACACCAACTGAATAAGGAACGTAGACAGAACCCCCTTCCTTTGGTGGGCAGAGGTCGACGTATCAGTCATGGCTATGGTAAAATGACAAGGGGAGATATGAATTTGAGTAAAGATTTTAATTTGGAACAACGGGAGAACAAGCACAGAGCGCTAGGTCCTGTGGTTACTCAAAGTAGCAGAATATCCACTTGAGAGGAGAATGAATGAATATATAGGGTCAGGGCAGCGACTGCTCGCCTGCCCAGAGGGCCAATTAATTCTGGATGGAGGGCCAATTAATCTGGCCGCGTTAACATCACCCTATTTTTAGGGAAATGTACTGACGGAACCACCCTAGGGCCCCCACACCAGATTGCTCAGATGTTACTATCTTGTGATATTCGAAACGCATCGAGGCCTCAACAGCTCCTCGTGATCTCTTGCACCGACCCTAAAGAACCTATCGATCTAACTTCGGGGTAGGACCCAATTTAGGGGTCCCAGTTGCTACGGATACGGTTTTTGAAGAACGAACACCTAAAGTCTAAGGTAAACTCCGCTCGAGCAGTGAGGTAAAGAGAACGTAAAGACAGAGAGAAGAAAAACCCTTTTTTCCATTACCAAAAAATATATATTTATAAGAGGCATCTTTACAAGACTCACTTCCCGGGGGGTACATACATAGAAAGGGGGGACTAAAGCAACACAAGGTCTACTCTTCATCACCACTGTCCCCCGAACCATCTCCGGGATCTTTGTTTGGAACGATTAAAAGCGCCAACTTTCTCTCCAGCTCCCGGGCCTCCTCGATTCTAACTGACAGACCTACGCCCCCGGCCTCGATCTCCTCCAATTTTGTTCTCCTCGCCTCCGCCCTGGCATGTTCGATCGCCCGAGTCAGCTTTTGCTTAGCCTTTATTGATACGTCACGAGTTATTTGATGCACTGTGGCTGCGTCCTTCAGGTAAGTGGCTGCATCTCTTTCGATCTTGGATTCAGCCGTAACTAGCTTAGCTATCTCCTATCGGGCACTTTTGAGAAGACCATGGGTCGACACCAACTCCAATTTCACCGCCCCGTTTTGTTTCCTCAGCCCGAGGATCACCACATCCAGTCGACTAATATGAGAGACATTTTGCTCGACCTACCAAAAGAAAAGCAAACCGGTCAGTGCCAAATTATGGGAACAAGGGAAAAACTCATGCATAACATAATACCTTCTCGACAAGGGCAACCTTTTCTCGGAGTGCCCCATCCAAAGTAGCCCGGAACTCGCCTGACTCTTTCTTCTTCTGGACAAAACGAGCCTCCAACTCTCGTAATCTCGAGGACAGTTTCTCGAGATCCTTCTCTCGACATGAAAGGTCCTCGTTAAGCCTGAAGATGGCATGATCGTACATCTTCTTACACTACAACAAAACAGAAGAGTTAGAAGAATGAAGAAAGATGCCCGAGGTAAAAAGAAATATACTTAAAGCATCTATCACATGTTGCATGAACCTCTCGACCGCTTTGACTGAGCCAGGAGCGTCAAGATCAATGTTCCCACTGACATCGTCAAAAGTATCGCCAGACGTGCCTCCCTCCTTGGGAGGACCCCCGGTTTTGGCAACGTTTGTGCCTTAAGCATCCCTAAGCTCCCCTGACAAATAATGGGGGCCCAAAATGAAATCACCCATGTCTCCAATATCCCCGAAGTGTAGTTCCAGCTCCTGAAAAGCTCTAGGTCCCGACCCTTCAGGGCCAGCGACAATGGTCCCCCCAATGGGAACTGCGCCAAACCTGGTCATGGGATCCAAGGCCACACTGATGCCCTCCTCAATCATCTTCGGTCTTCTGGGCCGACCTGAGTCAGTCATCCCCAATTTGGCAGCTTCTAGTTGGGGTACCTGCAGGGCTTTCGCTCCCGACCTCGGCCTCCTCTCCAATTGGTACCCGCTCTCATCTCCGTTTTCATCATCAGTATTGAGTCTTATCTTGGAAGCAGAAGCCGAGGTCCCAAGAGCAGTTTTAGGCCCGTGCAATTTAGGTTTCTTTGCCACAAAAGGGTCGGCAACCTCCTTGCATTTCTGTTTATTTCCCTTGGCAGGCTCCGAGACCTCCGTCACGCCTCCATGGGGTGGTCTCATCAGCATATTCTCATCGAGGTCTGCATAAGCACAGTGGCCACAACATTTCAACAGAGGAAGGTACAGGAAAAACCATAGGGTTGAGATGTATGTGGCGAGATAAACTTTACCATGATTCTTGGCCACTCACCGCATCTTGGCTAGATTGGTCCAAGACCGGGTGAGATACGGGAACATTTTGTCCAGCCACTCAATCCACCCCGACAGATCTGAGACCGCATCAGGATACCAAGCGGCAGCTGCAGAAAACAAAAAGAGGTTATCTTTTTGGAAAAAAGGAAAGAAAATCTTAAAACATGTCCGAAGGAAAAAATTCTCACGCTACATGTTCCACTTATCCTGGAAAGGCATCTTCTCGGCCGGAATGATGTCCGAGGTTCTAACCCGGATGAACCTACTCATCCATCCCTGATATTTCTCCTCGTAGGTGCTTGAGAAAAATGATTTCTTGGATCGATGACGAAGCCTAATTAAGCCTCGATAGAACCCAGGGTTGTACATCCTGATCAAATGATTCAGGGTAAAGGTCTCGCCCTCAACCTTATCAGTGAAATAGCGGAGTATTAAGACTATCTTCCTAAAAGAGGGATAGATTTGACCGAGCATCACCTGATATTTGTCGCAAAAGTCAAGGATGACCGGATCTATTCCCGGGGGAGGGGACTTAGAAGGCTCAGCCGGACACAAAGTAAAAGGACAGGTATATACGTGGAGGAAACCATCTTTATGATTTGTTATGCTCTCATCAGGACCAGGAATTTCCACCTTCACCGCCTTCTTGCATCGATAATCCTTTTTTACCGTCCTTGCATCGGTCACGACGCTGATGTACTGAGACACGTGTTCACATCGGCCCAGTGTAGTATGGGGTGTATCGATCATATAATCTTTCGACATATCAAGATCGGGGGGAGTACATTGTCCGAGAGTGGGTATCACCTTCGTTTTATCCTTAGACAACCGAGATGAAGAGGCGACTTCATTTTGCCGAGGAACCGTCCCAGATGTTCTGGCCATTGCGACAGTGAGATTTTCTCTAAGGAAGTAAAAAGGAAGAATATAGAAGAAGATAGGCCTTGATTCGCGAATTTGATGATGTTGGGAAAGTAAGGATTATCCAAGTTGATGTATTTATAGGAACCACATGGGCAGTAGAAAGGACGAGCCAATAGCGGTTCGTGAATCTCTCGATAGTCACATAAGACGGTAACCCTTGCACGATTTTTGGGACATGGCATTAAATGCCCTAATAGGCTGACGTCATGACAATGATGTTCTCAGAACGGAGGTTCAAAATCGTTTTATATCACTTCCTTCTAGGAAACGCGGAGACTATCTGTATACGGCGAAATCGAAAGGTCCAATTCCTCATCATTAAGGCATTTGGGGGGATCTTCTTGAGACCTCAAGGTTGTGATGCTGTGGTCAATCTCCCTCCCTCGAGATTTGTCGATGCCCGACCTAACGACAATATTGGTCGCGGTCATGATGGGACTGGAGAGCTCCCTAGGCATGCATCAAATACTAGTAAAGCTTGATGTCATCTAGTTGTACCATCCCCCTACTTTTGTAATTAATGCTTTTGTACTATGTTGGAGTTCCCCTCCTATATAAAGGAGATCTTTGACACTTTGTATATATTGGGTGATTGCTCCAATTGCTCCACAAGAAATATAAGAAACATGCTCTTTGCTTTCTCATATACTCTCTTGATATCATTGCTTCCATTTCTTATCCTCTTATTTGTTCATCATTTATTTCTTATCATTGGCCATAAAGAGCCTTCATTGATTATTTTGTATCTGCAAGCTGTACCCTAATCACCAGCGATAGCTCGAGTCTGAGCCCCGGAATCGACCTCGAGGCTCCGGATTGACAAGCTCGAGGCCCTGAATAACTGACCTATCGGTTTGATTGTAGATATCTCCCTTATTTTATTTCATCTTTGAATCTCGCATACTTAGCATCAACTGCTTAACAAACTAGCATAAAAATAGATCACATATTTTTAGAGCTCCATCAACAAATTTAATTATTATTACCATTTTCACGGTAAACAGCCTCTCTACCCATCGGGGTAGGGGTAAGGTCTGCGTACATATTACCCTCCCCAGACCCCACTTGTAGGATTATACTGGGTCGTTGTTGTTGTTGTTGTTGTTGTTTCACGGTAAACAGAACCCAAAGGGTGGGAAAAATATGGGATATACCATGGCCGTTATTACAAGAAGTGGAAAAGGTAGGGAAGCAACCACCTCAAGTCAAAAGAAAATTGTGGATGATGAGCAATTGGTACAAGAAGATGAGGTTCCAAGCAATAAAGTGCAAGAAAATGATGAGGTGAGCATTGATATTGATGACAATGTGGAGGAGACTCGTGAGGAAGTGAACCCGTCTAGGGAGCACATAGTTGACATACCGGAGCCGGTAGTGCCAACGTCTAAGGCACCAATGCCAAGGCCTCCTCCTCCATATCCTCAAAGGCTTGCCAACAAAATGGCTAGAACCAATTTAAAAAGTTCATTGACATGATGAAGAGTTTATATATCAATGTGCCATTGGTTGAGGCTTTAGAGCAAAGGTTGGGTTATGCAAAGTTCATAAAGGACTTGGTGTGAAGAAGAGATCAGTGAATTGTGAAACTATAAAGATGACACATAAAGTGAGTGCAATTGTGCACTCAATGGCTCCTAAATTGGAAGATCCCGGCACTTTCACTATCCCTTGTACCATTGGGAGCGCCGACTTTGCCAAAGCTTCATATGATCTTGGGGAAAGTATCAATTTGATGCCCTACTCGATTTTCAAAACTTTAAGGATTGGTCAACCAAGACCCACGTCTATGAGGTTGCAAATGGCAGATCGTACAATGAAGAGAACGTTGGGTATTATAGATGATGTGTTTATTTTGTTGATAAATTTATCCTCCCGGTGGACTTTGTGATTCTTGATTTTGAAGTGGACTATGAGGTGCTGATTATTTAGGGTAGACCTTTCCTTGCTATAGGAAAGGCTCTTGTTGATGTGGAAGCCGGTGAGCTCACTTTTCGGGTGAGTGATAAAAAGGTGGTTTTCCATGTGTGCAAATCTATGACGCAATGGAATATAAATGAATTTTGTTCATTTGTGGATTTGGTGACCGATGTGATTATTGATGAAACAAGTGTCGTAATAAATGTGGATGATACTTTGGAGGCCGATTTGCTCAATTGTTGTGATGAAGCAATGGAGGATTACGTGGCGTGAGTGAATGCTTTGGAAAGAATGGGGTTGTACACTTATGAGCCTTGCAAATTGTCCTTAGATCTTGAGAGTAGAACCACTCCTCTAACAAAGCCTTCAATTGAGGAGCTTCCTGTTTTGGAGTTGAAGCCATTGCCTCCACATCTTCGTTATGAATTTCTTGGCCCTTATTCTACTTTATCAGTTATTCTTTCCTCTTGTTTGGCTAACGTGCAGGTAGATTCCACTTTGGCGGTGCTACAAAAGAGGAAGAAAGCTATTTGATGGACTTTGGCAGATATTCAAAGGATAAGCCCTGTATTTTGTATGCAAAAGATTAATTTGGAGGAAGGTGACAAACCATCTATTGAACATCAAAGGAGACTCATTGAAGCCATGCAAGAGGTCGTCAAGAAGGAGGTTATCAAGTGGTTGGATGTTGGGGTTATGTACTCCATTTCCGATAGTTCGTGGACTTCTCTGGTGCAATGTGTCCCAAAGAAAAGGGGGCATGACAGTGGTAACCAATGACAAAACTGAGTTGATTCCTACAAGAACGGTGACTGGGTGGAGAGTGTGTATGGATTATCGCAAGCTCAACGAAGTTACTAGAAACGATCATTTCCCACTTTCCTTCCTTGATCAAATGCTTGATAGGTTGGATGGTTGTGCTTTCTATTGTTTTCTTGATGGATATTTCGGCTACAATCAAATTCTTATTGCTCCGGAGGACCATGAGAAGACTAGTTTCACTTGTCCTTATTGTACTTTTGCATTCTCGCGGATGTCATTTGGGTTGTGCAATGTACATGCGCCTTTTCAAAGGTGTATGATGGCTATCTTCACGGACATGGTAGAGGATTTTCTTGAAGTCTTCATTGATGATTTTTATATGTTCAGGGATTTTTTTGATGGTTGTCTAGTAAATTTTGACAAAGTGTTGGCAAGATGTGAAGAAACAAATTTGGCACTCAATTGGGAAAAGTGTCATTTCATGGTTGAGGAGGGCATTGTTCTTGGCCATAAGATATCAAAGAATGCATCGAAGTCGACAAGGCAAAGATCGAGGTGATTTCTAAACTTCTACCTCTAAGTTTGGTCAAAGGCGTGCAAAGTTTCTTAGGCCATCAAGGGTTTTACCAGCGGTTCATCAAGGACTTGTCTAAAGTGGTAAACCCATTGTGCAACCTAGAAAGATGCCCAGTTCCATTTCAATGATGATTTCATAAGAGCCTTTGAGTTGCTAAATCTCAAGTTGACTACAACTCCTATCATTACTGCTCCAAATTGGAGTGTTCCTTTTGAGCTTATATGTGATGCAAGTGATGTAGTGGTGGGTGCCTTTTTGGGGCAATGAATCAACAAGATCTTTCAATTGGTCTATTATGAAAGCAAGACCATGAATAGTGCCCAAGTCCACGGCCGTTATAGAGAAAGAGCTTCTTGCCATTGTGGTTGCTATGAAAACGTTTTGCCCGTACTTGATTGATGCAAAAGTGATTGTTCATATAGATCATGTGGCGCGTCACTATCTCATGAGCAAGAAAGATTCTAAAGCCTGTTTGATGAGATAGGTACTTCTATTCCAAGAGTTTGACATTGACATACAAGATTGGAAAGGAAGTGAGAACCAAGTAGCGGACCACTTATCTCGTTTGGAGGAGGAGGGGAGGCCAAATGATGGCCTTGAAATCAATAATTCCATTCCCGACGAGCAACTTTTAACCATTTCAATGACCGAGATGCCATGGTTTTCTGATTTAGAAAATTATCTCGTGAGTGGCATTGTACCGAATGAGTTCTCTTCAAACCAAATGAAGAAGCTCAAACAGGATTGCCTTGAATATTATTGGGATGAACCGTACCTCTTCCGGATTTGTACCAATGGTGTGATTCAAAGATGTGTGCCGGAGGAGGAACAAGTGGAAATTCATAAGGCTTGCCACTCTTCACCATATGGTGGTCACCATGGTGGAGCGAAAACGGCAACAAAATTGTTGAGTTGTTGATTCTATTGGCTTACTCTCTACGAGGACGCTAATGATCTAGTCAAGCATTGTGGTGAATGCAAAAGGGCCAAAGGAATTTCAAAGAAAAATGAGATGCCCTCACCACCATCTTGGAAATTAACATTTTTGATGTGCGAGGTATTGACTTCATGGGTCCATTCGTGAGCTCTTGTGGAAACACATACATTCTAGACGCGGCTGATTATGTGTCTAAATGGGTTAAGGTTGTTGCTTTGACCAACAATGAAGAAAGGAGTGTGGTCGTATTTTTAAAAGAAGAACATCTTTACAAGATTTTGTACTCCAAGGGCTATCATAAGTGATGGGGGTTCGCATTTTTGCAACAAAGGCTTTTGATACCTTACTCACCAAGTATGGTGTAACTCACAAAGTCAACCCCATATCACCCTCAAGCAAGCGGACAGGTGGAAGTCTCCAACCGGGATATCAAGAGTATTTTGTCAAAAATAGTGAATGCCAACTAGACGAATTGGTCAAGAAAACTTTATGATGCTTTATAGGCTTATATGACTTCTTACAAAATGCCGATTGGGATGTCTCCATACCGATTGATGCTCGGGATGGCTTGTCATCTTTTGATAGAACTTGAGCATAAGGCCATGTGGTCTTTGAAGAAGTTGAACCTTGAATGGGAAGTCACTGCCAACTTAAGAGTTGCACAATTGAACGAGCTAGATGAGTTACTGTTGACGTCCAAATCCACTACTACAAAGTAAATGGACATGGCCGCATGCAATATAATATACCCAACTATGAGTCGGGGTCGAATCCCACAGAGAACAATATGTAGGCGATTAGGAATGTAAGAGAATTATCACTTGTTATGCAATGCCAAACACTTAGAATTAGTTTTAGAAAAGATTTATACCTAAATTCGGAAATGTAAACTAATCTAAAAAGCGAGTATAATGATCAATGGATACAAGTATGGATGCAATGGAATAACACTCAAGTAACGATCCAATGTATTTCACGATTTTACAAATATGAGCGAGTTTTTGTTAATTAGCCACGGGTAATAATTACATATTAGCTTCTTCCAAAGACTAACAAGACTTCCCAATTGAATTATCCCTAAAACAATTAAGAGATTAAGCACACCCGGATATGGCTACAAGTAGTTCAATCCTATCCCTAGATAGAATCTATAAAATTAGGGTTAAAGCCTCAAGTTCTTGTTAATTAATATTTCCAAACCCCAAATAAGCTTTCCCAAAATTAATTCGGAGTTATTGGGTGAGTCCTAGGGTTAGCTGATCCCTTTGGAAATATTAAAGAACAAGAATAATTAAAGTAACAATAACTCACTTCATAAAAGAATAAAAATCATTCAATACATAAGCACAACAAGATATTCAATCCACACTTTAAATATGAATATTCCCATAAACAAGATTCAAGTGTTGAATAAAATACTACACACTTAAATATACAATATAAAGCAAGAAAATGAAGAAATAAACATAAACGGGTATAAAATTCTCAACCACAAGTTTCAAATCTTCAAGACCAAAGTGTGTGTGCAAAACCCTAGCTTTCCACCTTGTTCACTCTAGCCCTAAGACCGAAAATATGCCAAAAGATATTTTACAAATGAGCTGGTTTGGGTATTAAAGAGTTTGGGGACAAAAAATGTGAAATTCCAAAAGTGCCCAGGTCTGATGCTCAATTTTTGTATTTGCGAACATAAGTCCGCAATTACGAACTATGCCTATACTTCTCCACTTCGTATTTGCGATAAATACTTCGCATTTGTGAAGGTTGACTGTCCTAGTTGACTTCACATTTGCGAAGGTCCACTCACAATTCCCTCGACTGCTTTGTTTGCATTTCCCATAAATATGTCGCAATTGCGACAACTGAGGCCCTTCCCAGATTTTCTTCTTTTTAGCTTCTTTTTGACTCATTTCACTTGGTTTCTTCAACATCACTTATAAATCAGATAGAACCTGTAATATAGAAGTGGCATTAAACACGTGATTTTATCATTCAAGCATAGCAAAAATATAGGCTCAAAGACAAGATAAAATGGTAAAATACCAACATATCAAACCCCCAAACTTAAACTATTACTTGTCCTCAAGCAATGAAAGCGACAAAATCTCTTCCTAGGTATTTAACTCAACATTGCATCCTTATCATGCCAAGCCAAAAAGGTCTACTATAAGCACAAATGCATGACTTCTATTGGTATCAACAATAAAACCAACGCATATGAATTGTTGAACACTTTTCATGACTTCATTACATTTCAAGTGATCAAGTACTATGCAAATCAAAGTAGCAAATCAATTCATGATATTAAAGATTCAAAATTTGCCTCTGTATCACAATTATCTCTCTTTGGTGATTCCTTCCAATTGAAAATGGGATTAAATTCACAACTCAAATCTCATGTCCCCTCGCATTTAAGAGAGAATCTCACTCTCATAAATCTTAATTCAAAACAAAAATAGGATATCAAATGGAAAGAATTAACTCTCTCTCACAAATATGTTCAAATGCATACAAGTAGTACCATTGACTTGCCCTTCATGTATTTCTTCACTAATGTAGACAACTTGGTTCAAAATCAATTAGGACTTAAAGGGTTGTAGTTTAGGCTTTTGGTTAAGGCAGGGCACAATTTTCGTTAGAGTGACTCAAAACCTCCCCAAGCACTGCAAAATTTACAATCAAAGTCCACTTCCTTCAAAAACATTCTCCATCCTTTCTTCACTTTTCATTCCACACCTAATCTTCCCTTTATTGACAACTTCTTATCATTTTATTTTATTTTTTTCTTCCTTCCTTTTCAAAATCAATGAAGGTTTCACTTTTTAGCATTTTTTTCTACCTTTCACCTTTTAAACAACTTCCAGTTCATAACTTTTCCAACTTTCACCCCCAAACTTAGGCTTTTAGCCGATGTTTACACTTTCAAAGTACTTAGGGAGGTATGGTGCCAAAAGCTAGAACACAAAGGATTAAAGCTTGTAACATGGTTGCCAAAGGACAAGGTTAAAGGCTCAAAATGGGTTGACTAGGGAAAATATTCAAGGGTAGGAAATTTAAGGCACAATGGCGGTCCAAGGAAAGTCTAATATCATTTTTCAAACCAAGTTAGTCTATGATTTCGCCTTGAAACACATTTCGAAAAAGTTCTAGACTACAAGTAATGCAAAAGAACTCACAATAAATCTCACCACACATGTCACATGAACACTCAAGTGGAATACAAATCCAAAATTCAATTGAAACCAATGACTCAAAGAGGTTACATATAGCATAGGAAGCTATTTTGTGAATCAAAGAGCCAAAATTTGAGTATAAAAGTCATGACATATTTACTTTAATTATTTTTCTTTTTCAACAACCAAAGATTCATATGCCGAGATTTAAATCATGTTGGTATCAAGCAAGCCAAAACTTGGTTAATGGGCACAAACCCCAACTCAAACCATTTATTCTTCCTAAATTAACCTAAGCTATATTTAAAATACAAGATTAATTCCCTTAAGAAAGTTGCCTAGCTATCCATCATCGGAAAAAGTCAACAAAAATTTACTAACAATTACCCGGTTCAAGAAAAAAATTGGCATCCTTGGAAAAAGAACTGTGGTACAAAGAAAACCAAGGATATCGCCACTAACAAAAAATATTCTATATAAAAAATATTAAGAAGCTAATAACCAAAATTAAGAAGTAGATAAACATCAAGTAACTAAAACATAATATATATATATATATATCAAGTAACTAAAACATAATATATATATATATATAAACAAGAAGTTAAGAAGCTAATAAACATAATAATATCACACATCACATGAAAATACAATAACAACAAAATGAAAACAAACATAGTACCAATCTGCCATACCCACATTTATCCACAATTATACAAGAACAACAGTTATACAAGAAGCCACCCCCAACTAAAGATTTTGCAATGTCCCCAACGCAACTAAACATGATAGAGTAAAATGGTAGAAAGTGCTCCTTGAATATTGCATCAGGTGCTCCCCTCGTTGTCTGACTCAAAGGCATCCTCCTCTCCTTCTTCCTCACGTCAAGCAACAGGAGCATAATCATCATCTATCGGGGTGGTCTATGGCATTGGGTCTGGAGGCTTTAGGACTTTCCATAGCCCTTTCACATCCTTCCATATGCAAGTAACGAATTTGTCTTTTTCTTCTCCTTTTTCTTCATCTGGGTGTGTGCCTTTGCTAGAGTGTCATGAGAACTGCTCAACTTACCATACGCCTTAGCCAGATTAGTTTATGCCTTCTCCAGTGTCCTAAGGTTATCCCCCTGCTTCCTCTGATCCTCAAGATACTTTTGAAACTTTGTCTTTGAAATGTAGGCAATGGGTACCTCAGATATTTCCTCATGTCCCTGTGGAAGGCCAGCTACTAGGTCACAAATCAGCCGTATTTCCTCAGTAAGCACAGCAAATGGTCCTCCTGCAGAAGATGATGGCTGACTACTCTGATCAATCGGAGAAGAAGATACCATCTTTCTCTTTTTTCTCTTCACAGCGCCACCCTCTCCTCTTTTCTTAAATGGATTTAGAGGCCTTCCCGAATCTATCCAGTTGTCTCCCGGAGATTCTTCCACCCCAGCAAGTTGGCACAACTCGGTGATAAGCGAAGGGAATATCAATAATGTACAATTCTGGATCCAATACTCCCTCAGTTCACTAATGAAGATTTCACCAACATTTAGCTGAATACCATCAAGGATGCAGGCTATCATTTGAGCTCTTGTAATCGGTACATTCCATATGTTCGACACTGGGGAGATACTGCTGCATATGAAGGCGAGCCATATCTTTGCTTCGGCAGTGAACTTTTTATATATGGTCCCTCTCTTCTCAGCTACCCATGGAACATCCGTACTCGGGCATATTTTGGACACCAACCACTCTCCTGAGGTACAATCTTTTGCACGGAATGAGGCCATGTTGTGGTCCGGCAAGTGATACACTTGATTCACAGCTTCCGCTCCAAGGTGCACCATTTTGCCTCAAATTCTCATCATTGGCTTCATTAACCTGATAGCTGGGAGGTTGGCATAAAACTCTCTCACCCATTGCTCATTGACTCGGCAAGGTTGAGGAGCAAAACAGTCCCATCCCATTGTTACCTGCCTTTGATAGAACTCGGGAAGGCATTCTGGGAAGTTTTCCAACAGTATACCACTCTCTAGGAGCAACTTTTTCATGATCAGTTCAGCAAAGTACCGTTCTTGGCATTCCAATGACAAGAACCGGTATTGGTCATAGTTCTATCCAGCTTCCAAGGGGTTGCCATTTGCGGATCCTTCAGAGTTAGAGCTCATTTTCAATTATAGTACCTGTCAACAAATGATAGGAGTGAAAACATGGTTTGGCTATGAAAAATATTGCAAAATGAATCAATTATCCAAAAGGAATGATCGGACAATCGAAACCCAGCCTTAGAAAATTTTTTAGGATTTTGAGATTTTAAAGTGACTGCTCTCTGATGTCCCAAATGCCAAGAAAACTTCACAATTACGAAGTTATCAGAAGCCAAAATTGCGAAAAATATCTCGCAAATGCGAAAAAACATACTTCTGATAAGATCGCAATTGCGATGAAATTTTTTCAATTGCGAAGGTTGCTGGATTTGGGATTTTTGGCAATTACGACCACCTCTTCGCAAATGCGAAGAGGCCATTGCAATTGCGATATTGTTGTCCCCGGCCTCAACTTTTTTAGAGAATAATTCTAAGCCCTAAAATTTTGGAATCTAAGCCATTCTTAACGAACCCAATCATCTTTTAAACATAAATCATGCACTAGACTTCATAGACAACCATGAATCAACAAAAAAAATCGATGTTTCAGCAAAGAATCTCATTTGGGCCTTTCATCGATCATGTAAGAAGCACAAAAAATTCACTTCTATTTGACAAGCCTTGGGTACTCATACTTCCCCAAATTTTTGGCAAAGAGCAAAACACACACTCTCAACCAACTTCACCCAGAAATCAACTTATGATTTGAACAATTTTTAAACAACTTCGGGCAAAGGAAATGATACACATTTGAAAACCTAGGGTTTAAGAGAAACTAAGAAGAAGAAAAAAAAGAAGTTATTAAGCCTTCATACCTAGTTTCCTGCAATTAGGAGTGAGAGATAATGGATTTATACAGTGGTGAGAGTGAGGGAGACAAAGGGTTGAGAGCCTTAGAACTTTTTCATCACTTTTGTTCAAAATGAGTGAACGACCCTGTTTTACCTCTCTGATGTCGCAATTGCGACACAACCTTCGCAATAGCGAAGGTTAATGAACCCTGTAGTGTTCGCAATTGCGACAAAAGTCTGGGAAATGCGATAGACCAGTTCGCAAATGCGAACCACTTTTCGCAAATGTGAAGCCTGGCCCTGCAATTTTCATCAGCTACTGCCTTTCATGCTCTCCGTCTCCCCGACCTACTCAAATCCACTCCAAAAATTATGAAACTTGGCAGATTGGTTAGAAACAATATAATAAGCTATTTTATAAAAGAAAATTTCAAAAATGACTTTACCACTCAAGTGCCAAGTCATTTTGGAGACTATTTTCCAAAAGCTCCTCCAAGGCACTTTGCTCTTTGTTTCCTCCTTCAAGTAGGCACTCTAACATGAGCTTGAACTCTCTATTTCGACCATGCTCAACTTCTTCAACTTCCATAACCCTATCATTTTCATCAGAAAAAGTAGAATCATCATAGCGGGGGTGTCACGCCCAAACCTCAGGAGGCGCGACCGGCACTCAATCGAGTGAACCCAACTAAGCATGCCTCATCAAACACTTTCTACCCAACTCGAAATGATTAAGGAAATCATGCTTTCATTTATTTAGACGATAGGAAAGATTGTACATTCAACATTGTTAGTTCATTTATATCATAACCTTAAATCGTAGTTAAGTTTCCAAGATTTCATACAGTTACAATTTAGAGAAGCAAGAGTTTAGATTTGCAACATAGTTCATAGACCTATCCAACACCCGTACATAACCCACACAAACGTCTACAGAGCCTCTAAGGATACAAAAGGCAAGTATGATAACACCGGCAACAAGGACCCGACTATACCTCAAAAGTGAAAATCTACAACAAAAGCTGTGTAACATAACCCCTTGAAGGAAAAAAGGGCTCACCAAGACTCTGAGAGAAGGATACTCCGCTATTCGCGATCGGCATTGTCCGCTATGGAGCCACCTACATTCATTTAAAAATGTAGCGTCCCCGGCAAAAGGGACATTAGTACCATGGGATAGTACTAGTATGTATAACTTTGTCACACCTCCTTTTTCCGCGCCCGAGGGGGCGCAGGGGAGTTTTTTCCAATTAAAGGACAATCGAAACGGGATTGGTTTATTTATTTCAGAGTCGCCACTTGGGAGGTTTAGGGTGTCCCAAGTCACCAATTTTAATCCCGAATCGAGGAAAAGAATGACTCTATATTATGGTCTGCGTACCAGAAATCCGGATAAGGAATTCTGTTAACCCGGGAGAAGGTGTTAGGCATTCCCGAGTTCCGTGGTTCTAGCACGGTCGCTCAATTGTTATATTCGGCTTGATTATCTGATTTTATACAAGTATGAACTTATGTGCCACTTTTATCTTTTAACCACTTTTATCATTTACTATTTTTATCAAGAATTACAACGTTGAGAAAATGTATCTCGAACCGCGTTACAATCAATGTACCCGTGGTCGTCGGCACATTTTGACTCCGTTGAGATTTGGATTTGGGTCACATCAATGTGTACCCGAGTTTAAGGAGATTAAATTATTAAAGGCGCGCCTAAAGCGACTAGCGTATTTATTTTGGGTAAGACCGTGGAATTTTACTAAACGGTCCATCCCGAAGTCCAAATAATTCTTAAAGCAAACATTTATTGAGGGCCCCGCAATTTGTATTTTTATTTGGCGAGGCTCATCTCATTCTTATTTTTTTTTAAAATGAATTTGCAACGTCATGGACACGCATCTCGAACTACGTCACAATCAATGTACCCGTGATTAGAAACACATTTCGACTCCGTTGAGAATTGGATTTGGGTCACATAAATGCGCACCCGAGTTTAAGAAGGTAAGATTTATTAAGGCGCGTCCTAAAGAGTCTAACGTATTGTTATTTTAGGAGGGTTGTGAGATTTGCTAAACAACCCGTCCTGGAACCTAAATGCTTCGATAATATACATTTAAACAAGGGCCCCGCATCTGCACGTTTTGTTTATTTTCATCGAGGCTCATCTTGTTCTTATTTTAAAAGGATATCCTATAGCAACTGCGTTTCTTATCGCGTTTGTCTCTATCAATCGAAAACAGTAGATAGTCCTAATTAATTACATGTTTGCAAATTGTTTGTAACAACATTCAGAAAAGCTTGAAAATCAGAAATGAGGCTGCATGTACAGTCAACCGAACAAATAATCATGGGCCCAAATCCAGCCCATGCGTGATAGGCCAGACCTGGGCCACTGCTTGTTCGATGCGGACCTACTTGGTTTGCTTCGATTTGGGCTCGACCTTCATGAGGTTGAGGCCCTGAACTGATTCTTTGTTCTATAAATGAGTTTATCAATTTATATGTGACAATCTGACAAAAGAGGAAAGTACTTTAATTAAAGTGGATAGTTTTCCTATTTGACCTATGTTAGAGAATATATTACATTATTAGACTAAGTTTAAAACACGACTCATTGCAATGGGAATATTTTCACCTAACAGCATACATATATGACTAGCGCTCACTTACCTACATTGATATACTAAGCATGTAGGCTACTTCTATTATCCAAACGAAAATGTAACTATTATATACTACATGACATTTAATACAACAGTCCATGTATATATATAAAAAAAACAATCTGCAGGTCCTCTCTTTTGCATTCATGCTCAGACTTTCAGTTACATTGGTGGTATCAATTGTGTACCTGGTAAGGAAAGGAAAGGAAGAAGGAGAGTGATCAATTGAGTAGTGTGCAGTAATCACAGCAACAACAGATACACAGCCACAACACAACAACAAACCAACAACCAAGATTGTTTTCCACAGTCCACGAACAACCAACAATGATTCCCAGAATAAATGAAACCAGCAAATAGTCGAGTGCCAAACCAATAATTCCAGTCGAAGAATAATGATACACCAGAAGCAAAAGAAGTTCAATGCAGCAAATACCAACAGTTCAGCAACCACAGAACTTGGCCAAGACAGCTTGACCAAAATGTACTCTTATACAATTTTCAGACAGTGTTTGGTTGCAATGTCTTACTGGAACATCTCTTATGTTTTCAGTCTTTTTCTTTTAACTCGCTCGACCTCTCTTCAGATTAAAACTCCAGTCTTAAGACTAAAAATTCCACTTTGTTTTTTCTCTTTTTCTGAAGACTCAAAAATCCAGCCCCCTTTTAGTTTTCGAATGGCCTCTTTATAAGCCAAAGTGACCAAGTGCAGTTAAACTGCCTGCCCTGCCAATTGGCAGAATGCCCATACCCTTTAAGCCCATGCCTAAGCATCTTTGGTGCTAGCCCCTTTGTTCCCCACGCTTGGCTTTTGTTTAATCAAGAGTTATGGGCATCATTTTATTATTCATTTTAAACCCCATACTCTTGTGTCTTGTTCCCCATTGGTATTAGTTTAATCTTAATTAGTACCCTACTTGTCAGCTTCATTTAAACTAACCTTTTCTGCCCTTTTCAAACCCCAGATTACCCTTGTTTAACCTTGATTATTACTGCCCTGCCTATTGTAGCATCAGGGCACTTTGGGCTTTGAACATTCGATTTCAGAATTGCCCCAGCCTGGCTTTTTAATTGTTTATAATGTAGTTACAAACTAACATTCATAGGTAATGCCCAACATTCAAATCACAATACAGGCCCATTCAGAATATTCGAACATTCAGTCGTAGGAGACTAATCGACGACATTTATCGAGTCGACTATACTAATTATAACAGGTAATAACCAGTCGCTCATATAAACAATACGTTCAGGGACCTAAAGGGTATCAGACAACTTTTGTTAAATTACTGGGCCTATATGAATTAATTCATTTGACGACTAATCTAACTGACGATCATGTTTATCACAGAGTGTATTCAGAACACAAACAGAAGACAATCGACCAAATAAAAGGCCTTTAACAGAGATGGAAGAAATCCGAATGAAAAATAACAACATAACAAACAAACACAACGGAACATGCTGACAACTTAATTAGAACTAAAACAAAAGAAAGGAAAACTTACCAAAAAAGGTTTGAAATCAAAAATGACCCAAATTCTGATTCAACTTCGAACTCTTGAGGCCGAACAAACTTTAATCAGGGTGTTCTCACATGAGAACACCTTGATTAAGGTCTATTAGACCTCAAACCCTTGTCAAGACCGGCCGGATTCCCCAGGTGCATGTGTTCTAAGGTCTGGATTTCCAGATCTGATTTTTAGGGAGTTTTGGGTAGATTCGGACCAAACCAAGCTTGGTTTGGTCACGAGGAAGGTCAGGGGAGTGTCTGATACAAAGACGGTGAGGTTTGGTGTAGATCGAGTTTTGTCTCGAATCTTCAAATCCAGATTCGAGACGATAGGAGGTGATTCGAGGTTCGTGGTTAGTGGATTCGTGTTTAGGGGAGTGAGGGGGTCTTAAGGTGTTCGGGAGGTGGCCACCGGCATTCCGGGTTTTGGTGGAAGGGAAACTAGGGCGGCTTGCTAGGGTTTGGGGTTTCAGCTTGGGGAAGGAGACGAGTGAGGGGTGGCGTTCGGATAGGGGGCGTGGGGTGAAGGGTTGAGTTTATATATGGGGAGGGGATCGGATCTGAGCCGTTAGATCAGATGATCTCAACGGCTTAGATCTGATGCTGAGAAGTGAGACGGGGTCGTTTGGTAGTTAAACGGGGTCGTTTGGTTTAAGTAAGGGGTTGGGTCAGATTGGTTATTGGGTCGGGTTTGAACATGGGTTGCTGAGAGAGGTCCTGAGCCGTTGGATCGAGAGTTTGAACGGCCCAGATCAGACGCATGATGCGGCGTCGTTTTGGGAGGTGGTCAGGGTAGGCCTGGTTTGGACCGGGTCAGATCGTTGGTTTGGGCCTGTTTTTGTCTTATTTTTTTGGGCCCAAATTGATTTCAACTCTTTTTTTTTTCTTTCTTTTGTTTTCCAATTTAAAGAAAAATAAAAATAACTAATAAAACAAATGAAATTAAAACAAATAACAATATAGCACTTCAACATAATTATCATAACAAATAAAATGTTTAAGTAAGTTAAATCACAACCTAGAACGGACGATGCACACATATATATTTTGAATTTTCTTTTAATGACACATATTTTTTGTATTTTTGTTTGATAATGACTAAATGCAAAGATGGACAGACGCACAAATGACAAACAACACATGTCCCGAAAAGATCAAAAAATCGTACAGCGAAGCCATTTGTCACTATTTTTATTTTCTTTTGGAGTGATTGCTCGTGAAGCAAAAATCACGTGCTTACAGCTGCCCCTCTTTGCCCGAAGACACGAAGGGTTTTCGCGCAAAGATAAAGCGAGCGATTTTTGCCCGTCCGAATACTCCGTGTGAAGCATTTTTTGAAAAAGATTTGACCGAACCTTTGCTTCAGAGGTTTCCTACATATCCTGGGCTGAATAGGAATCAGGTCAATGTAGTTCGGGAAATTTTGGTAGCTGGGACTACCGTATGACCGTAGTGTTTGCTGTTGTTGTGCGCTATTGTATGCTGCTGTAAGATGCTATTGCTCAACCGATCTCCCTATTACATTGCTCTAAAATGAAAAACAAGAAGCTAAGCTAGACTGAGGATCATGAGATCTTATCCATCTTCAACTTGTTCTTGTTGCCTTGCTTTCTTGCCGGCTAACGCTTTCCTCCGATGCCTTTATTTTGTGAACTTGGAGATGATGCTGGTCCTTCACCTTTTCTGAATGTCAGTTCTCATCACTTTGCTTGATTTGTTGGGAACATGGCCTTCTTCCTTAAATCTTTCAATGGTTTCTTCAGCGGTATGGCTTTTCATCAGAATTGTTATACTGGGCATGCTACAACGTTCCCAAACTACTTCTTTTGAGACGCGTTCCTTTTTCCTTTTGAATTGCGCGCTTGCCTCTGCAGTTGTCTGCTTCTTGGTGCTGGGGATTTTATTGTTTCCCGTTTGAAGATCTCTGTTGTCCCTTCCGTCTTCAGGCGGGGTGACTGATTCCAAAATCTAGAACTTAAAAGTATTCCCGCATTATACTGGTGGGCGACCTAGAACTTAAATGTATTCCCGCATTATACTGGTGGGCGACCTAGAACTTAAATGTATTTCCGCATTATACTGGTGGGCGACCTAGAACTTAAATGTATTCCCGCATTATACTGGTGGGCGACCTAGAACTTAAAAGTATTCCCGCATTATACTGGTGGGCGACCTAGAACTTAAAAGTATTCCCGCATTATACTGGTGGGCGACCTAGAACTTAAATGTATTAAAATTGCTTCCCCGTTCTTCTGAGAAAATTTCGACAATTGGCAGAAAATTTTCTGCCCCGGTTTTTGGTGACTTCCCTGGCGTTGCATCTTGCTGTCATCATCAATCCTTTGTTTTCCTGCAGCAGACAAAAGGATTTAATTAGTTTTCATCGTGGTGGTAGAGGGTGCCTTTCTGGCGGATGATTTTCCTTTCTTCCCCTTTTCTTGCTCTTTGCCCCCATAATTGGTTGGCGGGCAAAGTTGCCTGTTGGGGGGTCTCTAGCCTGCTGGGGATTGGTTTTCAATTTATCCCCTTTTTTGCTTTCTCTTTAAACATATGATGTGGGAGTCGGCTTCTAACTCCCGAAACCACTTCTTTTTGGAGCTTACTTCTTCCAAAATTTCCGAGCACAATCCCTGCATTGCCTGGGACCGGCCTTTAAGACTGTTTGTATTATCCTGCATTGGATGAATTCCCCTTCGGTTTCTGGTAGTAAGCTTTGAAAAATCCTTTAAAGACACATTTTAGGAAAAGAAATAAAGATATGGAAAGGAGAAAATCTTTCTGAACCAATATTTTGTGGGAGGAGACAATCAAAAGAACTTATCTGGAGGACACAACTGGTCCCCGTGATCATGGCGTGCACCATAGATTCCGACCCAGTCTATTTGTATCAATTGATTTGCCCGATGGTTTGACTTGCTGGGGATGATAAAGGAGTGTTCACTTCGTTTCTAATGTGGTAGCTTCGCTGATCTGTCTCGTCGCCTCATAGTGCCCTTCGAGGGGTTTTCACTAATGAGACTCTCTCTTTTCTCTCATCTCCCGGCGCCTTATGGTGCCTGTGAAGGTTTTCACCAATAAGACTCTCTCATTTCATATCCCTCATCTTACATCGCCTCTCGGTGCCTGCGAAGGTTTTCACCGATGAGACTCTCTCATTTTATTTCTTTCGAGGAATCGGGGCGTTGTAGATACGACCCTCTCTTCTGGAGATTCCTTTGACTATCAATTCATTTCCAGTCTTACGATCCTCTTCTTTGCTGGGGATTGGTGTATTATTCTCGGTCTTATTTGCCTGACTCGACATCTCTTGAACATTGATCGGGAGGTCTTTGGGACGTTGATGTTGGTTTTGGTGTGGAGTTAAAGAAAGGCTATGAAGAATGAAAATAATTTGATGGGTGGTGCGCTACAACTTTTGGAATCAAATCTTTGTGGGAACTTAAAACATAACCTCTGCCCCAGTTTTCTTGCTTGGGGAATTTAAATTTTTTACACTTATGTTGCGCTATGTGCGTTACGCACGCTGTGCCTATTATGCCCACTATGTACATTATGCATCCTATATTCGCTGTGATGCATACTATGACCGAGCCGTGAGGCGCCTACGTATCCTCTTTGAGGAATCAGGTCAAACGTAGTTCCCACGGTTTTATATTCCTTTATTTTTCTTTTCTTTCTTTTCTTTTTCTTTTCTCTTTTTTTCATGTCTTTTCCATTAGCGATTCCAAAAGAGGGGTATGAAAGAATAACTTAAGGCTCAAAGGGGAAAGCAAGGGCTAAAAGTGTTTGGATAGAAGAAAGAATTGCCTTCGTCATCTCATTATCCAACAAATGCCAAATACAAAAAATTAACCCAAAAATTGCCATAATTAAAGAAATTACGCATAATATCTCTTGACTGCATCTGAATTGATAGCCATGTCAACACATCTACCCTCGACATCTGTCAAACACAGAGCGCCGTTGGACAATACTCTGGTCACGATATAAGGCCCTTGCCAATTTGGGGCGAATTTGCCTTTTGCCTCAACCTGATGTGGGAGGATCTTCTTTAATACCAGCTGCCCTACTTCAAACTTCCTGGGGCGCACCTTCTTATTATACGCTCTTGCCATTCTCTTCTGGTACAGCTGACCATGGCACACTGCTGCCAATCTTTTCTCATCTATCAGGCTCAACTGTTCCAATCGAGCTTTGACCCATTCATCATCATCAATCCCGGCTTCAGCGACAATTCGGAGGGACGGAATTTCGACCTCCGCTGGTATCACGGCCTCAGTTCCATACACCAACAAATAAGGAGTTGTGCCTATGGAAGTCCGGACGGTAGTGCGGTAACCCAACAAAGCAAAGGGTAATTTCTCGTGCCATTGTCTGGACCCTTCCACCATTTTTCGCAGTATCTTCTTGATATTCTTATTGGCTGCTTCGACTGCTCCATTCGCCTTGGGACGATATGGGGTGGAATTGCGGTGTGTAATCTTGAATTGTTGGCATACCTCTCTCATCAGGCTGCTATTAAGATTCGCACCGTTATCCGTAATGATCACTTTTGGGATCCCAAATCTGCAGATGATATGGGAGTGAACAAAGTCCACCACCGCCTTCTTGGTTACTGATTTGAAGGTTTTAGCCTCAACCCATTTGGTGAAGTAATCAATGGTCACTAGAATGAACCTGTGACCGTTGGACGCTGCTGGCTCGATGGGCCCAATGACATCCATGCCCCATGCCACAAACGGCCAAGGTGCTGACATCGTATGTAACTCTGTTGGCGGAGAATGAATCAAATCTCCATGTATCTGGCACTGATGGCATTTCCTCACAAAAGTGATACAGTCGTGTTCCATGGTGAGCCAATAACACCCTGTTCGAAGGATCTTTCTTGCCAATACATATCCGCTCATGTGTGGCCCACAAACTCCAGCATGTACCTCTGCCATAACCGTCGTTGCTTGACTGGCATCTATGCATCTCAACAATCCCAAATCCGGGGTTCTTTTGTACAATACTCCTCCACTGAGGAAGAAACCATTCGACAAACGCCGAAGGGCTCTTTTTTGGTCTCCAGAGGCATGTTCTGGATATATCCCCATTCTGAGGTATTCCTTGATATCATGAAACCAGGGTTCGCCATCTGCTTCTTCTTCTATGGCATTGCAGTAGGCGTGCTGATCACGGACCTGGATGTGTAGAGGATCAACATACATTTTGTCAGGGTGGTGCAGCATTGATGCTAAGGTGGCCAAGGCATCCGCAACCTCATTGTGAACTCTCGGGATGTGTTTGAACTTCACCGATCGAAATTGCTTGCTCAGATCATGCAAGCATTGTCGGTATGGTATGAGCTTTAGATCTCGTGTTTCCCATTCACCCTGAATTTGATGTACCAAGAGGTCCGAGTCTCCCAAGACCAAGACGTCTTGGACATCCATGTCAGCAGCCAAGCGCAGACCCAGAATGCAAGCCTCATACTCGGCCATATTGTTGGTGCAATAGAAGCGTAGTTGAGCCGTAACAGGATAATGCCGTCCTGTTTCAGAAATGAGTACTGCTCCTATTCCAACCCCTTTTGCGTTTGCAGCTCCATCGAAGAAAAGCTTCCAACCCGGTTCCTCAGGTAATTCCAACTCATTCGTATGCATCACCTCTTCGTCAGGAAAATACGTTCTTAAGGGCTCGTATTTTTCATCAACGGGATTCTCTGCCAAATGGTCTGCCAGTGCCTGGGCTTTCATGGCCGTCCTCGTTACGTAGATGATATCAAATTCTGTGAGCAGAATTTGCCATTTTGCCAACCTTCCCGTGGGCATAGGTTTCTGAAAGATGTACTTCAATGGGTCCAAGCGGGATATGAGATAAGTAGTATATGAAGACAGGTAGTGCTTCAACTTCTGAGCTACCCAAGTCAGGGCGCAGCATGTTTTCTCGAGTTGAGTGTACTTGACCTCATGCACTGTGAATTTCTTGCTAAGATAGTAGATGGCCTGCTCCTTCCTCCCTGTGTCATCATGTTGCCCCAGTACACAACCAAATGAATTTTCCAAGACCGTCAGGTAAAGGATTAGGGGTTTCCCGGGCTTAGGCGGGACCAATACGGGTGGATTAGACAGATACCCTTTGATTTGGTCGAAAGCCTCCTGACACTCTACCATCCAACCTACCGCAACATCCTTTCTCAGCAGCCGAAATATGGGCTCACAAGTTGCTGTGAGTTGAGCGATGAACCTGCTGATGTAATTGAGTCTACCCAGCAAACTCATTACCTCTGTTTTGTTCCTTGGCGGTGGCAAATCTCGGATGGATTCAATTTTGGATGGGTCTAACTCAATCCCCCGTCGACTGACGATGAATCCTAGCAACTTTCCTGATGGAACCCCGAATGCGCATTTGGCCGGGTTAAGCTTGATATCATACCTCCGGAGTCTTTGGAAAAATCTCCTTAGGTCTGCTACATGGTCCTCCTGACGCCAAGATTTGATGATCACATCATCGACGTACACCTCGATTTCCTTGTGTATCATGTCATGAAACACAGCAGTCATTGCTCGCATGTACGTTGCCCCGGCGTTCTTTAACCCGAACGGCATTACCCGATAGCAGTAGGTTCCCCAGGGCATAATAAATGTTGTCTTCTCAGCATCCTCTTCGTCCATTAGGATCTGATGATAACCTGCATAGCAATCCACAAAGGATCCGATCTCGCGCCCTGCGCAATTGTCGATCAAGATATGAATGTTGGGTAGCGGAAAATTGTCCTTGGGACTTGCTTTGTTGAGGTTGCGGTAGTCGACGCACACCCTGATTTTTCCATCCTTCTTTGGGACTGGCACCACATTGGCCAACCACTCGGGATATCGAGTGACCCGAATGACCTTTGATTGCAACTGCTTAATCACTTCTTCTTTGATCTTTACACTCATTTCTGTTTTAAATTTCCTTAGTTTTTGCTTGACCGGAGGGTATGCCGGGTCAGTGGGTAATTTGTGAACCACTAAATTGGTGCTTAATCCAGGCATATCATCATATGACCAGGCAAAAACATCTTTGAATTCCCTGAGAGTTTTGATCAATTCTGCTCTGACATTCGGCTCAATGTGGATGCTAATTTTGGTCTCTTGGACGTTATCAGCGTCTCCTAGATTCACAGCCTCGGTGTCATTTAGGTTAGGCTTGGGTTTCTCTTCAAATTGGCACAGTTCTCGGTTTATTTCTTTCGGATTCATTATCACAAACGACCTCTTGCATCATTGAGTCAGATTCAGATTGATTTATTAGACTAGGTCGAAGATCCGCTGTGCATGCCATGTCATTAGGACCAGTAAAAAGAGAACTGTTCAGAAAGAAAAAGAACAAAACAAGAAATTAAAATGGGACAAAAGAAAAGAACTTTATTAAATTTGCAGGATAAAAAGGGTTCACACTTTTACAAAACGAAAGTAAAATTGGGATTACACCCTTGAATAATCCGATCAAACAAACAAACAAACAAAACATTAATCAAAGCCTACTACCAAGACTCCCCTCGGACAGGAAGAGGAGTAACCGTCCAATTGTTGGTCTTGGCCTCAGGCCCCACAAATTGTATCTCTGCTCTGCTGGAACCTTCTCCAGCTTCCACCATACTGACATCCGCGAATAGCCTCTCAAAACTCTGATTCAGGTCTTCATTTATACCGATCAAAGGTCCTCGAATCTTTGGGATCGCTGACCCCTTGGCACTTGCTTTAACAAAAGACCTTGAGAGGCGTGGCACTGGTTTAGGCAGAAACCAGACCCTCTTCTTCATTTTTCGCGCTTGCTTCCTGTCTGCTGCGGTTGGTTTGAACCCCAACCCGAAAGTTTCCAGATTCTTAGGAAGGGAGACAGGTTGGACTATCCCTTGAAGTTCAACTCCCAGGCCTTTTCCCGGCACAAACCCATTACCCAGCATTTCTGATACCATCATGACTGTTGCGGCAGCCACCCTAGGGTGCGGGATGATTTCTCCTTCAGAAATTTTGTTGGCCGACCCTGTATCGAGAATCTGGTAGACCCAAGGACCTTTGTCATCAGCGGTCTCTATGAAAGGCACAATGGTTCCGCCCATGGTGCATGTTGTATCCTCGCCGTGTAACACGACCTCTTGTCTTTCCCACTCGAACTTCACCGTCTGATGTAGGGTGGAAGGCACCGCTTTGGCTGCATGAATCCAGGGTCGTCCTAACAGCAGATTGTAAGAAACTGTGGCATCTAACACCTGGAATTCCATTGTAAACAAGACTGGACCGATGGTCAGTTCAAGCACAACATCACCCACAGTGGCTGTTCCGTTTCCGTCAAACCCTCGGACACAGATGCTATTCTCCCGGATTCTTCCAAGGTCGATTTTTAATTGGTCCAGGGTGGATAATGGACAAATATTGGCGCTTGAGCCGTTATCCACCAATACTCGAGTTACCACCGAGTCTTCACATTTGACAGCTAGGTATAGAGCTTTGTTATGCTCTGTACCTTCCACCGGCAGGTCATCATCTGAGAATGTTACCCTGTTCACCTCGAAGATCTTGCTGGCAATGGTTTCCAGGTGGTTTACAGAAATCTCACTGGGTACATGAGCCTCGTTCAATATCTTCAACAGGGCCCGACGATGCTCCTCAGAATGGATCAGCAACGACAACAGTGAGATCTGGGCCGGTGTTTTTCTCAGCTGTTCGACCACAGAATAGTCATGTACTTTCATCTTCCTCAGAAATTCTTCAGCCTCATCTTCGGATACTGGCTTCTTGGTTGCCACTGGGTTTGTTTTTCTTAGCTCCACCGGAGCAAAACACCGACCTGATCGAGTCAGCCCTTGCGCTTCACAACTGACTTCTTCCACCTGTTTTCCTTGGTACGTTACCACTGCCTTTTCATATTTCCAAGGCACCGCCGTGCTGTCAATCATTGGAAGTTGGACCACAGGCTTTATGGTCACCCATTCTCTACATACCCCTTTCAACACGACTACCGGTGTGGGCAGGATCCCTGGTATTACCAACTTGCTTGGCTCGGGTTTGCTTGCTATGATGGACGGGCTCTTCCCCAATATCACTACCGGCTTGACGCCTTCTCCCTGCGACTGTACACTTGTTCCTCCACTGGTTAAGACTTCTTTCGGGGCGGCTTGGATCATCATCACTGTTTGTGAGGGTTTTCTTAATTCTCCTCCCTCACACACCAACTCAATCATGTGAGTTTCGTGGTGCGCTGGCAGTGGGTTTTGGTTGATGTTAGGAGCCTCCGGTGTCTGGACCTCGATCTTATTGGTGTCAATAAGATCCTGTATGGCATGCCTTAACTTCCAGCACTTCTCGGTATCGTGCCCGAGCATCCCTGAACAGTATTCACAACTGATTGAACGATCCAAATTCTGAGGCGGGGGATTTGGTTCCCGAGTATGGACAGGACTAACCAAACCCAATTGCCGCAGCTTGTGGAACAAAGCAGTGTAGGTTTCTCCCAGCTCTGTGAAGGTTCTTTGCTTCCGCAACCTGTCATTCCTAGCATCTGGATTTCCCCGGAAACCTGCCCCTGAAGGGTTTCTATATGCCCTTGGTGGAGGGTAGGTGTTTTGTGGTGGTGCATATATGTTCTGGGGAGCCGGTGCGCGCCATTGTGGGCGAACCGGAGGCTGAGTGTATACCTGGGCTTGGTGTACGGAACAATGTGGTTCTCGAGGTGGATAGAAATTTTGTGGTGGGTTGTATGGGTAGTTTGACCTGTGAGGCCTGGGTTGGTTGTAGTGCGGCCTGCCAGCCCTGGACCAACTGCCTGCCTCGATCGTGGCAACCTCTTCTTTCTTTCTTCTCAGCGCACCTCCCGTGCCGCTTTGAATAGCCTGGGTTGTGGCCTTGAGTGCCGAATAGTTCAAGATCTTGTCCGACCTCAAACCTTCTTCTATCATGACCCCTATTTTAACCACCTCGTTGAAATATTTTCCAACCGTTGTCACCAAGTGACCAAAGTAGGTTGGATCCAATGTCTGCAAAAAATAGTCCACCATCTCTCCCTCTCTCATGGGAGGATCGACTCTGGCTGCTTGCTCTCTCCAGCGGAACCCGAACTCGCGAAAACTTTCCCCGGGTTTCTTCCCAGTTCTCAACAACGTGAGACGGTCAGGGACTATCTCCAGATTGTATTGGAAATGACCTACAAAAGCCTGCGCCAGGTCATCCCACGTGTACCACCTGCTGAAATCCTGCCTGGTATACCATTCCAGTGCAGATCCGCTCAGGCTTTGGCCGAAATAAGCTATCAAAAGCTCGTCCTTGCCTCCTGCCCCTCTCATTTTGCTACAGAATCCCCGCAAATGTGCCATGGGATCACCGTGCCCTTCATATAAATCAAACTTGGGCATCTTGAACCCAGCCGGGAGTTGGACGTCTGGGAAAGGGCACAGATCTTTGTATGCCACGCTGACTTGATTGCCCAGCCCGTGCAAGTTCCTGAAGGATTGCTCCAGGCTTTTGAACTTTCTCAACACTTCATCCTGTTCATGGGCCTTAGCCGGTTTTTCAGTCTCTGCCGGCGCTTCCAAATGTGGATTGTAAGCTTGCGGCTCGGGTGCATGGAATGTAGGCTCAGGGGGATAGTATTGTGTATCGTGAGCCTGAAACAATGGCTCACTGGTCGTTCTCTGCAAAGGGGCTGATGTAGGTCCCACAAAAATGGGAATATTGGGTGTTGGGAGAGGTTTGATGGGGTGGTGGAGCTTGGGAATCATGAGGGCTTCTTTCTTGATGATAGAGGGGATTTGGGCGGCTTGTGGAAGGGCCAGAGTGAGGGTACTCCGGCATGTGTCCCAGTGTTTCAGGACTCTTTTGTGTTTTAGCTAGGGCTAGTTGCATTGCATTCATTTCTAGTCCCATCCTTTCAATCTTTTCCATCGCTTCTTTTAACAACTGGCTCATCGGCCTTTCTTCCTCATTGCTATTCTCCGAAGTAGTCATGCTTGTTGCTACCGGTCCTTTGGATCTGGTTTGGTATGAATGTGTTGCCAGAATTCTTTAACAACTAACTGTCTGACGTCAGACAACAACAAACTTTGTTAGTGTTAGAGTTTAACAGATTTGATCATAACACATAGAGGATGCAATGCACCTAGGCAGTTAACCGTTTCTACATGCTTTGCTTCAAACAACATGCGTCATCCCGGTTTGCTCATTCGTCCCTTTAAAGTATTTTGGGAAACCCTGCGTTTTATTTTATTTACATTTTCTTTTCTTTATTTATTAAAAGCGGTCGAATCTTATGGGGATTGCCTACGTATCACGTCCCCGCGTGAATCAGACCAGGCGTAGTTCTGCCTTAAAGTAAAGACACATAGAAATTCTTCCGGAGTCACTTAATTTCATTATCAAAATTTGCTATTACACATTACTTCAAACAAAATAGCAACAGTACAGACTCCAGGGTTTTAAACTTGGTTTGAGGAAAAGAAAACAACATTGGGGAAACAACAAACAAAACAACCAGGACTCGATCAACAACTAATTTTCCAACTTAGGGACCCACGAGGCATCTTTCGGCCCTTTCGCGGCCCTAGGTGTCAGGTCTCTTTGCAGGTTCTTCAACTCGTTCATAATCTGGTGGACGCAGCCCATGATGGAATCAATGAGGGTTTCTCGAGGTGTTTGCTCACACGCCAAACATTTTAGGTAGATGTAATGCCCGATTTTGTCAATTCTTGCTCGAATGTTGTCCCTTTCTGCGAACAACTGCCTTATCTGTCGGCTCTTTAATCCTAGCGTTTGTGCATTGGTGGCGAGCTGATCCTGGAACATATCCATTTGCCTTTCCATCTTTGTCATTGCATTGTAATAGCGTCTCCTATCGGCTTGGGCATCTTGTGTTTGCTTGAAGATCCGCTCTTGCAGGGCGGAATTTGTTTCCTTTGCTGCCTTGACGCTCAGTTCACAATTCCTCATGACTTGCTGTAGGCGCTTCCTCCGGGCCATTGTACCTTCTGCCCATTTGACCCTCATCCCTGCTATGCAAGCTTCTGATTGGTCTAATTCATCTTGGCTCCGGATGACCTGATTTCTCAAACTGGCTATCAATCTTTCGTCGGAGCAGCGCTTCTGTCGGTCGATGTTGTTCTTACTGGCTTGGCGAAGGCGGGCCCTCAGGGTTTGGTTCTCTTGGGCTAACTTGTCTTTTTCAGCCTGCTCTTGGGCGACTTGCACGTTGTTTTCGAATACCATCCTTTCAATTTGTCGCTTCAGCTTCCTAATTTCAACCAGGTAACCTTCCTCTTTTGCGAGCCAGTCCCATTGTTCTTGCGACGACTCAACAAAACATCGGAGGTGAGGCCGTTTAGTTGGCCTTTTCACGATGCTCTTCTTGTTCTGCCACGTGAGATAGGCCGGCGAGACTTCACCCCTAGACACATCATTTACCCGGGTATTTGCCGTCAAGTACTGGCATTCACTCCATATGCAACGAACTGTCTTTTCAGGAAATTGGTCGTCACTGCTGACCTCGACTGCATAAGTGCTGAGATCTTCGTCCGGGTGTAGTACTTGACATCTTCCCAACTGTCTCATTACCCTGTAAGGGGCATAAGGTTGAATACCCCTGAGTCCCATCAAGAGGAAGTGAGGACCAGTGGCGGGCATGTATATGATTTCTTCCACAGAAAGCCAACCCAAAGTCCAGTTTATTTGGTCTGCGGTGATGATCCGGAGATAGGATATCCATTCTTCAAACCCTCCCGGTGATCGGAAACCTGAAACCCTTAGGCTATAACCCTCGATGCAGCCCCCATTTGTAGACATGTAGCGCATATACTGAGGGTGGTGACACAAGTGTTCGATCATCCACATCTGTAACAACAAGTTGCACCCTTCGAAGAAGTCTGCTCCAGCCTTACAAGCCGTGAGGGCTCGGTATATTTCTGACACTATCATAGGAGCAAGGATGCTTTTATCGTTGGTAATCAGGACTTTGACGATTCCAGCCACTTTCAGGTCGATATTTCTATCTTTTCGGGGAAACACCACAAGGCCCAAAAATGCCACCATAAAAGCGAACCGCCTATGCTCATTCCATTTTACCAGATTTCCCCTGCTGCAAACACCACTTTCTGGATCATTGAATCCTCCTATGCTCCCGTACCTCTGGTATATGAATTGTAGGGTAGAAAAACCTCTATCCAGTTCAGCGTATGGGACTCCTTTGCTTATCTTCAACAGATCCATGAATTTGTGTGAATTCACAGCCCTTGGAGCGATCAGGTATTTGTGTCTCAAACCTTCAGTGACGTCCATGTAACCCGCCATTTCTTCTAAGGTTGGGGTGAGTTCAAAATCTGAGAAACGGAACACGTTGTGGGCCGGATCCCAAAATGTAACCAAAGCCTTTATGATGTCGCACCGAGGCCTGACTTTCAACAAATCAACCAAACCTCCCAGGTGCAGTTTGACCTTGTCTTGCTCTGACTTTTCCAAATCCTCCCACCATAATCGCACTTCCAGGGGGATTTTGCTTCTAACTGTTACCGGCAAACTTGGACTCATGCTCATTCTGCATGTTTATTGGGGTGATTAAGCAAAGATCCAGACTCATTAGACTCAAATACACAAATTGACACACTATTTTTCTAGAAAAACGAAATTTTGGTTGTTTCTGAAAAGTACGATGTTACCTTAAAACTTTCGTTATTTGGTTTGTACCTCTATTTTGAAAGAACAAGTTGAGCCCGATGGGGGTTGCCTACGTATCCCGCACCATGCGAGAATCAAACTGACGTAGTTCGGGCATAAATCGAATTTTGGGGACACCCTATTTTTCTCTTAAAAATGAATCAAAGACTCCTTTTTTTCTTTTTAAAACAAATTAATAAGACACACATTTTTTATTTTATTTTTCAAAATTCTGGCAGAGCTTTAACCATTTTTGTGACTTTTCAAGAATAAATAAGTAACCCCTTAACCGTTATTCCTCTTCCTTTTCCAAACATTCCCGATATTCAGAAACCGGTCAGCATGCAAGCCTTGAAACAAGTAAATGCATAAAGCAAACAGGATGTAGCAGGATGGTCTTTATTCTCAGGTTGCCTGTCCTAGACGGACCCAGCCCCTGTGCTGAGTCCCCTAAGTCAAATGCACATGATGCAAATAAGCGTTCCTACTAGGGATCCGGCATGAAGTTATGTTATGCTAAGCTGTAAAACCTAGGTGTTTGTTCTAGACCTGGCTTACCCGAGCGGACAACTCGAGCCAAGGATGGGAGCTGTGTACCGGTAACCAAAAGGCCATCCGATTTTGCAACTCCTCCGAATCCTCGTTCTATTTTGGCATATGACACTAACAGAAAGAAGCCACGACCAGCGTGCGCTCCTCAAGAGAGAAGAGAAGGGTTTCGGCACAGTTTATATGTACAGTTCAAATAATATCAAAGCGGTAAAAGCAGCAGTTAGCACATTAGGATCAAAACATGTAATAATCAGATAATAAATAAAGCAAAATAATAACAATTATTCTAAGCTCGAATTTTTAACCCTGAACCAGTGGTTCTGGGCCAGTCCCCACCAGAGTCGCCAGAGCTGTCACACCTCCTTTTTCCGCGCCCGAGGGGGCACAGGGGAGTTTTTTCCAATTAAAGGACAACCGAAACGGGATTGGTTTATTTATTTCAGAGTCGCCACTTGGGAGGTTTAGGGTGTCCCAAGTCACCAATTTTAATCCCGAATCGAGGAAAAGAATGACTCTATATTATGGTCTGCGTACCAGAAATCCGGATAAGGAATTCTGTTAACCCGGGAGAAGGTGTTAGGCATTCCCGAGTTCCGTGGTTCTAGCACGGTCGCTCAATTGTTATATTCGGCTTGATTATCTGATTTTATACAAGTATGAACTTATGTGCCACTTTTATCTTTTAACCACTTTTATCATTTACTGTTTTTATCAAGAATTACAACGTTGTGAAAATGTATCTCGAACCGCGTTACAATCAATGTACCCGTGGTCATCGGCACATTTTGACTCCGTTGAGATTTGGATTTGGGTCACATCAATGTGTACCCGAGTTTAAGGAGATTAAATTATTAAAGGCGCGCCTAAAACGACTAGCGTATTTATTTTGGGTAAGACCGTGGAATTTTACTAAACGGTCCATCCCGAAGTCCAAATAATTCTTAAAGCAAACATTTATTGAGGGCCCCGCAATTTGTATTTTTATTTGCCGAGGCTCATCTCATTCTTATTTTTTTAAAAAAAATTGAATTTGCAATGTCATGAACACGCATCTCGAACCACGTCACAATCAATGCACCCGTGATTAGAAACACATTTCGACTCCGTTGAGAATTGGATTTGGGTCACATAAATGCGCACCCGAGTTTTAAGAAGGTAAGATTTATTAAGGCGCGTCCTAAAGAGTCTAACATATTGTTATTTTAGGAGGGTTGTGAGATTTGCTAAACAACCCGTCCTGGAACCTAAATGCTTCGATAATATACATTTAAACAAGGGCCCCGCATCTGCACGTTTTGTTTATTTTCATCGAGGCTCATCTTGTTCTTATTTTAAAAGGATATCCTATAGAAACTACGTTTCTTATCGCGTTTGTCTCTATCAATCGAAAACAGTAGATAGTCCTAATTAATTACATGTTTGCAAATTGTTTGTAACAACATTCAGAAAAGCTTGAAAATCAGAAATGAGGCTGCATGTACAGTCAACCGAACAAATAATCATGGGCCCAAATCCAGCCCATGCGTGATAGGCCAGACCTGGGCCACTGCTTGTTCGATGCGGACCTACTTGGTTTGCTTCGATTTGGGCTCGACCTTCATGAGGTTGAGGCCCTGAACTGATTCTTTGTTCTATAAATGAGTTTATCAATTTATATGTGACAATCTGACAAAAGAGGAAAGTACTTTAATTAAAGTGGATAGTTTTCCTATTTGACCTATGTTAGAGAATATATTACATTATCAGACTAAGTTTAAAACACGACTTATTGCAATGGGAATATTTTCACCTAACAGCATACATATATGACTAGCGCTCACTTACCTACATTGATATACTAAGCATGTAGGCTACTTCTATTATACAAACGAAAATGTAACTATTTTATGACATTTAATGTAACAGTTCATGTATACATAAAAACAATCTGCAGGTCCTCTCTTTTGCATTCATGCTCAAACTCTCAGTTACATTGGTGGTATCAATTGTGTACCTGGTAAGGAAAGGAAAGGAAGAAGGAGAGTGATCAGTTGAGTAGTGTGCAGTAATCACAGCATCAACAGATACACAGCAACAGCACAGCAACAAACCAACAACCAAGATTGTTTTCCACAGTCCACGAACAACCAACAATGATTCCCAGAATAAATGAAACCAGCAAATAGTCGAGTGCCAAACCAATAATTCCAGTCGAAGAGTAATGATACACCAGAAGCAAAAGAAGTTCAATGCAGCAAATACCAACAGTTCAGCAACCACAGAACTTGGCCAAGACAGCTTGACCAAAATGCACTCTTATACAATTTTCAGACAGTGTTTGGTTGCAATGTCTTACTGGAACATCTCTTATGTTTTCAGTCTTTTTCTTTTAACTCACTCGACCTCTCTTCAGATTAAAACTCCAGTCTTAAGACTAAAAATTCCACTTTGTTTTTTCTCTTTTTCTGAATACTCAAAAATCCATCCCCCTTTTAGTTTTCGAATGGCCTCTTTATAAGCCAAAATGACCAAGTGCAGTTAAACTGCCTGCCCTGCCAATTGGCAGAATGCCCATACCCTTTAAGCCCATGCCTAAGCATCTTTGGTGCCAGCCCCTTTGTTCCCCACGCTTGGCTTTTGTTTAATCAAGAGTTATGGGCATCATTTTATTATTCATTTTAAACCCCATACTCTTGTGTCTTGTTCCCCATTGGTATTAGTTTAATCTTAATTAGTACCCTACTTGTCAGCTTCATTTAAACTAACCTTTTCTGCCCTTTTCAAACCCCAGATTACCCCTGTCAACCTTGATTATTACTGCCCCGCCTATTGCAGCATCAGGGCACTTTGGGCTTTGAACATTCGATTTCAGAACTGCCCCAGCCTGGCTTTTTAATTGTTTACAATGTAGTTACAAACTAACATTCATAGGTAATGCCCAACATTCAAATCACAATACAGGCCCATTCAGAATATTCGAACATTCAGTCGTAGGAGACTAATCGACGACATTTATCGAGTCGACTATACTAATTATAACAGGTAATAACCAGTCGCTCATATAAACAATACGTTCAGGGACCTAAAGGGTATCAGACAACTTTTGTTAAATTACTGGGCCTATATGAATTAATTCATTTGACGACTAATCTAACTGACGATCATGTTTATCACAGAGTGTATTCAGAACACAAACAGAAGACAATCGACCAAATAAAAGGCCTTTAACAGAGATGGAAGAAATCCGAATGAAAAATAACAACATAACAAACAAACACAACGGAACATGCTGACAACTTAATTAGAACTAAAACAAAAGAAAGGAAAACTTACCAAAAAAGGTTTGAAATCAAAAATGACCCAAATTCTGATTCAACTTCGAACTCTTGAGGCCGAACAAACTTTAATCAGGGTGTTCTCACATGAGAACACCTTGATTAAGGTCTATTAGACCTCAAACCCTTGTCAAGACCGGCCGGATTCCCCAGGTGAATGTGCTCTAAGGTCTGGATTTCCAGATCTGATTTTTAGGGAGTTGTGGGTTGAGTCGGACCAAACCAAGCTTGGTTTGGTCACGAGGAAGGTCAGGGGAGTGTCTGATACAAAGACGGTGAGGTTTGGTGTAGATCGAGTTTTGTCTCGAATCTTCAAATCCAGATTCGAGACGATAGGAGGTGATTCGAGGTTCGTGGTTAGTGGATTCGTGTTCAGGGGAGTGAGGGGGTCTTAGGGTGTTCGGGAGGTGGCCACCGGCGTTCATGCCGCCGGGTTTTGGTGGAAGGGAAACTAGGGCGGCTTGCTAGGGTTTGGGGGTTTCAGGTTGGGGAAGGAGACGAGTGAGGGGTGGGGTTCGGTAGGGGGCGTGGGGTGAAGGGTTGAGTTTATATATGGGGAGGGGATCGGATCTGAGCCGTTAGATCAGATGATCTCAACGGCTTAGATCTGATGCTGAGAAGTGAGACGGGGTCGTTTGGTTTAAGTAAGGGGTTGGGTCAGATTGGTTATTGGGTCGGGTTTGAACATGGGTTGCTGAGAGAGGTCCTGAGCCGTTGGATCGAGAGTTTGAACGGCCCAGATCAGACGCATGATGCGGCGTCGTTTTGGGAGGTGGTCAGGGCAGGCCTGGTTTGGACCGGGTCAGATCGTTGGTTTGGGCCTGTTTTTGTCTTATTTTTTTTGGGCCCAAACTGATTTCAACTCTTTTTTTTTCTTTCTTTTGTTTTCCAATTTCAAGAAAAATAAAAATAACTAATAAAACAAATGAAATTAAAACAAATAACAATATAGCACTTCAACATAATTATCATACCAAATAAAATGTTTAAGTAAGTTAAATCACAACCTAGAACGGACGATGCACACATATATATTTTGAATTTTCTTTTAATGACACATATTTTTTGTATTTTTGTTTGATAATGACTAAATGCAAAGATGGACAGACCCACAAATGACAAACAACACATGTCCCGGAAAGATCAAAAAATCGTACAGCGAAGCCATTTGTCACTATTTTTATTTCCTTTTGGAGCGATTGTCCGTGAAGCAAAAATCACGTGCTTACAAACTTAACACCATCTTATTATAAAGAATTATCATATAAGTAAAAAGAAATCACAAGAGACAATCAAAGCTTTAAACAAACAACACATCATCAAATAAAGAATCATACAACTTTCACATGATTTCTATAACTTTAGTTTGGTGCATTTCATATGTTCATAATACCATCGCTGTCTTGAGCGGAGTATGATCATGACATGATCAGCTAGTTTGCCTCATTTGAGACATATACCACAATCACCATCTCATTTTCCTTTTCCGAAATTCAATATCAGCACATTAACACCACGTGTGCGGCATGGTGTCCGATCATGGCCTGATCGGCTAGGCCGCCTTACCTAGGTGTTGTTCCTTTCTCATTAATCATCTCATTTGAATCTTTATTTCAAACATGTCATGTCAACTCATTGGCACTTAGGGCCGCAATTCTCACATCATATCCACTTTCAATACCAATATTGCAATATAAGATAACAGGCACAAACAAGAGCAATTCAAGTGCAAACATAGATAAGATTTCACATAGTTGGCATAAAAATCTCAGTTTAAATCCTGACATTGAGGTCTAGTCATTCCAACACATGGTTTACATTCTTCGCACATCTTTAAATTAGCAAGAATGGTATATTAAACATATTGAGCCACCCCTATCACGTATATACAGTTGCAAAACCAATTCATGTGAAATAACAATCAATTTACCAATCCAATTTCAGTCTTACCACATTTGCATATACACCAACAGAGCTCAATTTCTAATAAGAGAAGGTTTTAGCCGTACATACCTCAATAGAGCTTTCTTTAAATTCTTACAAAATTTCTGGACTCTTAGCAACTTCAATCTATTTTATGAAAGTTACAAATTGAAATAAGAATTAGATACATGATCAAGGCTCTAGCTCGTTTAGTTATACTATCAAGTACTAAGTGTGCATTGTGATTTAAGGACCCTTTTGTCAGATATTTTCATCATTTTATACCCCAATTGCTATCTTTTTATCTCACAACTTTCCCATACCTTTTTATCTCTTATGCATGCAAGAAAATCCATTTTTATACCCATGAACCCACAAGCTAATTACTCATTCTAGTGTGAATTTCGAAACAAGAGATTAGGGCTCAAGTTCTTACCTCTTGGGGTGAAAGCCTAGCAAATTTTGCTTGAAAGTCTTCAAAGATTTGGCAAGGTTTGAGAATACATTCTCCCTCTAGAGCTCCCTTTCTCACTCTATTTGCAGTAAAAATAATGTAAAAGAGGTCTAATGGGTGTTTTTAAGGGGGATGGGGTCGGATTTTAAAAGTTAAAAATTAGGAGCCCCGACACAATCTGTGATCGCATAATGGACATGTGGCCCGCAAAATAGACCGCAAAAATGGTCCCAAAACATGAACAAATTGTCTGGGTATGCGACATAAATGTTGTCCGCATAACTATTCTATGGTAGCATAATGGACCGCAGAACTGCTTCTCACAAAAATTCCAAGGGGACTATGCAATGACTATGTGGCCCGCATATTGATTATGCGATTTAATGATTGGCCGCATAGTTGACCTCAAATTAACCATCAAACTGTCTAACTCTACGGTGACAATGTGGTCCACATAGCTATTATGCGATCGCATAATGGACCGCAAGAACACACTTTTCTGGAAGACATTATTTATTAACTTTTTAATGCACTGATAAATCCAAAGGGTTCGAACCGTGGCGAACTTGCGAGCCGCGAAGAATTTTTACAAATTTCTAACACATATTCCTAATTTGGCACTATGAGCTTTTCGCGTTTTTGAGTAAAAATTTTACGGGGCCTTACATCCTCTCCCACTTAAGATCATTGGTCCTCGAATAAAGATCGAGGTTCACTCATTAGCAATCTTAACAGTATATATTAACAGCAACCTGATTAGGAATGCAATATAATATACCCAACTATGAGTAGGGGTCGGATCCCATAGAGAACAATATGTAGGCGATTAGAAATGTAAGAGAATCATCACTTGTTATGCAATGCAAAACACTTAGAATTAATTTTAGAAAGATTTATACCTAAATGCGGAAATGTAAACTAACCTAGAAAGCGAGTAAAATGATCAATGGTACAAGTATGGATGCATCGGGAATTATACTCAAGTAACGATCCAATGTATTTCACGATTTTACAAATATGAGCGAGTTTATGTTAATTAGCCACGGGTAATAATTCTATATTAGCTTCTTCCAATGACTAACAAGACATCCCAATTGAATTATCTCTGAAACAATTAAGAGATTAAGGACACCCGGATATGGCTACAAGTAGTTCAATCTTATCCCTAGGTAGAATCTATAAAATGAGGGTTAAAGTCTCAAGTTCTTGTTAATTAATCTTTCCCAACCCCAAATAATCTTTCCCAAAATTAATTCGGAGTTAATGTGCGAGTCCTAGGGTTAGCTAATCCCTTTGGAAGTATTAAAGAATAAGAATAATTAAAGTAACAATAACTCACTTCATAAAAGAATAAAAATCATTCAATACATTAGCACAACAAGGTATTCAATCCACACTTTAAATATGAATATTCCTATAAACAAGATTCAAGTGTTGGATAAAATACTACACACATAGATATACAGTACAAAGCAAGAAAATGAAGAAATAAACATAAATAGGTAAGAAATTTTCAACCACAAGCTTCAAATCTTCGAGACCAAAGTGTGTGTGCAAAACCCTAGCTTCCCATCTTGTTCTCTCTAGCCCTAAGACTGAAAATATGCCAAAAGATATTTTACTAATGAACTGGTTTGGGTATTAAAGAGTTTTGGGGCTAAAAATGTGAAATTCCAAAAGTGCCCAGGTCTGATGCTTAATTTTTACATTTGCGAACTATGCCTATACTGCTTCACTTCGCATTTGCGATAAATAATTCGCATTTACGAAGGTTGATTGTCCTGGTTGACTTCGCATTTGCGAAGACTGCCTGATTTGTCTTCCTTCGCATTAGCGAAGATCCACTCATAATTCCCTTGACTGCTTTGTTCGTATTTCCCATGAATATGTCGCAATTGCGACAACTGAGGCCTATTCCCAGATTTTCTTCTTTTTAGCTTCTTTTTTGACTTGTTTCACTTGGTTTCTTCAAAATCACTTCTAAATAACATAGAATCTATAATATAGAAGTAAGAGACATTAAACACGTGATTTTATCAGTGAAACATAGCAAAAATATAGGCTTAAAGACAAGATAAGTTGGTTAAATACCAACTTATCAATTACGGTACCATGCATATACAAGTTGATTTTAATACAAGGAAAACATGAAGTACCTCCATGAAAAGTACATTCGGAACAAGGAGGTTAAAGAAGTTAATCTTGTGTTATTGTTCAATTCTCGGTTACGGATGTTTCCGGAAAAGTTGAAGTCAAAATGGAGTAGCCAGTTTGAAGTTGTTGGTGGCACACCATTCGGTGCATTGGACTTGAAAAATAAGAATGATGAAGTTTTTAGAGTCAATGGGCACCGGGTGAAATACTACTTGGAAAAGTTGATGGCCACATCGTGGCGGTTCTCCATTTCAAGTGATTGGTAATCTGCGTTGTGCCGCAACATTAAAAAGGCGCTTCTTGGGAGGCAACCCATGTGTCTTTTTCTATATCTTTTTCTTCTTCTTTAGATAGATTTTGTTTTGTACTAACTGCTTTTGAAATGTATGCAGGAATGAGTGTTCTTTGCAAGGACTATGCCCAGAAATTTTTTGCTAAGTATAGAAATTATGTGGACCACACAAAAATTGAGTGTCACAACAAAATAAACTCTGCGGTTGCACAATTATTGTGCGGATCGCACAACTGGAAAACCAAAAATCTGCACTCTCTGATGTTCATCTATCAGAGAAATGGCCAATCTGCAGCCTCACCGGGAATTGTGTGGTCCGTACCAATACCTGCGGCCGCACCTAATTTTGTGCGGACCGTACACAAAATTTTGCGGCCACACTCAGCTCTAAATTTTGCCCTAATTTGGTCATCCAACCTATAAATAGGCTCTTCTCACACTGTTCCAAACATACACACTCTGAACTCTCCACACAAAAACAAGCACAATACTTACAATTGAATCAAGCTTCTAACTCTCATTTCATCATCTCAATCTATTCCTTGCATCACTACATTTCTGGTATGTTAAATCCATCCTTAGATTTTTAAAGTTTCTTAATTTTGTTCTTAATTAGTTTAGTTATTTTGAGCCCTAATGGTAAAATTAAACATCATGTGAGCTTAATTTCCTATAGGTAACTTCCTACTTGCTAATTATGGGGTGGGTAACTAGTTTACCATGTCTAAACTGCCATTATCACACCCAAATTTCTTACTATGTATGGAACCCTAACATTATTGCTGTTTTAATTTGAATTGTGCATCTGCACAAGAAATTGTGTTGTCCGCAGATCCCTTGTTTAAGGAAGTTGGTGTGAATTAATTGTGCGGACCGCACTCAAAATTATACGGTCTGCAGAAATTTGACTGCGATCGCAGAAAACTGTGTGCGACTGCAAAACGACCAGTTCCCTTATATCTGAAAGTTGCTAGTATGATATTGGAATTGTGCGGTCACACTAAGAATTGTCTAAACCGCAATTCAATTGTGCAGTCGCACAAGAAATTTTATGGAACGCAGAATTAGGGTTGCGACCGCACTTCAAAATTATGCGGTCGCACTCACTATTGTGCGGACCGCACTTCTTGACCCTGCTTCTATTTCTACTGCAACTGTCTGCAACTAATTTACACTATGAATTTGGACTTAATTGAATCCCTTTTCTATGAATTGCAGACAATGGTGAGATCTCGTGGCAGAGGTGATACATCCAAATTGAGGGGTGAACCCTCCCGAGGCCGAGGCAAGAGCAACCTACTACTCGCCATACAAAAAGCGATAAAAAAGAAGGCAACTGCCAACAGGGCCTCGGAGCCTCCATAATCTAGTGAGTATATCCCGTCTAGGGAAGCCTCAAAAGGCAATTCTGTGTAGGAGCAACCCGATGCACAATCTTACCAAAGACAGTTTCCTAGTAGACTACAACTGAGAGATGAACCTTCCTCCTCAGCTAGTTCTTTTGAGGGTTCAGAAGAGGATATCCAAGGTCCAGTGCCTTCTTTCTCACATGCCCCCGTAGCACCTATTCTAATTGATGATGATGATGTTATACCAGATATTGTACCTGATAATGGTCGAGGAGGTGACAGCCGAGTTGCTAGCCTAGAGAGGTCAAAAAAAGGAAGTCTAGGAAGCCAGATTCGTGACCATGAATGCTTTTAACATGTTTCGAGAATGGTCGACCCAAAGATCGCTCACTCTTAAGTGTAAATTTGAGTTGAAGGATTTGGATAGATACAACCCGAACGTGGCAAGATAGTTTCAGGAGAGAAAAGGGTGGGCATGGTTCATTCAAAGCGTGGTGGATGCAAAGGAGCACTTAGTCTGGGAATTCCATGCCAATGTGGCGCACGTAAAACAAAGGGACTAAGGTGACAAAAGTGAGATTTGATCAAGCATCACTCAACACTTACTTGGGGCTTGAAGATGTAGAGCCGGCACAATACATGGAAATATTTCAAATGGGTGATACAGTTCGCTCTTGGCTAGCCGAGATCTTAGCAGCTCTAGGACCACCACCATCATGGATCACAACAGTGGTTCCAATTCAACGGAGCACCCTCAATTTTGAAGCCAAAGGTTGGCAAACATTTGTATGCAGCCAGATAGACCCAAGCAGAAATGAAAACATTCTTCCAATCCCTCGGGCAATCTTGGTTGCATCAACCATGACCGGGTACCCAATCAACATGGGTGCCATTATGTTAGCCAACATTTCTCTGATAGGCAGGTAGGGTGAGAGTTCCTACCTGTATCCCAACACCATCACAGAATATCTCACAGATGCGGAGTTGAGTCAAGGAACTTTAATACAAAAGTTCAGGCAAAACAGCCATTTTTATGGTACTCTTTTAAAGACCTAAGGAACCCAAAGAACAAGAAAAAAGGTCAGTTAACTACTACCGCGGGCTAGTCTGAAGAGCATTCGGTGGTACCTACAACTTTAGTAGCCATACCTTCAACTGACATGCCTACCACTTCAGTCGGGCCCTCTAGAATCACGACGCCATACCTCCACCTTCATCATCTAGGCCACCAACAGCTTTAGTACCTTCATATTCCACATATCCACTCACAGCGCTGAGAGTCTCCCAAACTCTGGCAAGTATCAACAACTGGAGGCAGCCAGCTACTGCAAAGATGGCTGACTTATCCAGTGCGGTGTAGCACAGTCTTCTACCCCAGCCCCCAGATGTCTCCCACATTGGAGGATACTTTGAAGAAGATTCTAGACAACCAGAAGACTATTATTAAAACTATGGTGGCACATGAGACAACGGTTGAGGAGCTAGGGAAATAGGTGAAGAAGATGAGGAAATCACAGGCCTCGAAGAAATCACTTGACACGTTGACCAAGGAGGTGGACAAGATAGTAGCATCTGGGGATCTTCCACTTGACGTGCTTATGGAGTCAGCACCAGTAGTCTCAGTAGCACCATCAATAATAGAGGCCTTAGAGGCAGCAGCTGGACAATCTGAGAAGCTAGACCTCGCTGTCCACACTGCTGAGACAGTGTTGCAGATGTTTACCAACCCAGCTACTCCCCGAGTTGAGGACGATGAGATACAGTTGGAGGAGCCTGAGGGTGGTGATGATGCTATGGACACTGAGGCCACATAGGGAGTTTTCTCTACTCTTTCCTTTCCTTGAGATTTATTATATTAAGAATTAGGGACAATGCTTATTCTTATTTGGGGGAGGGGGTGGAGCTTATTTTGATTTGATGATAGTTGGCCTGTAATAATTTGATAACATTCTCTTTTACTTTTTAGTTATGTACATATGTCTCTTTCTCTATATTGATGTACATATTATCTCTCTCCTCTCTCATCTTTTATATTTATTTCATTTATGCTTTTAGTAGTTTATTCTATAGCTTCTTTATCTTGCTTTCTTAGGAGTTGATGTTTAATCTATTAGTTTCTTATTTACGTTGATAGCTTCTTTTTATGTTTAAGTGATCAATAAGCCTTTGATTTTCTTAATGTCAAGGTTCTTTCCAAAGGTGGTTTCTGTGTGAACCAGGTGACTCTTCCTAACGATGGATAGCATGACAACCATCGTAAGGGATTGAGTCCGCTTTTAATGTTTAGGTAAAAACAGTAGTAATGAGTAAACGGATCAAGCATGCTTCACTTGGTACCAACATATTTAACTATGTCCATATGGTTAAAAACAAGTTCTTGGCAAGAAATAACTCTAGTTAGTGACCTTTTGACTCTTGTGTTAACTTAAGCAATCATCGAGTGGTTTAGTTGAACCATTAGCAATTTTCAATCTTAAATATGGTTGTTGTGGGCCCTTGACTCTATTATCTTTAACAATCCGGTTGTGTGAGAAGTGAGATTTTTGTTGCAAGTCCAAGTACCTGTGCGAATGGTCTAGAACTTGTCCCGAATATGTTTCTAGGTGAAGTTCTAAGTTTTGCTTGGCCTAAGACGTGGTTGTGGGCTCTCCTTGACCTCGCTTGAAATTTTTCATGTCCTGCCAATGTTTCTATCCTTAGTCAACCTATTTGAGCCTAAGACCTTTCTCATTCGATAACCACGTTACAAGTCGTTACCCCTTTTTTAGTGACCCTCTCTTGGCACCCTAGCTTTCCTTATCACTCTGGAGAAGCAATGGCTAAAACATAAGTTTGGGGGAGAGACGAGGAGTTTGAAAGTGGTATCAAGGCACAAAAAGAGAAGAAATGAAGAAAAGGAAAGGCAAAGACAAAAGAAAGAAAGAACAAAAAAATACAAAAAGAAAGTGAATAAAGTGAAGAGTTGAAGGGATTCAAAGAAAAACAATGATGCAAAACATGGAGAAAACAAAGAAGGAGAAAATGAACATCATGATCGAGAAATAGTGATGTCAAGTCTCTCTAGTTCCCCTAAGGAAAAAGAAAATGACTCAAAGAGTCGACAAAGTATGAGCAAAAAAGAGAAAATGGAGTGCTTAAGGAAAGATGAACCCATTCTATTCCAACAAATCCTACCTTACTCCAAAGGCCTTCATTACATTCCAAAAAAGCCCTACATGATTCCAAGCCGAGTGAGCTTATATTAGTGGTGATTTACATGAGTGGCAAGCATATGGTATTTAGAGTCGTACTTGTGACTTTGTTTTGAGAAAGATGAGCGAACTTTTCAAAATCCTTGAATTGAGTGATACATTCTTGAGTGAGATATGCTAACGGAGAGTAGAGGAGAAGGAGTTTGGGATCGACAATGATCTACATGAAAGAGGGAGCTTCCTTGATGAATAAAGTCAACTCTTGATGCTCTAGTGTCACATTAGAACTAGTGTGCTTAAAAATTCAATTCATTGCCTTGTTGATAATTTATAAGTGTTGTAGGTAATTATTCGCCCTAAATGATGTGTGTTTGATTCACCTTAGCATGGATAGAATAGCTATTTTCTTGTAGAGGTGAGAATTAACTTATTTGCTTGAGGACAAGCAAAAGCTTAAGTTTGGGGGGAGTTGATAAGTGGGGATTTTGACTACTTATTTGCGCCTTTTTACTTTTGTTTTAGCTCAAACATGTTAAAAGGTATTCCTGAAAATTGATAAAATATGCTTTCTTGTAGGAGTATTGAAAAATAAGTCAAAAAGATAAATTCCAACTCAAAAAGGAGTAAAATGAACTCAAGAACAAAAAGCAGAAAAATGGCTAATGTGCGGACCGCAAAATTCCTTCTGCAGCTGCAGAATATGAAAAAGAATCAATAGAGCTTCAGTGTAAAGTGCAGAATACACAATAATTGTGCGTCCGCAAAAGTCAAAGTTCAGAGAGCTCCAAATTCAAACTCTACTACGGACCACACTATAATTGTGCGGCCGTAGAAATCAATTATGTGGTCGCACCCAGAATTATGCGGACCTCAAAACAGAAGAGATGTGACTGCAATCCATAATTGTATGGCTACAGAAGCCACTCCTACCAAGAGATGAAGAAAAATGCAGACTGCACACAGAATTGTGCGGCCGCAGAACCTCAGAAAGGGCAATTTTGTCCAAAAATTTCAGCTTTGTATAAATAGTCTTTTTTTATAAAATTAGGTTATGTTTGAACATCTGAAAGTTGGTAGAAATTTTTCTTTACTTGTTTTAGAAACATTAGATTACTTTACTGATTAAACATTAGATTTTTGTCTTTTAATCTTTAAATATGAGTTTAATTATCATTTCTTCTTTGATTTCTTCATTTTCATCTATGAGTAGCTAAATTTCGAGCTAGGATTGTGACCCAACCCTAGTTTGGGTACCTAATGGGCGTTTGATTTAGGGCTTGTTTATGGTTGGATGTGTAATATTTAGCCTAGTTCTTGCTTTAATTGTAGAATTAATAGTTGCAAATATTGATTCAAGCCTATTTGACTTAGTCTCTACTTGAGAAAGACAGATTGAGTCTAGGAAAACTTGGCTAACAAGAAATTGGGGTGATTTAAAGAAATTGATAGTCCCAATTAAATGGTTGAATTTAGAGATAGTAAAACCTGACTTGACCATCTATCAACTATTTTATGAATTATTCATTGAAAAAGCTAAATTGGGCAGAACCACTCTATTACCGAGAGGTATTGAGTGGGTACTTATGTGTTGATTGCAATATTACGCTCCAGCCAACAAAACCCGCTCTAAAGCCCACAACCCGTTAGGCAAACACCTAGGTGGAAGTCACAGCCCTAGACGTTTTACATATTTGATAAACAACCACAAAAACATCATTTTCTAGTTTCATATTTTATATTTGCAAACAGTGGCATAATTTAGAAGTAGAATCAAAACAAAGTTTGTGGAAGTGCAACTTAGACACTCTACGCAGTTAGTCCGAATATATACCACTAATCCCATCTATGCTCCCTCTAGATTCGATCCCTACTCCCGGTTGGATAATTATAATTGCATCGACCTCTTTATAACCCCAACTTGAGGTGTGAACTTGGGAGACATCAACATTGCAGAAGTGACTAGGAAGGGGAATTGGACAGATGTCGCAGGTGCAATGCATTTTATGCACCTGTGTGATTGCAGAAGCGTCCACTAAAACGCAGAAGTGGATAGAGGAAACTGGGCATGGCTTCGTAGAAACAACATCCTAGATGCAAAATTTCTTATGCAGATGCGAGCTTATGCTGGGCAGTGTTCTGTGGGGCTTCACAGTTGTGGATTTTGACTAGAAAAAATGAGTCCACATATGCAACAACTTGTATGCATAAGAGATTCTAGACAAAAAACATAAGAACCAAAAATGGTCATTTCCTTCATTTCGTTTTGTATTTTTGGAGCTCGGTTCTTAAGCAATTTTGAGGATTTCTTCACGACTTCAACTTGGGTAAGTGTTCTATATCCAAAAGTGATTATATTTCATAAATTCATTCTTATATACATCATTTATTTCGGATTTAATGGATGAAATTGGGATTTTTTCAAAATCTCTTCACGAAAAAAAATTTAAGATTTGAAGGCCGATTTGTTATCGGAATTTGATAAAATTGGTATGGTTGAACTCGTATCAGAATGGGGGTTCAGATTTTGGAAGATTGGCCTAACTTAAAAAAGGTAAGTGTCTTTCCTAACCTTGAGTGGAGGAATTGCCCTTAAAGCATTGAGTTTTGTGTGGAAGTTGTGTGATTGAAAACCATGTACGTGAGGTAATGCGTACGTACTTGGTTTATATGTGCAAATTATACCGGTTAAAATTTGTAGACACCCTTATGCATTAAATCGAAAAATTGTTGGAATTATTGAATCCTCTATTTTTCATGCCTCAATCCTTGTTTGTTGAATTTGTTGTTATATGATAATTTGGCGTGATTTTCACGTTGACTTTTCTGTGAATTCTGTGGTTGGTTGGGTTGACATTTCTTGGAATTAATTTCATTATGGGTTCCCTATATGCAAATAATTAATTAAATAAGTTTGAACTGAGACATTAATATATTTATCAAAAATTTGGATTAAAGAAGGCATTGTCCTATACTGAGTTGCTTTTCCATCCTTGTGGTTGTTTTTAGGATTTTACAAAGTTGTGTGGAGCCTTGGGCTATTTGCTGTGAAATTAATTGATTTTGTTGTATTTTCAGAATTGGTTGTGGCCTATGGCAATTTGTGATATGAATTGTTGTATTGTGTCGTTTTGATAATATTCCGTGTAAATTTGTGTGATTAGGTTATTATTATGCGGCGTATAAGGGTAGCATTCTAATGTCGATATTATATAGGTATATGGGTGGCATTTTACTGTGGCTATGTGTGTTGGAATATTGTCTGGGCGGAGTGATAAGGGTTGCTATTATACGGAGCGATAAGGTAGGCTATTAAACAAAGATATAAGGGAGGCTATTATAGGAATGATAAGTATGGCTATATGAGCGATAAGGGTGGTTGTTGATATTGTCAGGGCGGAGGGATAAGGGTGGCTATTGATATGGTCAGGGTGGAGGGATAAGGGTGACTAGTATATGGAGTGATACGGGTAGCTATTATAAGGGATGATCTGTGATGATGTGGGATTATTGTGTTTGTGATTTTTATGTAATGTTGTGATTTCCTTGTGATTTCATTTATATCTTGTGAAACTTGTTTGTTATTTCAATAAATTTGATAATAGTCTGATACTTGTTGAAATAGGGAGCATGTGGCTATTGCCAAGCGGATTATGCTATTGGCATGTGCGTTATCTGTGCGATTGTGATATGAAATGTAGGCACGAGGTGCCGTGAATATATAATGATTACGATATTGGCACGTGAGTCGTCCGTGCGGATCCTATATTGATATTGTTGGCATATTAGTTGTCTGTGGGGTCGTGAAAGAAATATGGGCATGAGGTGCCATGGATATATGAAAGTAGGTTGAGACCCGTATTTTTATGATTATGAAATGAGGTGTCACTGGGTGACTTTTATTGAAAAAATTATGTTCAAAAATATTAATTGAAAGAATTATATTGAAGAATGTTTATTTTAAAGAATTATATTCGAAAGATATTTATTTAAAGGGAGTATATTTCAAATATATTTATTTTAAAGGATTATATTCTAAAGATTTCTATTCTAAAAACTTATAGGTTAAAGGCATATATTTGAGGGACTTGATTACTTGATTGTACTTGTGTTACTTATTTGTTTGAGTGATATTTACGGTGTTCTTGCTTCCTTGTTATTTATATTATTGATTGATTCTTGTTTCCACTATTGCTCTTTGTTTTCCTTTATTATTATATATTGCTATATTGTACATGTTATTTGATTAGTGAGTGTCTTGACTATACCTCGTCACTACTCAAATGAGGTTAATCCTTATACTTAATGAATACCGACCGTGGTGTGCTTATTCCATGTTTTTGCATATTTTTGTACAGAGCCAGGTACTGGAGATATTGGACTCGAGCAGAATTAGCGTGTTAATTGCAAGGATTCAAGGTAGAGCTGCTTGGTCATCGCAATCCCTTGGAGTCTTTTCATTTTATTGTACTATCAATTATTATTCGAACATTATTGTATATTTGATCCTTGAGATCAATTCATGTATTCAGTTAGAGTTCATGACTCAATATTACCTGTTTTGGGAGGTTGTTTGAATATTTCCGTTGTTGGTTTTGACACTTGTATTAGATTTTTTTTTTTGCAAAAACAAATGGCTTGATTTGTTATTATAATCGGCTTACTTAGTCTTAGAGACTAAGTGCCATCATGATGCCTGTGGTGAAATTTTTTGTCGTGATAAAAAACCACCACTAGGGTGTTTGGGATTGAGAAATGGTATAAAATGAGCCAAGTTATGATTTTGCCCTCATTTACTTTATATTTGCCAAGACCTAGTTCCTAATTGCAAAAGCCATTCCATGGTCGCAAATCCGACCACCCACTATCCGAAAATGTGAAGATCCTGGCCACAACCCATACTCGCTACTACAATCGCTTGACCGCAAAAGCGATGCTTGCAAAGGCAAGCTAGACCTCGCAAATGCTAGATATGCAACTGAACACCAGCAACTAAAATGCTATAGAAATTTCATACTCTTCTGAAACACTTCAAAAACTCATTCTAGCCCATTGGACTCCAAAACGGACATTCGCACAAGTGTAATAATATCCTACAAACTTGTTCGCTACCTCAAATAATCAAAATAACATCAAATAACGAGACTTGATCATCAATCCTCAAGGATTCAACTTTACAACTCATTTTTATAATTTTTCACATAACGCGCCATAAGGTGCTCGGGTCACCACGTACCCCAACCAAACGTGCGTACAAGTCCAAAAATATCATATAAATCCGGAATCATCAAAATACCAATCTGAGATCGTCTACAAAAAATGTTGAGTGTGGTCAACTCAAGTCTCATTTTAGGATAAAAATCACATTTTCTTCATGGATCATGCATGCAAATAGGGGCCTATCATATGTGTCACCTAAATTTTAGAATCAAATCGGCTATATGGCCCAAGTTCAGTCATCAACCATTCAAGTCTCAAATATTCAAATCTCACAGTACTCAGCTCAAGCCGTCTCACACATCTAGGGCATCCATAATATGTGCTATAACATATAAAAAAATGCATGGAGACAGAGATACAATACGCAAATGTAACGTCATGATTGAAAGTATGACTACGATTTAGGCAAACAACTCAATATAGCAAGAATGGCCCTATGATGTCTCAAACAGATAAGCACATAAACTATGCATGATTACTAGTATGAATAAAGCCTAAGTAGTCATACAAGTAGAGAAAACACAGAGATAGTATGGCATGATAGCAAAACAAGGCGCTTAATATCCTAAGGTGTACATAGATCATGAATAAACCCGGTGCACGCACACACACACGTTACCTAGCATGTGTGCCGCCCCCAATATATCTCAGATATCATAGCCAATGGAAAAATTACTCTCAAATCAAGTCTAGACGTGTTACTTAACTCAAAGCGCATGATTAATGTCAGGACCCCAGTTTGCCCTCCGTGAACTATCGTGATGGCACCTAGTCTCTATTCCTAGGCAAGCCTAACAAATGTAGAAAAGAAATAATTTGCGGAAGAAAAATAATATAAAATCGAGATAACACAATGAAATAGTTTTTAAGATGCCGCATGGCATATAACAGTACAAGAATCTCAACCTAACACTCCCAAAATCCAGAATCCCATGAATGACAAGCTAAGAGATTACATTAAAAGCTCTAACTGCAGGAATGTCTATCAACAAGAAAAATACAAAAGGGCGATACTAGTGTTGAGAATAGAAATGGACTCTTCGATCTGCAGACGTGGCAGATATACCTCGGAGTCTCTACAACAATGCCTCACCTCAAGTGTGATAATACTAAGTGGAATTACCTGGATCTGCGCATGAAAAACATGCGCAAAAAGGGCATGAGTACACCACAGCGGTACTCAGTAAATGCTAAGCCTAACCTCAGTCGGGTAGTGACGAGGAAAGTCAGGGCCCTACTGAGGTTAAATAAAATACAAAGTATAATAGTGTAGAATAAGATAGTATAATTAAGTACAACAATAAGAAGTAACATAGGATGGAAAGAACAACAATAACTATAACAGAGACAAAGTAATCACAGAAAGGAATGCATCTCAACACAGAAATAACAACCGGAGATCTCCCAGGATACCGTTCTGTAGTCCCAAATATAAATATCTAGTGGATCTCCCGATATACCATCCCGTAGTCCAACTCATATGGCGCAGGGATCTCTCGGAATACCGATCCGTAGTCCCAAATTTAAATACTCAGTACTGGGGGAATCTACCAGGTGTAGTCCCGTAGTTCCAATATAAAAGTGCAGGGGGATCTCCCAGAATACCAATCCGTAGTCCCAAAGTAAGCATACTGGGGGATCTCCTGGGATACTGTCCTATAGTCCCAAATTAAACACACAACAGCAACACGAAGGACACTCGATTCAATTCAAATTACATATCAAGGTAAAATAGTTATTTCTAACCTAGCATGCTGCACGGAATCCAAATAAGGCAGTTTGAGCAAGTAAAGCAATTAAGTCATTTAGACATGCTTCCCTAAGCTAACAACATAATTAAATTTCAAGTAGTATAAATAGGAAAGAGAAACGCAATTATAATTTCTTAATGAAAAACCGAATTTTCAACAATTAGCACAAGTACGCACTCGTCACCTCACGTACAAGGCATTTTAAATATCAATAATACCAAATTCTGAGGGGAGCTTCCCCACACAAGGTTAGGCAAGCCACTTACCTCGAACCGACTCAAAATCAACTTGAAACCACGTTCTTGCCACGAGTACTCGACTCCAAGTGGCCCAAATCTATTCAATTCATTTGCATAATGTAAATAACACTTCATTTAACTGATTCTACAAATAAATTCTAAGCTAATACGCAAAATAAGGTAAAATGACCAAAATGCCCCTCGGGACCACATCTTGGAATCGGGTAAAATTTACATTTTTAGAATCCACATACTCTCGTGAGTCTAACCATACAAAAATTATCCAAATCCAATGTCATATTCCCAATCGAAACTAGAAATTTAGGTCTAAGAGCTTTCTCCAATTGTCCCCCAATTTTCTTCCCAAATCCGAAATTGAATGACAAAATTAAGATTAGATTATAGGAATACAACTAGAAAGCGATTAGGAATCGTTACCCACATATTTCCTCTTCCTAAAATCACCCTCTCCCGAGCTCCAAATCGATTTTCTAACTTTTGAAACTAAACCCTCGAAATTCTTATTTTCTGCCCAGGAAATCCGCATCTGCGGTGCAATTTTTGCATCTGCAAGACTGCTTCTACGGTCAAGGGAACCGTTTCTACGTTTTCCACTTAAATCCCTTTCGTCGCACCTGCGACCCAGAATCCGTATCTGCGGTCCTGCATGTGCGGTACATCTTTCGCTTCTGCGGTTTCAGCGCTTCTTCCTCTTGGCGGCATCTGCGGCTTGATTATGCATCTACGGGAGTCGCTCCTGTGGGCTCTCAACCGCATATGCGGTTATGACAGCAGCCTTAAACTTCAGCTGCAACTCCAACTTCGTAACTATCCGTCAATCTTCTGAAATCAACCCGAGGCCCCTAGGACCTCAACCAAAAGCACAAACAAGTCATATACCACTATCCCAACTTATACCAATCCTCAAAACACCTAAAACAGCATCGAAACATGGAATTAACCATGGATTCAAGCCTAAGAACTCCAAAAACTCTCAAATTACGCTTTCAATTAAAAGGTCTATCAATCCTCGTCCGAATGACCTCAAATTTTGCACACACGTCACATTCAACACTACAGAGATACTCCAACTTCGGGAATTCCATTCCGACCCTGATATCAGAATCTCACTATCGAACCGAAAACTTAAAAAATTCAACTTTCTTCATTTCAAGCCTAAATTAGCTACGGACCTCCAAAATACAATCCGAACACGCCCCTAAGCCTGAAATCACCCAGCGGAGCTAACGGAGCCAACAGAATTCCATTACGAGAATGTTTTCATAGTGTTCTGACTACGGTCAAAATTCTAAAACTTAAACTCTCATTTAGGGACTAAGTGTCCCAAAACTCTCCGAAACTCAAAACCAAACATCCCGGCAAATGAAAATAGCAGAAACAAACACGGAGAAGGCAGTTAATAGGGGATCAGGGCGCTAATTCTTAAAACGACTGGACGGATCGTTACATCCTCCTACACTTAAACATTTGTTCGTCCTCGAACGAGCACAGAAACATACCTGAAGTAGTGAAAAGATGAGGGTAACGGCTTCGCATATCCTGCTTGGTCTCCCAGGTCGCCTCCTCGACCGGCTGACCCCGCCACTGAACCTTTACTGATGCAATGTTCTTTGATCTCACCTTTCGAACCTGCCTATCTAATATCATCATCGGCTCCTCAACATAGGATAGATCCTTGTCCAACTGGACTGAACTGAAATCCAACATGTGTGACGGATCGCCGTGATACGTTCGGAGCATCGAAATATAAAATACTGGATGAACCCCTACCAAGCTGGCAGGTAAAGCAAGCCCATAAGCAACCTCCCCAACATGTCTCAATATATCAAAAGGACCAATAAACCTCAGACTCAACTTCCCTTTCTTCCCAAATCTCATAACGCCCTTCATAGGCAAAACCAGAAGCAGAACCCGCTCTCCAACTATATAGGAAACATCATGAACCTTCTGGTCCGCGTAACTCTTCTGTCTGGACTAGGCTGTATGGAGTCTATCCTGAATCACCTTAACCTTCTCCAAAGCATCCTGAACCAAGTCTATGACAAATAATCTAGCCTCACCAGGCTCAAACCAACCCACCGGGGATCTACACTACCTACAATATAAGGCCTCACACAGTGCCATCTGAATGCTGGACTGATAGCTATTGCTGTAGGAAAACTCCGCCAATGGCAAGAACTGATTCCAAGACCCTCCAAACTCAATTACACACACACGGAGCATATTTTCAAGAATTTGAATAGTGCACTCGAACTGTCCGTCTGTCTGAGGGTGAAATGTTGAACTTAACTCCACTCGGGTACCCAACTCGTGCTGAACGACCCTCCAGAACCGTGATATGAACTGAGTACCTCTATCTGAAATGATGTAAACTAGAATACCATGCAGACGAACAATCTCCACCAGACGCTCCGAAGAATACGTAGTACACATAGGAATGGAGTGCGCGAACTTGGTCAACCGATCCACAATCACCCAAATGGCATCGAACTTATTCAAAGTCCGTGGGAGTCCAACTACAAAGTCCATGGTGATCCGCTCTCACTTCCACTTCGGAATCTCTATTTGGTGAAGCAACCCACCCGGTCTCTGGTGCTCATACTTCACCTGCTGACAATTGAGGCACTGAGCTACAAACCCAAGTATGTCTTTCTTTATCCGCCTCCACCAATAGTGCTGCCTCAAATCCTGTTACATCTTCACGGCACCCAGATGAATGGAATATTGTGAACTATGGGCCTCCTCTAGAATCAACTCTCGAAGCCCATCAACATTGGGTACACATACCCGACCCTGCATCTTCAATACCCTGTCATCACTTATAGTCACATCTCTAGCATCACCGTGAAGAACCTTATCCTTGAGGACAAGAAAGTGAGGGCCATCCTACTGACGCTCCCTAATACGATCAAATAAGGAAGACCGAGAAACCACGCAAGCTAGAACCGGACTGGGCTCAAAAAGGTCCAATCTCACAAACTAGCTGGCTAAGGCCTGAACATCAATCACCATGGGCCTCTCCAATGCTAGTAAATAAACAAAACTCCCCAAACTCTCCGCCCAGTGACTCAAAGCATCGGCCACCACATTGGCCTTACCCGGGGTGATACAAGATAGTGATATCATAGTCCTTCAACAACTCTATCCACCTCCTCTGGCGCAAATTAAGATACTTTTTCATGAACAGGTGCTGAAAACTTCGATTATCCATACAAATCTCATAAGGAACACAGTACAAATAATGACGCCAGATCTTCAAGGCGTGAACAATATCGGCTAACTCGAGGACAGGATAATTTTTATCATGTACCTTCAACTGTCTAGATGCGTAGGCAATCACCCTACCATCCTGCATCAATATCGCTCCAAGGCCAATCCTCGAGGAATCACAATAGACAATATAAGACCCCGAACCTATAGGCAATATCAAAATTGGGGCTGTAGTCAAAGTTGTCTTAAGCTTCTGAAAGCTCGCCTCACACTCTTCCATCAACTGGAACGGAGTACCCTTCTGGGTTAGCCTAGTCATAGGTGCTGCAATAGATGAAAACCCCTCAACAAATCGACATTAATAACCCATCAAGCCAAGAGAACTGCGGATCTCTGTAGATGAGGATAATCAGGGCCAACTCTGCACTGCTTCCACTTTCTTCGGATCCACCCGTATACCCTTACTCGATACCACGTGACCCAAGAATGCCACGGAATCTAACCAAAACTCACATTTCGAGAACTTTGCATATAACTTCTTTTCCCTCAAAGTCTGAAGCACTGTGCTCACGTGCTGCTCATAATATTCGTGACTCCGAGAGTATACCAGAATATCATCAATAAAGATAATAATGAACGAGTCAAGATATGGCCGGAACACACTGTGCATCAAATGCATAAAGGATGCTGTGTCATTGGTCAGCCCAAATGACATAACAAGGAATTCGTAATGACCATACCAAGTCCTGAAAGCAGTCTTCGGGATATTTGGCTCCCGAATCTTCAATCGGTGGTAACCTGAACGCAAGTCAATCTTAGAAAACACTCGTGCACTGTGAAGCTGGTCAAACAAATCATCAATATGAGTCAAAAGATACTCTTTCTTCACTGTAACTTTGTTCAACTGGCGATAATCAATGCACATACGCATAAAACCATCCTTTTTATTCACAAACAAGATAAGAGCACCCCAAGGTGATACACTAGGCCGAATGAAACATTTATCAAGCAATTTTTGTAATTGATCCTTCAACCCTTCAACTTAGGAGAAGCCATATGATAAGGAGGAATATAATGGGCTAAGTGCCCGGAAATAGATCAATACCAAAATCAATATCTCTATCGGGCGGCATGCCTAGAAGATCAGCTGGACACACATTAGGAAAATTTCGTACTATTGGGACTGAATCAACTGTAGGGGTATCAACACTGACATCTATCACATAAGCTAGATACGTGTCACACCCCTTCTAAACCATTCGATGAGCTTTAAGGAAGGAAATAACTCTACTGGGAGTATGATCTAAGGTACCCCTCCACTCTACTCGCGGTACACCTGGCATAGCCAACATCATGGTTTTGGCGTGATAATCAAGAATAACATAATGGGGCGACAACCAGTCCATGCCCAAAATAACATCAAAATCTACCATGTTGAGCAATAACAAATCAGCTCTAGTCTCAAAACCACTAAGAGCAACCACATACAATCAATAAACGCGGTCCACAACAAGAGAATCTCCCACCGGAGTAGAAATATAAACAGGGGAAATCAAAGAATCCTAAGATACACCCAAATGCGAGGCAAAATAAGAAGATAGATAAGAATAGGTGGAGCCTGGATTGAATAAAACCGATGCATCTCTTTGACAAACCAAGACAATACCTGTGATGACAGAATCAGAGACGACACTCTCGGTAGGGCAAGAATGGCATAATATCTGGCCTGTCCTCCCTCTCTAGTGCGACCTCTACTTCCCCGACCTCCACCTCTAGCTTGTTGAGTTGGTGGGGTAGCCACTTGTTCTGTAACCATAGCCTGAGAACTCTACGGGGCACGTTGTGGCTGAGAAGTCTGTGGAGGTGCACCCCTCCTAAGTTTGGGGTAATCCCTCACCATGTGGCATGTGTCACCACACGCAAAACAAGTTGTGGGAGGACGTGGCGGCTGTGACTGGATTGGGCCAACTCTGCTGGACTGACCACTGAAAGCACCTCGCACAAGAGGCGCACTAGATACTAGAGGTGCATAATAAGGCTCCTGAGGCTTAGGAGGAGCTGGAATACCACTGACAGTTGGAAGAGCTGAATGAACGGGGCGACTCATATAACCCCTACCATGATGAACTACAGTTGGAGCACGTTCACCATAATAGTGGCCCGACTCTCGAGATCTATTAGCCTCCTTCTCCTCTTTATCCCTCGCATGCATACCCTCCACTCTCCTAGCAATGTTCACCACCTGCGGATAAGAAATATCCATCTCCAACTCATGATCCATGCTAGACCTGATGCTGGGAGTAAGCCCCTCAACAAACCAACGAACCCTCTCACAAACAGTAGCAACCAAGTATGGTGCATGCCTAGCCAAGCTAGTGTAACGGACAATATACTCCGAGACAGTCATAGTACCCTGGCACAAATGCTTAAACTCTGCATGTCATGCATCCCTAAGGCTCTGAGGAACAAACTCTTCAGGAACATATCTGAAAACTGAGTCCAAGTCAGTAAAGCTGCCCCATCCAAACTGTCTAACTCATAGGTATACCACCACTCATAGGCGACTCCTCGAAGCTGGAAGGTAGTGAGAGAAACCCCGCTCGATCCTGATATACCCATAGTGCGGAGGATACGGTGACACTCCTCCAGAAAACCCAAGGCATCATCTGATGCTAACCCACTGAATACAGGAGGATCATACTTCTTGAACCTCTCAAGCCTCTGCGTCTCATCCTCTTAAGCCGCTGCCCTGTCCTTTGGCTGATTTGGGACTGCAGGCAGTACAGGAATAATCTCTGGGACCTGACCAACATGCACTCGCTGATCAGGAGTACGGGCGACGGGAGTCTATACTTCTCCCCCGGCCTGAGATATGGCTACAGCAAGGGGAAGCAACCCTGCCTGAGCCAGAGTGGTGTATATGCTCATGAACTTCGCAAGAGTCTCCTAGAGCGTTGGAGTAGTAGTAGCAGTAGATGTATTAGGTTCCTGGACTCCTGCTGGAATTGCTGGTGGCACCTCGGTGGCAGCTCGTGCGTGTGCTCTAGCTGCACCACGTGCGCGTCCTCGGCCTGTACCTTGGCCCCAACCTCTGACGACTCCAGTAGGGGGCACGAGTGCCTGATCACCTCTGGTAGCATGTGTCCTCAACATCTGTGAGAGAATAGAAGACATAAGTTTAGAATATTGATATCAAAATCTCGCACGACAAGGAAATCAAATGAAGTAGAATTTTTCTAATAGTTACATAGCCTCTCGTACCTGGATCTACACATGAAAAACATGCACAAAAAGGGAATGAGTACACCACAGCGGTACTCAGTAAGTGTCAAGCCTAACCTCGGTCGGGTAGTGATGAGGAAAGTCAGGGCCTTACTGAGCTTAAATCAAATACAAAGTATAACAGTGTAGAATAAGACAGTATAATTAAGTACAACAATAAGAAGTAACACGAGATGGAAAGAACAACAATAACTACAACAGAGACAAAGTAATCACAGAAAGGAATGCAGCTCAATAGAGATAACAATCGGGGATCTCCCAGGATACCGTCCTATAGTCCCAAATATAAATATCTAGTAGATCTCCCGGGATACTATCCCGTAGTCCAACTCATACTGCGCGGGGATCTCCCGGAATACCGATCCGTAGTCCCAAATGTAAATATTCAGTACTGCGAGAATCTACCAGGTGTAGTCCATTAGTTCCAATATAAAAGTGTAGGGGGATCTCCCGGAATACCAATCTGTAGTCCCAAAGTAAACATATAGGGGATCACCCGGGATACTGTCCCGTAGTCCCAAAGTAAACACACAACATCAACACGAAGGACACTCGATTAAATTCAAATTCCATATCAAAGTAAAATAGGTATTTCTAACCTAGCACGCTGCAGGAAATCCAAATAAGGCAGTTTGAGCAAGTAAAGCAATTATGTCATTTAGACATGCTTCCCTAAGCTAACAACATGATTAAATTGTAAGAAATATAAACAGGAAAAAGAAACGCCATTATAATTACTCAATGAAAAACCGGATTTTCAACAATTAGCACAAGTACGCACTCGTCACCTCACGTACAAGGCATTTTAAATATCAATAATACCAAACCCTAAGGGGAGTTCCCCCACACAAGGTTACGCAAGCCATTTACCTCGAACCGGCTCAAAGTCAAATCGAAACCATGTTCTCGACATGAGTACTCGACTCCAAATGGTCCAAATCTATTCAATTCAATTGCATAATGTAAATAACACTTCAATTAACTGATTCTATAAATAAATTCTAAGCTAATACGCGAATTAGGTAAAATGACCCAAACGCTCCTCGGGCCCACGTATCGGAATTAGGTAAAATTTACATTTTTAGAATCTTCATACTCTCACGAGTCTAATCATACCAAAATTATCTAAATCCAATGTCAAATTCCCAATCGAAACTCGAAATTTAGGTCTAAGAACTTTCTCCAATTTTCATCCCAAATCTGAAATTGATTGGCATAATTAAGATTAAATTATAGGAATACAACTATAAAAGGATTAGAAATCGTTGCACACTGATTTCCTTTTCAAAATCGCCCTCTCCCGAGCACCAAATTGATATTCTAACTTTTGAAACTAAACCCTTGAAATTCGTATTTTCTGCCCAGCAAATCCGCATCTACGGACCGCATTTTGCATCTGCGAGACCGCTTCTGCGGTCAAGGGAACCACTTCTGCTGTTTCCACTTAAATCCCCTTCGCCACACCTGCGACCGAGAATCCGCATCTGCGGTCCCGCAGGTGCGGTACATCTTCCGCTTGTGCGGTTTCAACTCTTCTTCCTCTTGGCCGCTTCTGCAGCTTGATTCTACATCTGCGGGAGTCTCACCTGCGGCCTCTCCACCACAGATGCGGTTATGACAGCAGCCATAAACTTTAGCTGCAACTCCAACTTCCTAACTCTCCGTCAATCATCCGAAATCATCCCGAGGCCCCCGAGACCTCAACCATAAGCATAAACAAGTAATATAGCACTATCCCAACTTATACCAATCCTCAAAACACCTAAAATAACATTGAAACATCGAATTAACCATGGATTCAAGCCTAAGAACTCCAAAAACTCTCAAATTACACTTGCGATCTAAAAGTCTATCAACCCTCGTCTGAATGACCTGAAATTTTGCACACACATCACATTCAACACTACAGAGCTACTCCAACTTTTGGAATTCCATTCCGACCCCGAGATCAAAATCTCACTATCGAACCGGAAACTTCAAAATTCAACTTTCGGCATTTCAAGCATAAATTAGCTACGGACCTCCAAAACACAATCCGAACACGCCCCTAAGCCCGAAATCACCCAACGGAGCTAACGGAGCCAACATAATTCTATTCTGAGGCCGTCTTCACACTGTTCTGACTACGTCAAAATTCTAAAACCTAAACTCTCATTTAGGGATTAAGTGTCCTAAAACTCTCTAAACTCAAAACCAAACATCCCGCCAAATCAAAATTGCAGAAACAAACACGGAGAAGGCAGTTAATAAGGGATCAGGGCGTTAATTGTTAAAACGACCGTCCGGATCGTTACAATTAAATACTCTAAAAAGTTATTCCAATGCGAAACGACCTCCGAACGACTCGAATCTAGTCAAAACCAATTCAATAATACAAAAAAACGGCTATAGAAATCGAGTTCAAGTAATATAGTTCCGAATGTTATCGAATTCCAAAAAGTCAACCTGGGTCTGCTTTTCCAAACATAACAAAAGTCACAAATCCCGATTACTCATTTGAATATTAGCCTAAATATATAACTTTCATCCAAAATCGATTACAAATCGCGGTTCAAATTTCTGTTTTTCACTTTAGATGATTTTTTGCCAAAACCCCCAATTTTTCTCTCTTAGATTTATCAATCAAATGCCAAAATCAACGATAGAATCATGAATAATAACCAAATCCGATTCAAGAATACGTACCTAATCCAAGTGGGCGAAATCACCTCAATCCAAGCTTCTAATCTCAAAATATGATAAAATAAACTCAAGGTCCTGAAAAAGACAACTTATAACTCTGTGCAGTGATACCCTTTTGTGAATGCAGCCCAAGCCTCACGTTCGCGAAGCACAATCTGCTCCAGCATAAATTAACCATTCACGAACGTGGTGCCCTGTCCATGGTCACAATGAAAAAGCTCCACTAGTCTACGCGAACGTGGTTGCTCTCACGCGAACAAGACGGCCAATTGCCTGACAACCAAGCCCACCATCTTTCTACGCGAACATGATCTGTTTGTCGCGAATGCGAAGGCCACTGCTTACAAAGTTTCGCGAGAAATATCTAGAATGAGAAGAGCTAAATTCCACTATCCCAAAATAAGCCTTCACGATCGCGATACCTTCTCTGCGATCACGAAGCACACGAGACACCACCAGACCTCATCTATCCAACCAAGCTAAAATGATCAGGAATCCTTTCGAAACACACACAAGACTCCCCGGACCCATTTCCATCATACCAACCAGTCCCAAAATATAACACGGACCTACTCGAGGTATCAAATATCATATTGTAACGTCAAAACTACAAATCGCATCTCAGTACCAACCTAATGAACTAATCAACTTCCAACTTACAAAACCCATGCCGAACCTTGTCTAACCAAGTCAGAATCACCCAGAATTTTTCACAAAAGCCACAAATAACATAACAAATATATTTTATGTTTTGGAAGAATAATACAACCCGGATAGCCTCAAATTCAACTCCCGATCAAATCAATGAACTTTCCAAACCTTCAAATTTCTATCTTTCGCCAAAAAGAACCAAATCAACCTAGGGTCCTCCAAATCCAAATGCGGGCATACGTCTAAGTCCAAAATCACCATACAAACCTATTGGAACCATCAAAACATTATTTCGGGGTCATGTGCACAAAAGACAAACCTTTGTCAACTCTTATAACTTGAGCTTCCAACCTTGGAACTAAGTATTCCAATTCATTCCGAAAGTTCTACGAAACCAAATCTAACCCTCCCCACAATATGTATAACAACAAAAAAAGCATAAAATAGGAGAATAAGGCTCAAATATACAAAACGACCGGTCAGTTCGTTACAATAAATTACTCAAGTACTAAATTCGGCTTTAGAATGTAATACATTGAATCTTTAACTTAGTAATTCAGGACTGAATGAAGTTTTAAAAGATTCATTGCACATGCATTAAACATGCCGTGATGTGATATCCTGACCCAACTATACATTAGATATTGTCGAAGTAGGAGTGGAACTTCAAAGACAAGAATTGTATGCAACGTAAAACGACATTTTCTTTTTAGTGTACCAGAAGAGAAAATCATATGATTATTTTGATTAGGTCGACAAAAATAATTAATATAGTGTATTTCTGAATACTTTACTTTCTCTAATAGTACCAAGTGTTATAAACATTTTTTGATCTATAATGTATTCACTATTTACTATAGTAATAGTAGTAAACTACAAGTTAGTTTATTGCAGCCAATTGGAAAATTGAATCTAAAACATTAATACTAGTTTACTTAATTTTTGTATTTTATTTCTAGAACACATAGGAAGCCTTCAATCACCTATCCCTTATTTATGGTTAGCACTTGTTAATTTAATGAATAATTATGCATTTAAATTCTGAAAAACCTCAGCAGACCTAATTAACCAGAACAAATAGGCGGCCCTTCACCACCTTCCAAATTTAATAATATTATCCATAGTTCTTCATATGACTTCAAGACCACAAACAATATGTATTAGGTATGTTTGGCGATATAGCCTATACATAGAAGTATCTTTCCAAAGAAAGTTAAATGTTCTGTGCTAATGTGCGCTTCTGCATCCTGAACCATTATCGCACAACATTACAAAAACCTTGATAGTATGAGATTATTTTACTCGCACACAATGTAAATACAGTATCTAATTTTTAGTCCCTAATCTTTCAAATAGTTTTCAAGATTAGTCATTTATGTGAGGTTTAGTTATTTTTCTAGGCTTTGAATTGTTTAATTTAATACTAAATTCTAACACTAAAAATAGTTTTATTTTTATGATTAGAATTTGTTTTGATGTTTTTTTGATTTCTCAAAAGAAAAAAAATACAAAAAATGTGAGTGCTTCCTTTGTTATTAGGAATTTATAATCTTAGATTTCTTTTTTTAGTAATGATATTTTGATTACTTTATAATTTAACAGTTTTGTATTTATTTTATTTTTGGACTTATATAAGAAAAGAGAAATAAAATGGTCCAAATAAAGTACAAATCTAGGTAGCCCAATTGATCTATATTTATTGGGGGATTTTGCATCTCCACTCGGTTTTAGGATCACAATTGAACCTATACCCGCTTTGCAAAAAAGTTGCAAGCCTACCCACTTTACGATCAACTTCAGACTTATCGCGTCTGAAGGTAAAAATATTAGTCTGAAAGCAAAAAATTGCACTTCAAATACACTTAAGACCAAATAGGTCTGAAGTGCAATCAGTGATTTCATGAACTTAAGGCCAATAAGTCTGAAGTAAAAATTTGCACCTCAGATACACTTAAGGCCAAAAGGTTGGAAGTGCAACAAACGTTTTGCTACACTTAAGGCCAATAAGTCTAAAGTAAAAAATTGAACTTCAAATGTATTTAAGACCAAATAGGTCAGAAGTGTAACCAATGGTTTCATGCACTTAAGGCCAATAAGTCTGAAATGAAAAATTGCACTTCAGATGCACTTAAGGCTAAAAGATCTGATGTGCAACAAACGTTTTCCTACACTTAAGGCCAATAAGTCTAAAGTAAAAATTGCACTTCAGATGCACTTAAGGCCAAAAGGTCCACTACTAAAAAATTATGTTTTAGCGACGAACAAATTCTGTAGCTAAATAGAAAAATCCATCGCTAATATCATTTAGCGATGAGTTAGCAACGGATTATGAAAAAAATTTGCTACCTAGAGCATTTTAGCGACATATTAGCGACGACGTTCGTAGCTAATTCTAGTTTTTTTTGTAGTGGTCTGAAGTGCAATTAACATTTTTATGCACTTAAGGCCAAATAGGCCTGAAGTGCAAATTGCCCAGCAAAAAAATTTGTTCTTCGAATTTTAACAATTTAATATATGATTTAATACCTAAATCTACTCAAAATGAGCTCAAATTTGAAACATAACCTCCAAATATCATAATAAACAAACCCCAACCATTTTGCATTTAAGAAAAGGTAGAAAAAGAAACCTTAAGCAATAGTAAAAAAAAATAAAGCTCCATAATAGCTCATCAATGTAAAATATCATAAACTGCCTTAAAATATATTCACAAACATAAAATCACTGTCACCCGAAAAGAAGAAGAAGAAGAAGAAGAAGAAAGAGGAGAAAAAAGCCTGAAATTATTTAAAAAGTAGGTAAAGTTAAAAAAAAAATTAAAAAGTGGATACATGTTAAATGGGGTCGAGCAATTTTTCCTTTTTTTCAATGGAAAAGAGTTGTAGGCTAAATTAGCCCAGTATTACCTAGGCCATTAGTTATTAGGGATTTTTACCTATCTATACCATATATCAAACCTTATTACCAAAAATATTTAAGGTTTGTGTTTATTACATTTAAGCATACCAAATTACCATTTCTATACCATAATTCAAATTAGGGATATAATTAAGGGTTCATTTATATTAGGCATAATTATAGGACGGTATCTTCCCACTTTCTCTTTCCTTTCATCTCAAATGTTCACAACACACACACAACTCACGATGCTCCTATGCTTCCTCTCGTTGATCATCCCCAACTGCCCACCACCGTCGAAGAATATCATATTTTCAGATTCACAAAAAAATTTTAAATTCTTTGATCCAACCGCTTGAATTCCTACTGGAAATAATAATGGCAGAGAGTTCGAAATTCTTTGACATCTTTTTTTTTGGGCAGTGGTTGAAGGTTACTGGTTAACACAGTCGATTGAAATTCGAAGAAGAAGAAGAAGAAGAAGAAGAAGATATATTTCCAGAATTTGTAGATATTTTGTAGTCAAATTGTAGATAAATTGTAGACTATTTTTTGCAGAAGATTTTGTAGAAGCTTTAGTCGTTTTGGATTTGTGAAAACAGAAAATAATGCATCTACAATCAGAATACAAATAATCTACAATTTATCTACAAGATATCTACAAAATAGATACATTGAATTTTAATATCCAAATTCTCATTTCAATTGTAGCATAATTGGCATTTTCGACATAATTGTAGAAGATTTGTAGAAGTTTTAGTCTTCCCAATCTACAATTCATCTACAATTTATCTACAATTTATCTACAATATATCTACAATTCTACAATTTAACTACAATTTATCTACAATTTCTGAAAATACGTCTTCTTCTTCTTCTTCTTCTTCGAGTTTCAATCTAAAATTCAGTCAAAACCAAGTCTAATCTTCACCAAAACCCCTCAAAATTGAGATATAAACTCCTAAACATATTCCGAATTATTTACAACAACACCCAATCCAAACAAATAATGATTTTTGAAAACCCAAATTTGAATTCAAAGCTTTCAAGCTTTTTAATGGCTATCAATGGTGGAAAATATATGGAAGAACAGATGAAGATGAAGATGAAGATGAAGAACAGAAATCTCCTTTCCGTTTGATTACTGGAGCTTCAGTAGCTTGCGTTTTTTGAGAATTGTAGTTGAGTGAGAGAAGAGAGATCTCTTTCCGTTGAGGAAGGAGAGAATTACGCAGCAATTCGAATTTGATGTTGACAGAATCACACGCAGAGCTGGTGCCTTCATTTTAGCGCGTTTTTATAGAAAAATCTACCTATTTTTGGATTGGTATATAATTTGTAGTAAAAGTGTGGACTGCACGGGTAAATAACAAATTATGAACATTTTTGGTAATAAAGTTTGATATATGGTATAGATAGGTAAAAATCTCTAGTTATTAAGTCCACTTAACAAACCCATCCCCTCTTCTGCAATTTTAGCTAATTTAACTTTGGCCATTAACTCCAACTGATCCAACCGTTCACAAGCATCGGTCAAGTCATATATAACTACTAACAACACAAACCCCAGCCCTTATATTTCCATACCCTAGTTGCGGTTCATCTTTCTCCCATCTTCCCACTACTTTCAGCTGGCGCTCTTTGTCGGGAACTTGCCTATCTCTGGTGAAAATCCATCTCCTTAATTTTTTCACGACCCAAATCTAGCATCTAAGTCACGAAAGGACTTCCAATGAACCACTACCCATTAAGCAAACCCTCTAGCTAATACATGATTGAAAACGTAAAATAAAAGAAGAAAGAAACTAAAGCGATCACGAATAGATAGTAATACTGCAGAAACGAGGAAATAATTTAAATATCCCAAAGTAACCATCAAGGTAGACTATGTCATGAAGCACTATGATCTGAGTACAATTGATATAGCACACAACCCAAAAATAAAAAAGCCATACACTGCATATAACCATCCGACTGGTCATTTTAAACTTTACCATTTTCATTCGGCGGTTTGAATCCTTAAGTAGCTTAATATGATGCACTTGTGTGTATGATTGGTTTTTGTCACGATCCGAAATTCCAATCATGGGGCCGTGATGGCGCATAATATCCACTTGCTAGTCAAGCCAACGTTAGAAAATTATTCATCTATTTTTAATAGTTTTGAAAACAGAGCAGTAATAATAATAATAATTAACGACCGGAAAAAACTGAAATACATATAATAAATCCATAAATACCATGGTCTAAACTAATTCCAAAAGTCTGGTGTCACTAATACATACGTGACTAGAATACTACAAATATGGTCCGAAATAAATATAATTGTTTGGAACTAGAGTAACAATAAAAAAATGATAGAATGGGACTTAAGGGACTGGAACGAACGTGTGATAGATCTTGAAATGTATTCGCTAGCGAAGCTCTCTAGCAAACCCTAAACCTTAGGCGACGACGACTAAAACTCGAAGCTCGAGTAGCTCTTCAATGGCCGCTCAGGCCACTAGCCAGCCTTCTACGGAGGTCGGTCAGTCATCCAAACCACCCATAAAATCCCCCCCAGAAATCCACAACCACAAACACGATCCAAAATTATGCACAATTAGTAAAACCTAGTTCTTTAAATGCTGCCAAACAGACTTTGACCAATGTAACCATGAAACCAATCGAATATCTCCATGGAGAGCCCATTGTACGCCCGAAGAAGACGGAGCGAGACAATCAATTTCACAACAATGTCGCCAACTTGCTATTCTTGGCAAGTTATCATATGGGAAGCCTATTATCCAAGAGTTACATAAAGCTATTCCTCTACAATGTGAACTAAAAGGCCCTTGCTCGATTGGACTGATTAAGGACTCTCATGTTATTATTAAGCTATTACTAATGGAAGACAAAGGGATGATCACAATGCACTATTTAGTAAAGTGTGGTCCAGAGATATCCCCTTCAAGATCTTCTTCTTTGTGTGGAGACTATTGAAAAATAAGCTTTCACTAGATAATACTAATTTGAGATTTGGATTCCAATTAGTCTCCATGTGTTGTTGCTGCAGACAATCCAAGGAAGAGAACTTGCAACATGTATTTGTGGAAGGAGACATAGCCAAAAGGGTATGGCATATCATTTCAAATCCACTTGGCATCAATTGTAGGGCCGGTGGTATCAACAATGTGTTATACCAATGGTAGAACCAACATTCTAAGAACCCATTGCACAAACTTATTCTTCACATAACTCCCATTATCACTAGTTGGGAGATTTGGAAGGCCAGATGCACAAAGAAGTACAGTCAGAAGACTACAACTATTTCTAGAATATGCCAACAAATACTGTTTCTAATTAAAACTGCTATTGGAAAGAAATTTAGCAGAATGGAGGAAGAATGGTGTTGGAATGATATTTGCCACATTGCGGATAATTACCAACCCAGACTGCGAAGCATCATGGTCACTTGGATTAACCCAGAAGAGGATAATTGGAAACTGAACTCTGATGGCAGCTGTATAATGACGAAGGGTAAAACAGGAGCCGGAGGGATTGTTAGAAGGGGAAATGGAGATATGGTAATGGCTTATGCTAATCCTATTCAATTCTTGACTAACAATTTTAGTGAATTGCAGGCTGCGCTCTTTGGAATCATATGGTGTTATGAACAACAATTCAACAAGCTAACCGTGGAACTGGTCTCACTACTGGTGGTTCAAATGATTCAAGGAAAATCAAAACCACCATGGAGGCTTCACAAGGACATAACAACTATCAAAAAGAAGATAACACATAGAAATATTGAAGTATGTCATTGCTTTAGGGAAGGAAACACTGTAGCTGATTCACTTGCAAAACATGCAACTACAATTATGGAGGAAAAGATATACATGCAAGAAAATGATCTGCCTTGCGAGACAAAAGGATATCTGAGAATGGACAAACTCCAAATGCCTTCCTTCAGGATTAGAGCAACCAAACACCCAGGATGGTTCTTTGAACCACCATAGCCTGTTACTGCTAGCTGGTAGGATCACATGGAAGACACAATACACCAGCTAGCAAAAGTTTAATTTTTTGAGAAATTAGGCTTTCATGACATTATGTACTGAATGGATTTCCATTCCTTTTGCACAAGGAGGTCAGGCCTAGCTCCCCCCCTTTGTAATTGTTTTATTTGGAATAAAAGTTCCACACTGTGGAAAAAAAAAATGGAAGACTAAATTCATCAATTATCGAAGCTTACTTTTTATTTGAAAGCACAAGGTGATATGTGGCAGATGAGATGTACCAAATGGAGCCCGTGGTGGAGATATAATGAAGAAACCCCAATTGTTATTGCTTGGATTTCGTTCATAGACTTGCCTCCTAACGTTTTTGGTATGTATTTTGTATTTTCTTTAGCAAGGGCAGTAGGGAAGCCATTACATGTCAACATGGAAACTCAAAATGGTACAAAGACAAGTTTTGCTAAGGTTAAAGTAGAGGTTAGTTTATTAGCTAATTTTTCACAAAGAATTAAGATTGTGGAGGAGGAAGATGAAACTGGCCCTGAGGAATCGAAGTGGATCTAAATTAAGTACAATTATGTCGCTAAATACTGCAAAACTTGCAAGAAGCTAGGACATAATGAACAAGAATGCGGGTTGATTAATCCAGAATTACACAAGAAGCATGAGGGTGATGTTGAGGATCAAGGCAATGAGAAGAATATTATTATGCAAAGAAATGGTATTGGAACTGCTGCAGCTTCTACGAAGGTCCTAACAAATAGAAAATTTGTGGGTAATCCAGTGCCAAATACTACAAGGAATGAGTGGATGCAGAGAAGGAAGAACAAATATCAAAGGGATAGTAGAGGATACATAATTGAGGAGGCTGAGAGTGGTGAAGCTATGAACTCAAAGGGGTAGAAGGAGGTGAAAGACAAGGAAGCATCCGGTATAGTGGATGATGCTGGAAAAGAAAAGTCTAATGTACCTTTGAAAACTAGTAACAAGTTTTCTTTATTAGAAAAAGGTGAGATCATAGAACTAAAACAAGTAAAGAAGGAAGAGGTAAAAAAGGTGCTAAGCAAGGAACTGAATGAGGTAAAGAAGGCTAATCCTACTTCTACTAGGAAAAGGGAATTCAATGAAAGCAGTTTCACTAAATACGACAAAACAAAGTCCTAGTCCTAGTCATGATGGGTTGGGATAGACGAGGAAAATAAAAAGGAATCCACAATTGAGTGAGTTCACAGAAAATTTGGCACGAGTAAGCAGGAGTTGAGAGAGATGACCGTAATAGTTAACTATTCTTGCCATGAAATTCAATCACAAACATATGATGACTCTAACGAGATTGAGGCTAATATTTACGTTAGTTCTAGTATAAAGTTGTAGAGTGATGATGTTGAAATAATGGAGAAGGAAACAAATTCAAATTTGAATCCCAAAATCAAAGAAGAAAGACACAACAAACAAGCAGCATTGGCACTAACTTTGAGCCCTAAGTCTACAATAAACCCTAGGATTTCAAAATCTAGGGTTGAAGTTGGGGATAGGGCTGGCAACCAACAACTGACCCAATGGTTGGAGTAGGTCAAGATAAATTTATAGAGGATAGTCTCACAGGTGGATCGAAGAGTAAAGCTTCAGCTAACAAAAAAACTAATGGAACAGTAAACCGTAGGGTACTGCCCAGGTGTTGGCCATCGGTGGAGGTGATCTGATGGAGTCTTCTTCTAGGAATAAACTTGGGAAGGTTCAGGTTGATGTCATTGAGCATACAGTGAGGTCTCTTGATCAAACAACTATTATGAAGGTGCCACAAGGCAATGGAACAGTAATTCCAGCGTTTGAATCTACAGTGAACCCTAGTCTGGGTGATGTTTATAATTTCAAATTTAGAGCTATACAAGAGGCTATGAAGACTAGGGAGACTAATATTTGATTATTTATATAGACTACATGGATGTCAAATGATCAAATTGAGTTTGTTCCTAATGATATGGAATCTGGACAACTAGCAGCTGCTGCTATTGAGGATCTAGGGTATTAACTGGAAAAAATATTCAGTGTAACAAGTGGAATCTTAGCTAAAGGAATGGTGATTAACAACGTGTGTCAAAGGGAATTGGGAATAATAGCCAAAAATCATGAACCAAATCCTTTAGTCCTACAGGTGGTAGGTGATACACAAGGCGAAGAGGAAGACTTGGGGGAAGACATAGAAGAGGATTCTACTACTGATAATTTCCAACAAGTAGCAAGAGATGGTGATATATCTCCCAAGAGTGTGAACAAGAATAAATCAGCTGGAAAACCTACAAGGAAACAAAAGAAAGACATCAAGGATAGTGTACCTCAAAGGGTGCAATCAAAGACGTGTGTGATCTCTGTCGCGCCCCCTTTTTCCGTCTTCGCATCGGAAAATCGGGTTTATGACATTTTGGGTATGGGACAATTCATTCCTTTTGGGAACTGGGTTTGTATGTGAAGAGTCCCCACCTAATGATTTAAGGTGCATTAGGAAATCTATAGGGTTCATTTCTAAGTTTGTTTGATAATCAGAGATAGGGTAAGGGCTTGAAATTATCCTAAGGGGAAGGTGTTAGGCACCCCTCAGGATCCATTAGTATGGTTCCCGGCCAGACAGTTCTTGTAAATTTTGTACAATTAGTAGATAGACAAATATAGGCTCAAATAGTAGGGGATTTAAGTTTGAACGCATAAGAATTTGAAAACAATTATTAAAAGGCGAATTTTGAAAATGAGTTATAGTTCTACAAATACTCGAGAATATAAAAGGAGGGGAGTCCTCGATTTATTTATAATATGGATCACATCGATGCGATACCCGGTATGACACTCCTCAGAAGAGGGGATACACGTGGTATTAGCGCACCGGTCATCATATCCATATCTACCCTTCTTACCCTATTAAAGTATTAAAGCGCGGATTGGTCTCGACCACTATTGCATGCTATTACCCGTCCCATTCCTATCAGTCGTGGAGGAATTTAGGACTGCTATTCCTATAAGGGGGAGGATTATAGGCTGATTCTTGGGTTTTAAAAGTAAAAAGGCTAAGGTGACATGTAAAACACGTAGGACTACATATTAGGGGAAACATATAAACAAAAAAGAGGCTCATGTATACCTTTGTAGACAATGCACATAAATAGCATGACTTTTACACAGTTAGGATTAGAATTTAAAGTACTAAGGCAAGGTGTTTTAATTGTTGAAGCAGACCAATTCATTACATAACTCAGATAAGAAGTCCGAATCAGGTCTGCCTGCTCGTTGTAGTAGTTCTAATAAACAAAGGCGAGTTCAGTTTTATCATTATTACCTAAGGCTTGCCTAAGTGTGTATTGGTGATGTCCTATAAGCATGATGTCTATTACTGATTAGGAATGCAGTAAAGCAGTGGTTAATTTTAAACAGGCGATTTGGATCTTATAGGCATGCTTTCTAGGCCGTATTAATTAACACGAAGAGAATGAACAATTTAATCTGATTCAGATAGGCATGAGTCAAAACTGATTTTAACTAGACTGATTTAGATCCTATACGCATGATCTCTATTATAGCTGATTTTAATTCCTATAGACATGGTATCTACGTATTAAAAAATGATTTTGGTCCTGTAGGCATGGTATCTTATTGATCATGCAGTGAAGTAGACAAAATTTATTTGATTAAAGCGAAATTTATATAGGCATGATTTCTATTAAAATGAATTTTAACCCTATGGGCATGATCTCTATTTGTGTGAAAGTAAAGCATGCAGAACTTGAGTTAAAATAGAGCAGATATTATAGGCACGTTCTTTATTTGCGTGAAAGTAAAGTATGCAGAGCTCGAATTAAAACAGAATAGATCCTATAGGCATGTTCTCTACCCTTCTAATAGCTAAAACATGCATTTACCCCATCCCTTTTCACTAGCCAACCCCAATATTTGTTACAAATTATTATAGACCAAATACTAAATTACATCAGAAAAGTTTAAAATAAGAAGTTGCAACCATAGGAAGCCTGATTCTGATTTCCTTTATGAGTTATGGAATAAACCACCTCAAATGTCACTTGTTTCAAAGCCTTTCTCAAACCTGGGTGTGTCAAAGTTCCCTAAGGGTCTCAAGGGACCGCGGGCAGTGCTTACACCAAGGTTTGTATAACCAAATAGAGATGAGTTCACTGTAGAAGAGTCAGCCCTTATGTGTCCATGTTCAGAGGGAGCTCAAGGGTCCCAAGGCAAGGCTCACACAAGAGGGGCAGAACCTAGGTTCTAAGAATATCGTGGAAGTGCAGAAACAGAGATTTATTTAATACTGGGCTGAGAATAGTAAATGGTAAGAGTGATTTGAAAAGAGTAGTAATAAAACTCAAACTACACAGAATTAGTAGTTACACAAAGGGGTCAGGGGTTTTGGGATTACATTGCATGAAGCATATGACCCCAGAAAGGGTCAAGTTTAGACATGACAACAATAGATGATGTTGGCATGCCACAAACCAACCAGATAACACAAACACATAGGGGGATATGGGGGTTTGGGATTCATAAGTCAGTAAATCACATAACAAGTGACTGATAGAGTACATACATCAAGGAAAACATTAAGTTAGAAGGGGAGAGAGCAGATTACAACATGCTTAGTAATGCAACTTGATTGCATAAACATAAGCAGAAGTAGGCAAGAGTGAAGGAAACTGAAACAGCTAAAGAAACATATTGTTGTTGATTCTTGAAGATTAACTAGGACATACCATTAGAGAAGCAAAGTGCAGAAAGAAAGAAATAAGCAGGATTCCACAGTCTAGCTTTGCTTTCAGCCGGCTAGACAGAGCGGTAGCACAAGTAGTAGTAGAGAAAAGAGAGAATGTTTTGAGTGTAAGTGTGTGTTCTTGAACTCAATTGTTCGTGTCTTTGAAAGAAGATGGGGTGGGTATTTATAGCTTTTGAAAAGCAGGGCTTCGACAGTAGCCGAATTTGAGAGATGATAAGAGCTCAGAACCAGATAAGTCAGACAAAGAAAAGAGAGTCAGAAACAAAGCACTTAATCGAACAAGTACACATTTAAACAAACAGTTTTAGAACTCAGATGAGACAAAGAGGGAACTAGGGTTTTTAACATGCTGAAATAGATAGAAGAACAACATGAGCAACTCGTTTTAAACATAGCAAAATCATAAAGAACCTTAAAATCAGAGACAAGATCTTTAAAGAACTTAAAGGAAACCCTTAATCGTTGAAAAATGAAAAGTCGTTTTGAAAGAAAAGTTGAAGAACCTTCGAGAAAATACTTAAGAAATTCATAGTAAGCACAGATCTATGGTAGATTTGAAAGAATATCCAAAGATCTTAAGGATTAGGGTTTCAGAAAACCCAAAAAATGTGAGAAAGACTTTGAAAGCTGCCGATCTAACCAGGAAAGTCAAGGATCTGCCTTGAAAGGCCATGAATGGCCGGAGAAAGGTCATGGATGGCCGGAGAAAGGCCATGAAAAGAAGTCGAACAAGGACTGGACTAGATTCCCCCAAGGTCTGGCCATGAAACCACATAAACAAACACCCAGGATTCATAGGAGGCTGATACATATCTCAAATGGCCATAAAAGACCATATATTAGGCAGGGGTTGAGGTAGATTAAGGTGAGATTAGATGGCGGCGACTAGGGTTCGTGTGAGGTTTTAGAGAGAATTAAGAAAAGAGGGATTCAAGGGCGGCGTTTGGTGAAGAATGAGGTAGGGTAAGGGGTCGTTTAAGGTTAAAAATGGAAAGGGCGAATATTGGCCGTGATCTGAATGATCAACGGCATGGATTAAAGAGGGTAGGTAGGGGAATCTAGGTTGGGTCGTTTAATTGGGTTAGGGGTCGAGTTTAAAATGGAATTGCGCCAGGAGATTGAGTTTAATTTGGGGTCAGATTTAGGCTAAAATTGAAATATAATTGGGCTATTATATAAATAACCAATTTTTACCTTTTATATTATAAAAAATAGGTAATTAATTTCTAGAAATAAATTGAAAGCGCTAAAACTATTCGTAACATATAATTAACAATTTAAAAATACTGGACTTAATTTTATGAATATAAAATACAATTGAATCTTAAAAGGGCTAATATTGCAATTATATGCAATTTAGCTTAAAAATACTGAATAAATTTGTAAAAATATGAAAAAATTAACTTAGCTATATTTTAGCATAAATATAAAATTCCAACAAATGAATTACCAAAATAATATTTTTGGAAATAATTATTGGATTTTTTATGGATAAAAGAGGGAAATAAATTGATTTGAAAACCTTTAAAAATTATGGAAAAATAATAAAACACTTAGATATTCTTACATATGCATATATATGCTATTTTGAATTTATTTTGCATATTTAAAATATATAGGGAAAAATTGGGTATTAACAGCTGCCCCTCTTTAAACGGGAAGGATGAAAGAGTTGTCGGGTAAAATGATGGCCAATTTTGACTGAGCGAGACGGTTCGAAGCAGATAAGCCGCATCTTTCTTTTGAACTGCCTACATATCCCTGGTTTTACAGGAATCAGGCCATATGTAGTTCGGGATTCGTCGGCGGAGTATGCCGATGGAGACTTTTCAAGAATGGACGCAATATCCAGGACGGGGTGAGTGGGCGGCTTGTGGGAATGGTTAGGGTTTCATATGGCTGTGGGAACTGGAGTAGGGCCTCTCCTGCCGAGATGGTCATTACTCTCCGGTTTACCTGCAATTAGAAACAATACAAGCGTATATCGTGCATAAATTTAAACATGATGCAAAATTCCCGTTGGACCATGAATGTTGTCTTCGGACGGTTAGGTCGATGTCCTGGGACATGAAGCATATGATAAAGGATTCGCAGGACATGAGATGATGCTCTCGGTCTATGAGGATGATGCCTCCGAACGATGATGCCTTTGAATAATGATATGCAAAAGATTGAAAAGGATACTCAGGCCATGACATGGTGTTCTCGGGCTATGAAGATGGTGCCTCCGAACGATGATGCCTATGGATAATTTGGTAATTTTTTAGCCCATGAGATGCAGTATGAGGCGATCTTTCAGCCTTTGAGATGTAGTAGTATGATGCGGACAAGACAAAACTTAGTCTTGCGATTTGAAGGGCAGAGCTTAACCCGTAAGAGAAAAGGAAATAAATGATGCTTGAGATAGTGCTTAGTTTCAAAGAAAGCTGGAGGCAGAGCTTAGCCTCTGAAGGTAGAATGCTAGTCTTATGCAAAGATGCAAATGCGGAGAGAGGTAGAGCTTAATCTCGGAAGATAGAATGGTAGCCTTATGTAAGAATGCAGATGGAGACAACGTTTAGTCCTGGAAGGCAGAATGGTAGCCTTATGCAAGAATGCAGATGGAGACAGCGTTTAGTCTCGGAAGGCAGAATGGTAGCCTTATGAAAGTTGGACGGAAGAATAATAGCCTTATGCAATGCAAATGCAAATGGAGATAGAGCTTAATCTCGGAAGGCAGAATGGTAGCCTTATGTAGGAGTGTAGATGGAGACAACGTTTAGTCTCGGAAGGCAAAATGGTAGCCTTATGCAATGCAAATGTAGATGGAGACAGCGTTTCGTCTCGGAAGGTAGAATGGTAGCCTTATGCAATGCAAATGTAGATGGAGGTAGAGCTTAACCTTGGAAGGCAGAAAGGTAGCCTTACGTAAAAACAAAATAACGAAAGATAGTAGAATTTTCTTAGCTGATATCAGATTATGGTGTTGTGATTACTAGGAGCATTGCGACATACAAGACATCACGGGTGGATAGCAAATGCTGGCAAGTGAACGGTTCGGAGAGTCATGTTCTTGAACAATGTTTGTTCCATGGGAGTATAGTATGTATAATGATTTCGCAATCCTAGTACCTGCATCCAAAGAAAAATCTTGAGTTTTGCAAAGGGGAAGGTTAGTTCGTATCTCCGTTGGCTTTGCTTGACGTGTGCAGCTTTGATCTGGTGGTACTGTTTGTATTGTTGGGGTACCATTGCTAAACAGAGCAGTTTCAATAATAAATATGCATGATATCGTAAAGATATGACATTGTGTATAGTTAAAAAATAGCTTTTAGATGAACTGACAACTGTGACATGGTTCGTGACATTGCAACCTTTCTTTCTACGAAATTTTGAGAGTCCCCCTTAAAATTCTACCCCAGTTTAATGGGTTGATGCTTCTGATTGTTGCTTGTGCGACGATCGGCTGAAGTTCCTTCGAAATCTTTAGGGTCCTCCTCAAAATTCTGCCCTAGTTTCCAATTGCGGGGGAAATGAAAATTTTATTGAATTGTGACCGAACCCATAGGGTTGCCTATGTATCTCCTCTTAAATGGGAATCAGGTCAGGCATAGTTCAAATTACATCATATAAAGGAAGCATAAAGATTACACATAGTAACGCTTGACTGCATCTGAATTGATCGGCTTTGGCCAGACTTCTCCGTCCATTTCTGCAAGTATGAGGGCCCCTCCTGTCATAACCCGGTGAACCATGTACGGACCCTGCCAGTTGGGAGAGAATTTCCCTTTGGCTCCATCCTGATGTGGAAAATTTTTCTTTAACACCAGCTGCCCCAGTTTGAATTGTCTTGGCTTGACTCTCTTGTTGAAGGCTCGGGACATCCTACTCTGGTAGAGTTGACCATGGCAAACCGCATTCATTTCCTTTCTATCTATAAGGGCTAGTTGCTCATAACAAATTTTTATCCACTCTTCATCATCGAGCTCAACTTCTTGTATGATCCTTAGGGAAGGAATTTCTACTTCAGTGAGAATGACAGCCTCCGTACTGTAAACCAGCATATAGGGGGTTGCCTCGGTTGATGTGCGGACTGTGGTGCGATACCCTAATAGAGCAAATGATAACTTCTCGTGCCACTGTTTATGTTTCTCTATCATTTTCCTCAATATCCTTTTGATATTCTTATTGGCGGCCTCTACAACTCCATTAATCTGAGGCCTATAGGTTGTGGAATTCTTATGTTTGATCCTGAAGGTTTCACACATAGCTTTCATCAAGTCACTATTGAGGTTGGAGCCATTATTAGTAATGATCGACTCTGGAATCCCGAATTGACAAACAATGCGGTCGCAGATGAAGTCTGCCACAATTTTCTTAGTTACTGCTCTGTAAGATGCTGCTTCAATCCATTTGGTGAAATAGTCGATTGCTACTAGGATAAAACTGTGTTTGTTGGAAGCGACAAGCTTGATTGGTCCAATAACGTCCATTCCCCAGGCGGTGAACGACCATGGTGAGCTCGCTGCCTTGAGCTCATTTGGAGGTACCTTATCATGTCTGCATGTATATGACAACGGTGGCATTTTCAGACATATTGGATGCAGTCCGTCTCCATAGTCATCCAAAAGTAACCAGCTCGGAGTACCTTCTTTGCTAAGACAAAATCGTTCATATGCGGACCGCAGGTCCTAGCATGAACTTCCTCTAGTTGCTTGGATGCTTCCTTTGCATAGACACACCTTAATAGTCCCAAATCAGGAGTCCTCCTATATAGGATACCTCCGCTGTGAAAGAAATTGTTGGACAATCTCCGAAGTGTGCATTTCTGAGTAGGATTTGCATTCTCCGGGTACTCTCCTTTTGCCAAATATTCCTTGATATCATGAAACCAAGGATTTCCGTCTGCTTCTTCTTCAACATGGGCACAATAAGCTGGTTGATCATGTATCTTTACTGGAATGGGATCAATGAAATTTTTGTCTGGATGTTTTATCATAGATGGCAAAGTAGCAAATGCATCGGCGAACTCATTCTGGACTTTGGGAACATGTTGGAACTCCGTCTTCGTGAACCTTTTCCTCAGTTCATGTACATGATGTAGATACGAGAGTATCTTGGTTGCCCATTCTTCGCTCACCTGATGTATAAGTAGGTCCGAATCTCCAATCACTAACAACTCTTGAATGTTCATGTCAATGGCCATTTTGAGCCCTAGGATGCAAGCTTCATACTCGGCTATGTTGTTGGTTCACGAGAATTTGTGTTTGGCAGACACCGGATAATGCTGACCAGTTTCTGATACTAGGACTGCTCCTATGCCAACTCCTTTGAAATTTGCTGCTCCATCGAAAAACATTCTCCAACCGTCATAGGATTCTGCAATGTCCTCTCCTATGAATGATACCTCTTCATCAGAAAATACATTTTCAAGGGTTAGTATTCTCCATCAAAAGGATTTTCAGCAAGGTGATCTGCTAGTGCCTGTCCCTTGGTTGCTTTCTGAGTTACGTAGACAATGTCAAACTCACTCAACAGGATTTGCCACTTGTCCAGCTTGCCAGTGGGCATGAGCTTCTGAAAGATGTACTTCAAAGGATCCATCTTTGATATGAGATATGTAGTATACGCGTAGAAGTAATGTCTCAGCTTTTGGGTTACCCAAGTCAAAGCACAATAGGTGTGCTCTAATAGAGAATAGTGGGCCTCATACGGTGTGAACTTCTTACTGAGGTAATAAATGGCCTGCTCCTTCCTCCATGTTTCATCATGCTTCCCCAGAACACAACCGAAAGCTCCATCCAATACTGCAAGGTAGAGTAATAAAGGTCTTCCTGGCTCGGGCGGGACTAAAACTGGTGGTGTTGATAGGTACTCCTTGATTTTGTCGAAGGCCCTCTAGCAGTCATCGGTCCATTTGGTAGTAGCGTCCTTCTTCAACATCTTAAAGATTGGCTCACAAATAACTGTAGATTGTGCTATGAACCGGCTGATGTAGTTGTGTCTCCCTAAGAAACTTATCATATCCTTCTTGTTCTTTGGCGGTGGTAGTTCTTGAATAGCTTTAACTTTCGACGGATCCAGCTCAATCCCTCTGCGGCTCATAATAAACCCAATTAATTTCCCAGCAGGAACCCCAAATGTTCACTTTAAGAAGTTCAGTTTCAGGTTGTACCCCCGTAATCTATTGAAGAACTTCCTCAAATCTTCCATGTGGTCGGTGGACTTCTTGGACTTGATGATAACATCATCTACATATACCTCTATCTCTTTGTGTATCATATCATGTTAAATGGTAGTCATGGCCCTCATGTAGGTGGCCCCTGTATTCTTTAGGCCGAACGACATCATCTTGTAATAGTACATTCCCCACGACGTAATGAAAGCCATTTTCTCAGCATCTTCTTCATCCATCCAGATCTGATGATAACCAGCGAAGCAATCTACAAATGACTGCAGCTCATGCTTGGCGCAATTGTTAATCAGGATGTGTATGTTCGGCAAAGGTAAGTCATCTTTTGGACTGGCTTAGTTGATATCCCTATAGTCGACACAAACTTTGACCTTCCCGTCCTTCTTTAGCACTGGCACGATGTTGGCTAACCATGTCGGGTATTCTACTACCCTTAGAACCTTAGCTTTGACTTGCTTAGTGACTTCTTCCTTGATTTTCAAACTCATATCAGGCTTGAATATTCTGAGCTTTTGCTTTACCGGCGGACATGTCGGATAGGTTGGCAGTTTATGCGCCACAATGGACGTACTCAGACCAGTCATGTCATCATACGACCAGGCGAATATGTCCTCATATTTCTTTAAAAATTCCATGTATTCTCTCTTTTCTAATGGCGATAGGTGAACGCTGATTCGTGTTTCCTTGATGTTTTCTGCATCTCCTAGGTTAACAATTTCGGTCTCATCCAGGTTAGACTTTGGTCTTTTCTCAAAATTCTCAGCTTATTTGATAATCTCATTAGGTATGTCATCTTCCTCTGAATCGATGTTCGTTTGTGGCATTGTATCATTGCATTTCACAGTCACTGGTTTATCAAGATAAGTAATAGTAATGACGTATATGTAAAGTAATGAGAGAAAAATAATAATGAGAGTTGATTCATAAAAAAAATCAAAATGCTTTAATAAATTGCATAACTGTTTTGAACATTGGAGATCTTATTGCGGGAATTGAAAAATTCAAAAAGAAAATCATTTAGTAAATAAAAATAGTGCATGATGCTTGTTTCAGGCTTGCTACCCCGAGGCTCATCGGGCTCTGGTTGTCTTGATGGTCCAGTTATTGTGGCATGCCCCTCATCTCACAGCCTGTATGGAAGGGCCTTCCTCCCCTTCCTCCTCGAGAATAACACAACAGTCCATGTCATTGTCTTCTAGGAACAAATTCTTCACCGCTGTAAGTGCTTCTTCTTCGTTTGACCCATAAACAATGTCGGCATGTTGGAAAGTCTGCTCCAGATGCGGTATTGGCTGCTCCAGGGGATATTCAGGACCGTGCCATGGTGGCGACCAGTTGTTGAATTCTTCCCAGCTGTAGTCAAATCCCAAACCGAAGGTAGTGCCATGATTCTTGAGTTTTATAGTCTTAGCGATTCCTTAGAGGTTCTTGCTGAGCCCCTTGCCAGGTTCATACCCACTCCAATTCAGTATACTCTTGATTTTGTTATCCCACAATTTGTCTTTGTCAACAACATTTACCCGTTCAATGTGGTGGTAAGTCTCTCCACCTAGCTTCCTTCTTCCTTCGATTGCCGGAATGGTCTGATGACTGTATATAGGTTGGCTACCATTACCGGGAATGATAAATTTCTGGTGATTCCATTCGAATTTTACTGCCTGATGCAATGTTCATGCTACGGCCCTAGCAGCATGAATCCATGGCCGTCCTAAAAGCAGGTTGTAAGATGTTGACATGTCTATCACTTGGAAATCGACATCGAACCATGTTGGCCCCATATGCAAGCATCGACTAATCTCACCAATGGTGGACCTTTGAGAACCATCGAAAGCTTTCACATTGATTGCTCCAACTTTTATCTCGTGTAGTCCCTTATCCAACTTCTTGAGTGTTACAATTGGACAAATGTTGAGACTGGAACCTCCATCGATCAGGATCCTGGTGATAAAATAGTCTTCGAATTGCACGGTGATGTGCAACGCCTTGTTGTGCCCCAACCCTTTAGGGGGTAGCTCGTCCTCATGAAAGGTGATCTTATGGCTCTCCAACACTTATCCTACCATGTTAGCCATTTCCCCGTCAACGATGTTGTTTGGTACATATGCTTCACTCAGCACCTTTAGCAGAGCATTCTTGTGTGCCTCAGAATTTTGTAGCAAAGCAAGGATGGAGATTTGCGCTGGTGTTTTGTTCAACTGGTCAATGATCAGTATTTCTTGGCCTGTATTTTCCTCCAAAGGTCGTCTGGTCCTGTCTCAATGATGGGCAGCCAGTTGGAGGCCTGCTTGCTATACTCAGCTAGATGTTTGGGGGTATAGACTCTACCAGTTTTTGTCATACCCTGTGCTGCAACGGTCTCTTCAAACCTGACCTTGCCTTTCCTCTTGCCTCGACTGTATAATCCCAGGGTACAGCCTTTGTATGGAATGGTGTCATGGTTGACATTTCCACTGGGATTGGCATGGCTAACCTCACTCCGAATGGAGCATGTCCCTTGGGTAGTAAAACTGCAACCTCAAATGGTGCGGGTGCATTTGTTGGGGACACGAACTCAACCTCAATTGGTGCTGGTGTCTTTGCAGACGATGTTGTTTCCAATTCAAGTGGTACAGACAAGTTCACCTTAGCGTCCTCAGATGTTTGAACCTGGACTATGATTAGATTGAGAGTAACTATTTGTTTCTTTGGGTTATCACCTTCTATAATCAACCCGATTGTTCCCTCGGGATCCCAGTCATCCTCTATTTCAATCATGTGGATACCTCCACCCTTATGGTCTGGTAGGGGGTTTTTGCGGACATTTGGAGCGGGTTACTTTGCCACAATAACCTTATTATCAATTAAAGATTGGATCTTGTCTTTCAAGGAACGACATTTATCGATGGTGTACCCTTTCTTGCCGGAGTGGTATGCACAGTATTTGTTTGGGTTAACCCACTGAGAAGGGTTCTCAAGGGTTGAAGCAGGGATAGGGGTGACATAACCAGCAGCTTTGAGTCTCTCGTAAAACTGGTCAATGGGTTCGGCAATGGCCTTATATTGTTTTGGAGGTCTGCTATCAAAATTAGGTCGTGGTCTAGGGAAGTATTGGCGTGCAGGGGGTGATTGATAGTGGGATGGTTGAGCATTATAGGGCTGGTAGACATGAGCAGGTTGGGAGTATATGGGTAAGGTAGTTGATATGTGGGAGGTGGAGGTGATTGATAAGTTGGTGGTGGAGCTTGGTATGGGGGTGAGAGTGCTTGGTAGTTCGGAGTTAGCTGATATATGAGTGGAGATGTTGGGTAAGTTTGGTATTTGAGGGGAGATTTGGTCCTTTGTGCAACCATCACGGCCCCTACGTCCCTTTTCTTAGACACACCACCAGATTGCAAGGCCTTATTTGTAGTTTGCAAGGCCACAAAGTTTGTAACCATTCCGCTCTTGATACCTTCTTTAATTCTTTCACCCAGTTTGATAATGTCGGAGAATTTGTGGCTCTTGATCATCATCAGTCATTCATAATACTGCGGGTCCTGAGCCCGGACAAAGAATTTGTTCATCTATTCCTCCTCTAAGGTAGGTCTGACCTTAGCAGCTTCGGACCTCCAGCGAGTAGCATAATCGTGGAACATTTCTGTAGGCTTCTTCTATAGATTCTGAATATAGAACACATCCGGCGCATTCTCTATGTTAAACCTGAACCTGTCCATAAAGTCGGACACCATGCCTACCCAGCTTGACCACTTCTTTGGATCTTGGCTGATATACCAAGACAACGCATCTCCTTTCAAACTCCTCATGAATAGCTTCATGCGGATTCTCTCATTTTTCCCTACTCCAACCAGCTTGTCGCAGTACGTCCTCAAATGGACCCTTGGATCACCCGTACCATCAAATATCTCAAACTTATGAGGTTTGTACCACTTTGGCAGTTCGACATCAGGTTGTATACAGAGGTCCGCATAGTTCAGCCCTTCGATTCCCTTACTTTCCTCAACGTCCTGGATCCGGCTAGTCAATTTCTTAAGTTCCTCAACCAGGTTTTTGATAATAAGATCCTTTTCATCAGACTCAGGTGTGCTTGAGATAGGTTAGGTGGAGTGTGGCATGGTCTTCACGTAGATAGGGGTGTTATGGTGGGTGTGAAAGTGGTCGTTTGTGGAATTTTGGGGTTCCAGGATGAGTAACGGAGTATTGTTTAGGGTATGGCAGGTGTTGCATTGGGTCTTTGGTGGAATAGTGTGATGGTGAGAAGCGGGATGATTCTGTTTCTTCGGGATGTTTTGAGGCGGTGTCTGGTTTTGAGTATTGTGGAAATTGATATATGGTGTGCTGAGGAAAAATGACAGGCTTGCCAGATTCCGAACCTAATCGAGCTCTTCTTGGAATTTCAATAGCGTTTGTTCAAGATGGGATACATTTTCCTTAGGAACCTGAGTACCATGGCCGTTAGTGGCCTTTACCCGTTCAGTTGGATTCTCTTTTTTGACATTGTTCAAATCTTCCATCTTGCCTTTGTTCTTGTTTTTGACAGGACCAAGAGGAGGAGTGGGTGGAGGGCCCCTGGATATCGTGGAATAGGATGATGTTGCCATAGTGCACGAACTAACCTTTGGGGAGGGGAATAATAAAAACAAAAGGTAACCAAGTTAGTGAGGATCACTAAAAGTATTGCAATATTTAAACACATAGTGTGGGAATATAAAGTGCATCCTAATTTGGGGACCTCTTTGTGCCCGAGGTAGGCCTAACGACAAATTGATTTGGAGAATATAGGATGCTAAATGACTCATTTTATTGATAAAAAATAGATGAATCCCAAATTGACACTAAATAAACAGGAAATAAAAAGCCACTAATGGCCATTGGCCTTATTACAATTTATAAAGCGAAAAGATAAACTCCTATCTACTTGGTTCTAGAAGGACCTTCCCCAGATTCGACATCCTTGGCTCCGTCGAACAACTTCCCCAACTCACGAAGTCCTAGCAACAGGTATGCTCTGGCTAGGTGTCCGCCTTCTGTCCCTTCACCATTTTGTCAATCTTCGACCCTTTGAGAAACTTTCTTTCCAATTCCACTATGCCTCGCTCCATGTATCCTAGTCGCTCGTTGGCACTGATAGCCATGTCCTTCCATTCCTCAATCAGCTTCTGGTTGGACTCTCGTATTTTTCTTTCATACTCCCGGATCCTTTTGCGTAGTTTGTTGCATTTGACTTGTGCCTAGGCCCTTTCATCTATAATCTTGTGGCCTCGAGCAAACCCTGGCTGGCCCAGACTATCATGATTGTCTTCCAGCCAACCGGAGTAGAAGGTGCGCAACCAACATGATACATGTCTGGCTCAATGGTATCTCTCCCCATTATTATCTTGCAGTACCACATATGCTGAGCTTGGCACTTGTAAGGACTATCATCATTATGGAAGTTAGCCCGGAAATGACTCATCTTGTCGAACCTGGGTATAACCTGCTTCTTACCAACTTGTCTCATAACTCGGAGAGGGACGTAAGGATATGTTTCCCTCAGACCAATCAGTATCAGAAAAGGTGCATCTCTAGATCGGGCGATGAATTCCTCGGTCGGAAACCACTCGAACATCCATTGAAAATGTTCTTCTGCCAGGCTCCAACCATCCTTTGGCATCCTCAGGCTGAGCGAACATATTGGGGATGTAATTCATTCACTTTGGATGATGGAAAGCGATGTGATCATCCCAATCCCTTCGCTGAATCTCTTGTCGGTATTCGCCCTTTTGGAGATGCACCATGAGCCAGAGTTGAAGTAATAAATTGCATCCTTCGAAGTGTTTTGCTCATTGTTGACACTTCTCCAAGGCTCCATATATGTTGACAATGATCATGGGCACGATGCTGAATGGCTGCCGCCAATCCCCTCCATTAGGGTCTTAGTTACCTTAGCCAGCCTGGTATGGATTCTCCCTTTCTTCATTGGAAACACAATTAGCCCAGGAAATAAAACATGAAGACGAAAACCCTACGATGGATATGGCCCAATGATGTGATGACAAACTCGTCAGGGTAGGTACGGTAGGATTTGCTATGACCGTACCTTTCATACAAGTAGTCAAAAGGGGTGTAGGATTCCTTCAGGCATGTCAATTCTGGATTTTTCTTCAGACCCATCATTTTGAGGAAACCCCTGCCTTTGAGGTTCTCAGGCATCAGCAGACCCGGAGTTTCCCACACTAGATCGGCCAATCCTCCTATCTCCTCTAGCAAAGGTGTCATTTTAATGTCCCCAAAGTGGAACACAACCTTTTCACAATCCCAAAATAGTGTGGCAACTTCTATGATTTTGTTGTTAGGTTGTATCTCCAAGAGGGAAGGTAGATTTCCTAGATATATTCGGACAAGAGTTTGATCACTAGAGTGAAGATATTTCCACCAGCTTAGCAGCCTTGGGTGGATGTTGACTCCTCTAGCAAGGTTGTCATTTCAATGTCCCCAAAGCGGAACAAAACTCTTTCATAATCCCTAAATAGTATGGCAGCTTCTATGATCTTGTTGTTAGGTTGGATCTCCAGAAGGGATGGTAGATTTCCCAGATATTTCGGATGAGAGTTTGATCACTAGAGTGAAGATATTTCCACCAGCTTTGCAGCCTTGGGTGGATGTTGGTGACCATGCCGAATCTAGGGACTTCGTGCCTCATATTTCTGCGAAATAAATAAGGTTAGGATCATACCCCCACCAGACTCGACTATTTAATACCAACAATTAGCATGAAGCATTTAGTTCTCCAAATAAATGAACAGCACATGGTGATGTCCGTTTGGGTTTAGGGAAACCCAGTGGACTTTGGACAAGGCTATCTTAAAGGATCACTATGTGGACAACATAACTGACCCGACTAGGTTTGACCATGATGCATGCACAATTTGAACAGAGTAAGGTTTCTATGGGGTTTTAGACTGGTAACCTTGAGCGGACAACTCAAGGGGGAAGGTACGAAATTGTCGACTGCACCGTTGATCGACTAGTTTTACCGCAAATATGCCTTTTCGAATTTAGGAGGTAATGATATAGGAAGAGCGCAACCACTCATTATAAGTGTTGCTATGGTATTTGTTTGGCACGAGTGGAGTATGATATTGAGAATGATTATGTAATAACTAAAAGTATGTTGGCACATATTTGCACGTTAAGAAAGCAATAAATACAGTAGTTTCATAATTTAAAGCAGCAATAAATACAGTAGTTTCATAATTTAATGCAGCAATAAATACAGTAGTTTCATAATTTAAAGCAGCAATAAAGGAAAGAAACGAAGAAGATAAGTCATTTTTGCTTTTGAAAAGAAATTAAACGCTTAAAGGAATTAAACAAGTAATTTCACATATGGGAGGATACAAATTCACAAGAACAATCTGAAGTGGCAAAAGCCTAATGTCCCCAGCAGAGCCACTATGCTGTCGCGCCCCCTTTCTCCCCTTTGCATAGGAAAATCGGGTTTATGACATTTTGGGTTTGGGACAACTCATTTCTTTTGGGAACTGGGTTTGCATTTGAAGAGTTGCCACCTAATGATTTAAGGTGCATTAGGACACATATAGGGTTCATTTCTAAGTTTGTTTGATAACCAGAGATAGGGTAAGGGCTTGAAATTATCCTAAAAGGAAGGTGTTAGGCACCCCTCAGGATCCACTAGTGTGGTTCCCGGCCAGACGGTTCTTGTGAATTTTGTACAATTAGCAGATAGAGAAATATAGACTCAAATAGTAGGGGATTTAAGTTTGAACACATAAGAATTTGAAAACAATTATTAAAAGGAAAATTTTGAAAGTGAGATATAGTTCTACAAATACTCGAGAATATAAAATGAGGGGGTCCTAGGTTTATTTATAATATGGATCACATCATTGCGATACCCGGTATGACACTCCTCAGAAGAGGGGATACACGTGGTATTAGCGTACCGGTCATCATATCCATATCTACCATTCACACCTCATTAAGGTATTAAAGTGCGGATTGGTCTCGTCCTCTATTGCATGTTATTACTCGTCCTATTCCTATCAGTTTCGGAGGAATTTAAGACTACTATTCCTATAAGGGGGAGGATTGTAGGTTGACTCTTGGGTATTAAAGGTAAAAAGTCTAAGGCGATATACAAAACACGTAGGACTGCATATTAGGGGAAACATATAAACAAATAAGAGGCTCATGTATACCTCCGCAGACAGTGCACATAAATAGCATGACTTAAATACAGTTAGGGTCAGAATTTAAAGTACTAAGGCATGGGTGTTTTAATTGTTGAAGCAGACCAATTCATTACATAACTGAAGTCTGAATCAGTCCTGCCTGCTGGTTGTAGCAGTGCTAATTAAACAAAAGCGAGTTCAGTTTTATCATTATTACCTAAGGCTTGCCTAAGTGTGTATTGGTGAAGTTCTATAAGCATGATGTCTATTACTGATTAGGAATGCAGTAAAGCAGTGGTTAATTTTAAATAGGCGATTTGGATCCAATAGGCATGCTTTCTAGACCGTATTAATTAACATGAAGAGAATGACCTATTTAATTTGATTCAGACATGCATGAGTCAAACTAATTTTAACTAGACTGACTTAGATCCTATAGGCATTATCTCTATCATAGCTGATTTTAATTCCTATATACATGGTATCTACGTATTAAAAGCTGATTTTGGTCCTATAGGCGTGGTATCTAATTGATCATGTAGTGAAGTAGGTTGGATTTATTTGATTAAAGCGAAATCCCTATAGGAGTGATTTCTATTAAAATGAATTTTAACCCTATGGGCATGATCTCTATTTGTGTAAAAGTGAAGCATGTAGAACTTGAGTTAAAACAGAGCAGATACTATAGGCACGTTCTCTATTGGCGTGAAAGTAAAGCATACAGAACTTGAATTAAAACAGAACAGATCCTATAGACATGTTCTCTACCCTTCTAATAGCTAAAACATGCATAATTACCCCATCCCTTTTCACAAGCCAACCCCAATATTTGTTACAAATTATTACAAATCAAATACTGAATTACATCAAAAAAGTGTAAAATAAGAAGGTACAACCATAGGAAGCCTGATTCTGACTTCCTCACCGAGTTATGGAATAAGCCACCTCAAATGCCACTTGTTTCAAAGCCTTTTTCAGACCTTGGTGTGTCAAAGTTCCCTAAGAGTCTCAAGGGACCCTGGGCAGTGCTTACACCCAGATTTACATAACTAGATAGAGATGAGTGCATTGTGGAAGGTCCAACCCTTAGTGTCCAAGTTCATAGGGAGCTCAAGGGTCCCAGGGCAAGGCTCACATAAGAGGGGCAGAACCTAGGTTCTAAGAATATAGTCAAAGTGCAGAAACAGAGATTTATTTAAAACTAGGCTGAGAATAGTAAGTGGTAAGGGTGATTTGAAAACAGTAGTAATAAAACTAAAACTACACATAATCAGCAGTTACACAAAGGGGTCAGGAGTTTTGGGATTACATTGCATGAAGCATATGACCCCAGAAAGGGTCAAGTTTTGTCATGTACAGAAATAGATAATGCTGACATGCCCACAAACCAGGCAGAGAACACAAACACATAGGGGGATATGGGGGTTTTGGATTCATAAGTCAGTAAATCACATAATAAGTGACTGACATAGTACATACATAAGGGAAAACATTAATTTTGAAGGGGTGGGGGAGCAGATTATAACATGTTTACTAATGTAACTTGATTGCATAAACATAAGCAGAAGCAGACAAGAGTGAAGGAAACTGAAACAGCTAAAGAAACATGTTGTTGTTGATGCTTGAAGATTAACTAGGACATACCAGTAGAGAAGCAAAGTGCAGAAAGAAAGAAATAAGCAAGATTCCACAGTCTAGCTTTGGCTTTCAGCCGACTAGACAAAGCAGTAGCACAAGTAGTAGTAGAGAAAAAAGAGAAAGTTTTGAGTGTAAATTTGTGTTCTTGAACTCAATTGTTTGTGTGTTTGAAAGAAGAGGGGGTCGGTATTTATAGCTTTTGAAAACGAGTGAAAAGTAAAGTAATAAGTAAAGTCTTAACACAAACATGGAAACAATCACAAGTCAGAATCAATTACCACAAGTGATTCCCTTTAATTAAGGAATCACTGTTTAACGGAAAGTAGCAGGTTTAACTAATGAAATAAATCAATTTGGGAACAGATTGATTATTGCCATATAAGGGGACAGTAAAAGTATGAAATAAATAATCAAGTCTAAGTACAAAATAGGCTTATTTTAGGAAAGGATACAACAAGGTAAAACATTAGAGTAAAGGAAAAGAATCAATTAAATTAAACAAGCAAGTAAAATTAGGGTTCATAAAAGAAAAGCTTTTTCAATTAGTCACAAGATCAAGATCAATCAAGGAAGAAACATGATTTTGCACCTCAGTATATAAATAGAGTGAACAGAAGCATGAGACATGCGAGGCTAAACACATTGGCAAAAGAGATAACACAAACATACAGTAGTGGCAAAAATAAGCTAGGATTCAGTAGTAAGGAAAATATTCGAAGCTCAATAGTCAAGTAGGTCAAGTGGTCACATAGAATCATCAGTGAAGAAGAACATATTATCAGGTAAGAGAAATCAGAAACAAGTAAAGATCTCACAGTAGTAATAAGCGAGAAAACCCCCTTTTAAGAAATTAGGGCTTCGACAGTAGCCGAATTTGAGAGATGATAAGAGCTCAGAACAAGATAAGTCAAACAAATAAGTCAGAAACAAAGCATCTAATTGAACAAGTACACATTTAAACAAACAGTTTCAGAACTCAGATAAGACAAAGAGGGAACTAGGGTTTTTAATATGCTGAAATAGATAGAAGAACAACATGATCAAGTCGTTTTAAACATAGCAAAATCACAAACAACCCTAAAATTAGAGACAAGATCTTTAAAGAACTTAAAGGAAAACCTTAATCGTTGAAAAATGAAGAGTCGTTTTGAAAGAAAAGTTGAAGAACCTTCGAGAAAACACTTAAGAAATTCATAGTAAGCACAGATCTATGGTAGATCTTAAAGAAAATTCAAAGATCTTAAGGATTAGGGTTTCGGAAAACCCAAAAAAGGTGAGAACGACCTTGAAAGCTGTCGATCTAACCAGGAAAGTCAAGGATCTGCTTTGAAAGGCCATGAATGGCCGGAGAAAGGTCATGGATGGCCGGAGAAAGGCCATGAACAGAAGTCGAGCAAGGACTGGAAAAGATTCCCCCGAGGTCTGGCCATGAAACCACATAAACAAACACCCAGGAGACATAGGAGGCTGATACATATCTCAAATGGCCATGAAAGGCCATAGATTAGGCAGGGGTTGAGGTAGATTAGGGTGAGATTAGATGGCGGCGACTACGGCTCGTGTTAGGTTTCAGAGAGAATTAAGAGAAGAGGGATTCAAGGGCGGCGTTTGGTGAAGAATGAGGTAGGGTAAGGGGTCGTTTAAGGTTAAAAATGGAAAGGGCGAATATTGGTCGTTGATCTGAATGATCAACGGCATAGATTAAAGAGGGTAGGTAGGGGAATCTGGGTTGGGTCGTTTCATTGGGTTAGGTGTCGAGTTTAAAATGGAATTCGGCCAGGAGATTGAGTTTAATTTGGGGTCAGATTTAGGCTAAAATTGAATGTAATTGGGCTATTATTTAAATAGTCAATTTTCACCTTTTAAAATTATAAAAAATAGTAAATTAATTTTTGGTAATAAATTGAAAGAATTAAGATGATTTATAGCATACAATTAATAATTTAAAAATATTGGACTTAATTTTATGAATATAAAATATAATTGAATCTTAAAAGGGCTAATATTGCAATTATATGCAATTTAGCTTAAAAATAATAAATAAATTTGTAAAAATATTTAAAAATTATTGTAGCTATAGTTTAGCATAAATATAAATGTCCAATAAATAAATTACCAAAATAATAATATTAGAAATAATTATTGGGGTTTTATGAATAAAAAAGGGAAATAAATTGATTTGAAAACTTTTTAAAATTATGAAAAGATAATAAATACTTGAATATGCTTACATATGCCTATATATGCTATTTTGGAAGGTATTTTACATATTGAAAATATATAGAGAAAAATTGGGTATCAACAATCTCTACTTCCAAATAATCTCATGGATAATGATTTAGTATGGAATGTGAGGTCGATTAACACACAAAACGATTAACACAAAAAGATTTTAATAGGTTGCTTAACTTAGAAAGTACAATTTTCATTTGATTGGGTTGATGGAATCTTGGCAAGACATAAACAAGCTGGAGCAGTATAGAAGAAAACCGGGGATCCATGATGCCTATGCTAATGTAAATAGTAAGATATGGGCTTTTGTTGATGAAGAAATTGACGTAGACATAGTGATGAATATGGAACAACATGTGACATTAAAGTTGTTTCATAGGAATTTGAATAAGGAATTGTATGTCACAATAGTACATGCCAAATATGATGCTATAGAAATAATTGAGCTTTGGGATTCCATGTATCATTTAGCTTCAGATATGGAATCTCCTTGGCTTGTTGGAAGGGATTTCAATGTGATTTTATCTGAGGAGGAGAAATATGGGGGCCTTCCAGTTTATTTGAGTGAAGTGGAAGATTTTGCACATTGTGCAGACACATGTGCCCTGTGTGATCTTGGCTTCAAAAGGAGCTTGTATAATTGGTGGAATGGGAGGTCTGAGATAGATTGTATCTTTAAGAGGCTTGATAGTTTCTTGGCAAATCAGCAATTCCTTGATTTGTTCCCAGTGTTAGAAATTGATGACCTCATCAAGTATGGTTCAGACCATGCTCATCTCTTATTGTCATATAATATTGACACTGTCCAAATTAAGAAACCCTTCAAGTTTCTCAATTTTTGGACCAAACATGAGTCTTTTTTGAAAACGGTGAAGGAAAATTGGGAAGCTGACTCTATAGTGAATACATTCATTATATTCCAAAGCAAATTGAAGAAGGTGAAGTCAGCACTGGCAGTTTGGAGCAAAGAGACGTTTGTAGATATATTCAAACAAATTGTAGCATAGGAGGATATCATTAAGGTACACGAGATCGATTTTGAATTAAATACAATAATTCATAATCGGGCTAAGCTGTACAAAGTAGAAGCTGATCTTACAAGATATTACCATCTAGAAGAAGAATTTAAGAGGCAAAAGGCTAGTATGCAATGGTTTAAAGATGGCGATAAAAATTCTAAATTTCTTCATGCTTATGTGAGAGGAAAGAAGAAGAGGCTACAACTATCTAGAATTCTAGACAAAAATTATAATTGGTTGGAAACACAAGAAGACATGGCAAGGGAGGCAGTTGAATTTTTCCAGGCTCAATTCATAGAGGAGAGAATGCCTACCAACTTTGATTTTATTTATCTTGTCCCTAGGTTGGTGTCTAATGAAAAAAATGCAAAATTATGGCAAGAACCAACCACGGAGGAGGTTAAGGAAACTATTTTTGGGTTGAATGATAATAGTGTCAGTGGTTTAGATGGATTCACTGGACAGTTCTATCAAGCTAGCTGGGAAGTTATAGGTAAGGATATCCTTAACATGGAGAGAGTTTTCTTTAACCGTGCAGAATTATCAAGGTTCATCACACAAATAAATCTATTCTTACTTCCAAAGAAGAAGAATGTTGCAATATTTTCTTATATGAGGCCAATCAGTTTGAGTAACTCCTCCAACAAGACAATATCTAGAGTGATCCATGAGAGGTTAGTTGAGCTTCTACCTTCACTCAACTCTCTTAATCAGGCTGGTTTTGTTGAGGGGAGGAGCATAGTGGGAAACATCCTGCTTACTTAGGAGATCATAACTGATATAGGGATGAGAGGGAAGTTAGGCAATGTGGTAATCAAATTGGACATGGAAAAGGCTTATAATGGAGTATCGTGGCGGCTTTTGACAAATGTGTTGAGGCAAATAGGGTTTGGAGAGATCTTTATTGATATGATATTCATATTAGTGTCCAACAACTGGTACTCAGCTTTATTAAATGGGCAGGCCAATGGTTTCTTTAAATCTTCAAGGGGTGTAAAACAAGGTGATCCTTTTTCCCCTACGTTGTTCATTCTAGCATCTGAAGTGCTTGGGAGGGCCTTGGATGCTTTATTTGACAATCCATATTTCATAGGATTTGGCATGCCAAAGTGGATCCAAAACATCAATTATCTATCTTATGCAGATGATACTATTATATTCTGTTCTTCTCATTATGGGGCAGTCCAGCTTATCATGAATGTATTGGGGGATTATTAGGCAGCTTTAGGAAAAAAATCAACAAGGAAAAGTCTTACTTTTATATGCATGAAAAGGCACCTGCAGATGAAGTGAATACTGTCCATTTGATCATTGAGTTCCAAAGGCAGTCTCTTTCATTCACTTACTTGGGATGTTCAATATTCTATAGTAGAAGGAGGAAGGATTTCTATAAGAGCATCATATTCAAAGTTCAGGAGAGGTTATGATAATGGAAGGGTAACTTACTATCAATTGGAAGAAGGGCAGTGTTGATTACACATGTGATAGAAAACATGCAAATTCATCTCCTTTTCGTAGTGAATCCTCTAGCATATATGATCAACCAATTGCACAAGATATTTTCTAAAATTTATTGGAGCAACTCAAGCAATGGAATAATATGTGTTTACCCAAATATGAGGGAGGTCTTGGTTTTAGATCATTGCATGATGTATCCAAGGCATTGTTTTCTAAGCTTTGGTGGAATTATAGAGCAAGGATACTCTATGGAGTGCATTTATGAGAAACAAATATTGCAATAAGAATAATGAAGTAGTGGTACCATCGAGACAGGGATCTCCTGTGTGGAAGAAAATCCTTCAAATGAGGGATGAAGTGGAACACCAAGTGTGGTGGCAATTGAAGAGTGGCAATACCTATTTTTGGTTTGATAATTGGACTGGACTTGGAGACCTTTATCATGCTTCAGCCAGACCATTGGTGTGATGAATCCATAAAATTTGTTGATGATGTGGTAGAGAATGGGGCATGGAATGAAGGGCTTTTGAGGGAACTACTGCCAGAGGAGTTAGCTAATCACATTTTTGATTCAATAACACCACCTTCAGATTACTCAATGATGGATAAACCTTGGTAGAAGCTGGAAACAAAAGGAAAATTTACAGTGAAGTTTGTATGGCAATACATAAGGAAAAGAAGAGATGAAAGAAAGTTATATAGGTTTTTTGGGTAAAGGGTGTGCCTTTCAAGATATGTTTTTTCATATGGAGGCTATGCAAGGCAAAACTACCATTAGATGATTGGTTTTTAAGGCATGGGTACTTTAGAACCTAAAGACGTTGGTGTTGTAGGAATCCTAAAGAAGAAACATTGCCTCATGTCTTTTTAATATCACCAGCTACCAGATTTGTTTGGAACTACTTAGGAGCACCTGCAGGGATCAAGATAGATAGGAAGCAACAAGTACAAGTGATAAATGAGTGGTGGAATAAACTTGGGAACAGAAGTTTGAAGGCAATCTATCAGGCTATGCCAAGTCTGATTGTATGGCATTTGTGGAAGAAAAGAAATTCAGAGTTGCATGGGAAGAATGTTTCCTTTAATAGGTTAATCTTTAAAATATCAACCTCAATTCAAATGTTTCTGAAGGTGAGAAGACCAGGCTTCAAAGGAGTTACCACTAAATGGCTTGAATTACATGAGAGGTTGCTAAATCATGTCCCTAGATTGAGGTACATTAAGGTGCTATGGTAAATTCCCCCGATGGATGGATTAAATGTAACACAGATGGGGCTTGTAGAGAGGACAACGAAGGAGCCTCCTATGGTTTTTGAATTAGGGATGGTGTTGGGGATCTTATATATGCCTAGGCAAATGTAGTTGAAGAGACAACTACTAATATTGTTGAAGCTCAGGTCATTCTTGAAGTAGTCAGGTACATAATTCAAATGCAGTATCCTCCCTGTGTTATTGATACTGACTCTTTGTTGATGAAGAAAGTTTTGGATGATGTGTGGGAATCACCTTGGAACATTGCCAATAATGTAGATGAAATCAAAGTTCTTTTAGCTAAGAGTGTGTCCCAGATTGTTCATGTGTTGAGGGAAGGAAAAAAGTTAGCAGACCACATAGCTAATTTGACATTGGATCATCAACAAATGATCCAGGTCCACTGCTTTTTGGGAGTTGGAATTAGAAGGAAGGAAGATTTTGAACAATGACAAGATTCAAATACCCTATATTAGGGTAAGATCTTCCAAACCAATAATTAATGGAAAAGAAAGGGATATTAATGAAGTATAAGGGGGTGAATCCTATAGCCATGAGGATGAGAGCAGATATTATGATGAAATAAGGCAAGCAATAAGGAATAAAGATCACGGTTCTTTTCCAACTCAAAACCTTAAGGAGTAGAGAAGGAAGGATTTTTTGACTAACATGTTTGCTTATTTTGCAGGTACTTTGGAGGAGGATTGGCTCTATGTTTTGGCCAAATCTATAAGGGTGGTATTAGTATCTTTGATACTCATCCCATATATGAATAACCACTACTTAGGCTAGTCCAGTAACACTTTCACGCCGAAAAAGGCTACTCTTTAGTTTTTAGCTCACACCTTTGTACAGTATGGAGAGCACGGGAAGGAATTCTTCATAACACGCAAATCCCCTTGCATCCACCACTTCCTGAAGATCATAATATTTAGAATTTATAGATCTTATCGACAAACAATGATCAGTGATATCTGCAAAAAACGTGCTACTGCCCAGAACAACTAGATTTGGTTATGGAACTTCACATCCTAGGGTGGGTCATGGTAGCATGTGTTGGAAGATTTCCATGTTACATTTTACAACTATCAAACATCAGAAATCTACTCATAGCAGGTTTGATACGAAAAGGTCCAGGTAAGATTACGTAATTTGGTGGCAAGGTTGCTGTTATGCCCCTCAATTGGTGGCCTGGTCATATGTTGTTGAAGATTTCGCGGGTAATTTGATCCAAAGGCAGTTAGTGTCAAGCTCAAACCTTATTGTTGGGCATCATATAGAGCTTATTGATGATCAGAGTTCAAGTACAAGTTCCCAGAATTTACCGCAACAAGGAAGGTCGGCTTTCCAAAGATATCTTGCAAGATTTTCTTAAGTTCCTTCAATGCTTAAGGGTTTTAGCTCTCTTTGTACTATGAAAGGGCTGGCTATTACAACACTTTGATAATAGGTTCCATGTAATTTCTGCTTTTATGCACTTTCATTTTGTGAGACCTCTAGACACATTTTCTTTTCGTTTTTGTTAATATTAATAAAAAATACCACTAGGAAACCAGCCTAGTGGCATATTTGATAAAAAAAAAGTGATTGTGAACGCCGAACAACTCTACCTCAAGTCTCCTATAGTACAATCCTCATTGAAATGGAACTTGGCATCCTTCTTAAGGAGCTTCCACAAAAGGTTCGCTACTTTACAGAGATCCTTGATATAATATCGGTACAAACCTACATAGCCCAAGAAACTCCGCACACCCTTCACCAATGTGGGGGTGGAAGCTTAGAAATAACTTTAATCTTCACCCTGTCCATTTCAATAGCATTCTATGAAATATTGTGGCCAAGGATAATGCCTTCCTCAACCTTGAATTGACATTTCTCCCAATTATGTACCAAATTAGTTTCCTCACATCTAGCCAATACTTCGTCAAAATTTGCAATACAATCATCTAAAGAATCTTCAACCACCAAAAAGTCATCCGTAAATACCTCAAGGTAGTCTTCCACCATGTCCCTGAAAATAGTCATCATACACTGTTGAAAAGTTGTGGGTGCATTGTACGAACCAAAAGGTATATGTTTGAAAGCAAAAGTACTATACGGTCATTTAAAAGTGGTTTTCTCTTGATCTTTTGAAGCAATAAGAATTTAATTGTAGCTCGAGTACACATCAAGAAAATAATAGAAAGCACGGCCGACCAATCAATCAAGAATTTGATCCATAAATGAAAGAGTAAAGTGATCCTTTCTTCTGACTTGTTGAGCTTACGATAATCCATACAAACTCTTCAACCAGTGACCGTTCTTGTATGAATCAACTCATTCTTCTCATTTGTAACAACCTCATGCCTACCCTTTTTAGGGACACATTAAACTGGATAGGTCCATGAACTATCAAAAATGTGGTAGACAACCCCGATATCCAACTACTTGATAATCTTCTTTTTGACCAACTCTTTCATAGCTTTATTAAGTCTTTTTTGATGTTCAATGGATGGTTTATAACCATCCTCCAACTTGATTATTCATAAAAAATCTGGTGCTTATACCTTGGATGTTAGATTTTCCCCTCTTTTGCAACATCGTCATTCTTTTCCATTCCTTTGCAAAATGCGGGGTTTATACCTCATATTACGGATTGCTGTGGTATGATAGGCAAGTTGGGCATCTGAAATCGCATTCTTTTCCATCATTTTGTTGAACATGTTCTCAATACGGCCTATTTTATTATTTGAATAACTTGAACCATAGGAAGGATAAGGAGGTGGGTTGCTTCGTTTTTGGAGCCTTTGAAAATTCGATCCTCAATTTCCATGACTATTATTGTTTCCCCAATTTCCTTGATTATTTCCTCTACGATCTACTTGGTTGTTATTGTTATTGTTCAATTCCCTTGATTGTTAGGACCCAATGGCCTTGATTATTTTGAGAACTCCATTTATATTGATTGAAGCCTTGAAAATTTCTCCTTTGACCTTGGTACTTGTTCACAAATTGAACCTCTTCTTCTTACTCTTGATAAGAATCATCTTGGTCAAAACTACCATCATCGTATTCATAATTCTCCACTCGGATTGAAATTGTGGACCATTGATCTTCTTCTTGCTGACCATGACATTCACCCATTTTATAGCATGAATTTGCTTAGGAGCTTATACTTGATAAAGTTGGGCTTTAGCAAGTTGAGTCATGGTTGTGTACAATTTGGCAATAGCTTTCCCATGGTGTTGTAACTCTTTATGAAGATGAATCATGTTTGATAGGTTACAAGTACTTTGGTCATAAGTACTTTACTTTATGTTTTGATGATCTACCAAACTTACTATCCAGAACTACTAAGGAACCTTTTACACATTTACGAGACCTTAAGATCACAAGGTTCTAGGTTAGGATTCAGCGCGGAATATGATTTAACTCTTCAAACTGGAAGGAACTGCTGAGGGAATAGGTCTCTACCAGTTCCCAAGGAAACTGTACGAAGTCGGCTCTCCAGCTGCAAAGTTGCTTCCTGCATACGCTATAGTGCAGGAACAATGCTACAGTCAACTTTTCAGGGAAGAATTTCTACCTACCTTGTTAACATCATTGTAAGTGATGTCACTCATGTATACATACAATCTAGCTAGCAAGTTTCAAGTGCTTGAACACTCATGGGAAAAACACATATACTTGAACACTTAGAGATTTTTTATTCAAGCTCACTCACGTGACCATCTAGCTAGCAAGTTTCAAGTGCTTCAAGAACAAAGAACAAAGCAAGTAAGAACCAATTCCCACATCTAGTAATTGTATGTCATAAGTTGAGTTGTAACTTTGTAATAGTTCTTCAATTGTAATTCCCTGCCTAGCTTATTTAGAAGCATTCTGTAGGAAACTCTTTGTAAACCATAAACCTATATGTTTGAGTCTTGGCTAAAGTTAGTCATATTGTAACGTCTTTGTAATAGAGTTACTACAAAGATGCTTGTTATAGAGTATTACAAGTTATTGAGCGATTAAGAGGTTAATTCCTAGGTTGCATAGGTTTTAATCTAAAAGGTTGCTCAGTAGTGAAGTTGAAATCTTGCAAGGGTAGGTCGCGGTTTTTAATCACGTTGAGCTGGAAATTTTTCACGTAAAATTCCTCATGTGATTTATTTATTGCCGTGTGTGTGTACTGTTGAATCTAATAGAGAACCTGGTTCTCTAAAGAGTTTTCTGGACCCTTATATTCTATCAATTGATATTAGAGCAGGTTCTTTCTATCATGTTAACATCTAGAAAGGATCCTTATGGCTGCTCCTCTAAACTTCGAAGAATGCTAGTCTACTTACAGACTTCGAAGATTTAACGGGCAATATTATGGATGGTGGAAAAAAAGGATGCACGACTTCATCAAGGCTGAGAATTCTGAGCTATGGGATGTTATATGTGATGGACCCTTTGTCCCTACCCAGAACCTTAGCGAATTAGGTGTAGTCATTCCCAAGACCAAGAAGGAATTCAATGACGCTGATAGAAAGTCCATAGAGATCTGGGAAAACAACAGGATATCAACATGTCAATCAGGAAAAGAGATCTGGGAGGCTCTTCAGACAGCTCACAAGGGAACAACTCAGGTGATACAATCCAAGATTCAGAAATCAGAAAGTATTGTGGGGCCGCACATTTGCCTCTGACATTCTAGAACTTGCTGGGATGGGACAATTAGTAAACATTTGTGATTCTCAATAATGGACCAATCTCTTTAGAAATGAGGTTACCAAAGTTTACGAAAAGGAGGTACGAAGTTTCTATACTAGCATCTTCACAGTAAAGGGTGATCAAATCTCTGTGTTGATAAATAGGGTGGACAGAGTAATAGAATCTGCCTTATTGGTGTTAATTCTTGGTGTTCCTGCCGAACGAATATCGTATGCTCAGGGTGCCTGCACATCAAACTTCAGAAATGCCATTGTCAAGGGCAAGGCAATACAATATGGGGAACAGATGCATAAGAAGGCACTCATTCCAGTATATCAGTTGCTTTTTTAGATGGTTAACAAAGTATTGATTCCCTGTGCTGAGAAAAGATATGTTACATCCAAATCTCACTTGTTCGTTATGGAAGCCTTGGATAATTTTACCTCCATTAATTTTCCTTCCATAATGATTGAGCATATGCAAAAGATAGAAAACCTTAAGGATGGAAATCCTGGACTACTTTATGGTTTTCTTCTTACAAAGGTCTTTGAGTTCTTCAAAGTACCTCTGGGATATGCCAAAGTAGGCACTAAAAAGTAATCCTTTTTAAAAACTACTCTTGAGGAGTGTTAGTGCATTGACAAGGTCGGAGGAGTTGGAAGCACTTCCACTACCGCTCAACTGATAAATGCTCAAAACAGTGCCATAGAGGAGATCTGGAAGTTGAAGGCTAGGAATGCAATTCTTGAGAGTCAGGTCAGTCAGTTACAAGAGGCACCTAGTTCTAGTAGTTCTCATAGATCAGAAGTTGCATGCCTAAAAAAGGAGAATGTTGAACTCTGGAAACCGGTGGTGGACCTGAAAGAAAGACTGCTCAATGAGCAAATATCCGGGAATGCTCGCATGGATATTTTTCACCAAACCCTTGTTGCCTCTTCCAAACCCCTTTCCTCCAGTGTTCCCTAAAGGACGTCCCCTCAGTGTCCATTTTCCAGAGTCTATCTTATTTGTTGTTTTTGGTGATGTTTTTCTTGGTTCTTATAATTGATTTTGTTTATTTTAAACTATTGATGATAATAATGATTTTGCACCCACCTTTATAAGTCCAAATTTGATTATTGGATGTGGTTTCCTTTTGCTAATTATGCTGCTGGTTTTTTGTTTCTATTTTCAATCATGGTGTGTGCACACAATGGTATGAGTTAACCACCCTGGACTTCTTTATGCTACTTACTTGTTCAGTGCTTTTTATGATGCCAAAAGGGGAAAAATTTAATTGAATAATTAAGAGCATAAAAGAATAATAATTTTAAGGGGGAGAAATACAGATTCTGGAGGAACTCATAGAGGTTCAGGTACTGATTAAGGGGGGATGCAAAGATTCAGGGGGAAACTTAAGGTCTTTCTGGCTCGTAGTCTGGTTCTATGTGGTTCTTTTTAGGATTTTCAATTATGAGTTTGTCATTATTAGAAAGGGGAAATTGATAGGTTACAAATACTTTGGTCATTAGTACTTTACTTTATGTTTTGATGATCTAACAAACTTACTATCCAGAACTATATAAGGAACCTTTTACACATTTACCAGACCTTAAGATCACAAGGTTCTAGGTTAGGATTCAGCGCAGAATATGATTCAACTCTTCGAAGTGGAAGGAACTGTTGAGGGAATAGGTCTCTACCAGTTCCCAAGGAAACTATACGAAGTCGGCTCTCAAGCTGGATAGTTGCTTCCTGCATACACTACAGTGCAGGAATAGTGCTGCAGTCAACTTTTCAGGGAAGAATTTCTACCTACCTTGTTAAAATTATTGTAAGTGATGTCACTCATGTATATATACAATCAAGGAAGGTAAAACACATTTACTTGAACACTTAGAGATTTTTTTCTCAAGCTCACTCATGTGACCATCCAGCTAGCAAGTTTCAATTGCTTCAAGAACAAAGAAAAAAGCAAGTAAGAACCAGTTCCCACATCTAGTAATTGTATGTCATTAGTTGAGTTGTTAACTTTGTAATAGTTCTTCAATTGTAATTCCCTGCCTAGCTTATTTAGAAGGATTCTGTTGGAAACTCTTTGTAAACCATAAATCTATATGTTTGAGTCTTGGCTAAAGTTAGTCATATTATAACGTCTTTGTAATAGAGTTATTATAAAGTTGCTTGTAATAGAGTATTACAAGTTAGTGAGGGATTAAGAGGTTAATTCCTAGGTTGCATAGGTTGTAATCTGAAAGGTTGATCAGTAGTGAAGGTGAAATCCTGCAAGGGTAGGTCGCGGTTTTTAATCCCGTTGAGCTGGAAATTTTTCACATAAAATTCCTCATGTCATTTATTTATTGTCGTGTGTGTGTGTGTACTGTTGAATCTGATAGAGAACCTGGTTCTTTATAGAGTTTGGTGGACCCTTATATTCTATCAATTGATATTAGAGCAGGTTTTTTCTATCATGTTAACATCTAGAAATGATCATCATGGATGCTCCTCTAAACTTTGAAGAATGCCAGTCTACTTACAGACTTCGAAGATTCAACGGGAAATATTATCGATGGTGGAAAAAAAGGATGCACGACTTCATCATGGCTGAGAATTCTGAGCTATGGGATGTTATATGTGATGGACCCTTTGTCCCTACCCAGAACCTTAGCGAATTAGGTGTAGTCATTCCCAAGACCAGGAAGGAATTCAATGACACTGATAGAAAGTCCATAGAGATCTGGGAAAACAACAGGATATCAACATGTCAATCAGCAAAAGAGATATGGGAGGCTCTTCAGACAGCTCACAAGGGAACAACTCAGGTTAAACAATCCAAGATTGATATGCTCACAACTGAATATGAGCTCTTCAAAATGGAAGATGATGAATCCATTAAAGATATGTACACTCAATTCACCTCCATCATTAATGAGCTTTACTCTCTTGGTGAAAGTATTTTGAGAAACAAACTTGTTAGAAAAATTCTTAATATACTGCCCAGTTCTTGGGAAAGCAAATTTAGCGCCATTACAAAGGCTAAGGACTTGCAGACACTGGCCACGGATGAACTTGTTGGAAACTTGAAAACTTATGAGATGAAGAAGAAGAAGGACAATGAAAGAAGAGAGACCAATAGGGAAAAGAACCTGGTCCTCAAGACAAATAGCAATGACTCAAGTGGTGAAGACGAGGACATGGCCTACTTGACAAGAAAATTTCAGAAGATGGTTCGCAGGAATGGAGCCATTCCAAAAAGGGGAAGTTCTAGGAAGCCAAGAAATTATGACCTCTATTATAAATGTGGCAAGCCAGGGCACTTCATCAAGGATTGCCCCCTGCTAAAGCAAGATCAGTACAATAACAACCTTGATAAAGCAGCCAAAAGGAACCAGGTTCCTGACAAACACTTCAAGAGGAAGAATGATGCTAACAATAGTATAAAGCAAGCTCTTGTTGCATGGGGAGAATCCTCTAGCAAATATGAAGAAGAAAGTGCTAGTTCAATGATGGTAGTGGAAACTGAAACAACTAAGTATGATTCACTCTTTGCTCTAATGACTCGATCTGATGACGATGAAGATGAGGTAAACTTTTTGGATGTTCAAAGAAATCTGAAATCGTACTCTCCTAAAAAGCTCAGTCATTAGAAAATGTACTAATTGATTCATACCATAGTCACATCAATGGTAAAGATGTATTAACTATGGAAATAGGTAAAGCTGAACAAACCAGAGATGGCTTAGTAGTCATTGTAGTCGATTTGAAACAAATCAATAGAGAACCTGAAAAAAGAAAAGAATGCCTTGGAAGAGAAAATTGCTAGTATAAAACATGAAAGAGATGATATAATGATTGTTGTAGTGGACTTAAAAGAAACCATTAGGTGTGCAAGTAAGGAAAAAGAAACCTTGACTGAGAGAGTTGCTATCATTGAGCAAGAAGGAGATGACCTAGTAGTGGTGGTAGTAGACTTGAAAGAAAAATTGAGGAATTTAAAATGGTAAATAGGCCTAGAAACTCATAAAAAGGAAAGGAAGTCGCAAGTAAGGCACTCATCAAGCTTGAAAATGAATTGAATTTGGTGAAGACTAGTCTGTGTGCTGAGCTTGAGAAAAACAAATAGCTTCAGGATGAACTAGGGAAGGTAAAGGGTGACCTTGAAAAATTGCTTAAGTAGACCTGGTCCTCCGATGCTATCACTGTCATGTACACCAACAGTGGGGGAAACAAGCAGGGATTGGGTTTCAAAGGGAAAAGATTCCCTACAATCCTCATAGCAAGTACGTTATTGTAATCGACAACTAGCTATGTACCCACTGTGGTAACAATGGGCACCTCAAGGAAAACTGCATGGCCAGGGTTCAATCTCATCAGAAAAATAAAATCTTTGCTAAGAGAGTAACTACTGCCAGAGGACCTGGTCCATCAAATAGGTTACGCATTTTGTCTACTTGGACTAGAGAACACTCATTCATCCTTTCTCTCTTAGCAAGGAACCCAAACTCGTTTGGGTTCCTATTCAAACCCTTGATTTCTTTGTGCAGGTAGCAGTGAAGGTAAGCAACCAACAATGACATATGGACAACAACTGCTCAAAGCACGTGACTGAAAATACGATTAAATTCCTTCACTAAAAAGCCGTGCAAGGAGAGAGTGTATCCTTTTGAAAATAGCTAAAAGGGGTACACTTTAGGAGTTGGAAGATATGTGACAAGGGAAACAAAGTGGAATTCTTGTCCAGGATATGTACAACCTCAAATCCTATGACTGGTGAGGTGATGATGTTGCCAAAAGATACAAGAATACTAATGCTATTGTGTTTGATCCTCTGCAGAACCGTGATATAAGTTGGATAAGAGTTGTTGAAAACAATGCTGAACTATGGGATAGAAGGCCGAGATATGAAAGTACTTTATCATTGAATAAACTGGCCTTGAAGGACCTAGTTCGTGATCTGACAAAGTTGAGTATCAAGGAACACAAAGTGTGCAATGCCCATGCAAAAGGAAAGTATGTCAGATCTCCATTTAAGCCCAAAAAGGAAGAGGGGCAGTTAGCACCTCAAGGCTACTTAATATTCCTCATATGGATCTGTGTGGAGTAGTGAGAGAGCCTAACAGGAAACAAAGAAGAATTATTCAACCTCTCAGCTCCAAGAACACCACAGCAAATGGAGTTGTGGAAAAGAAGAATAGGACTCTTGAAGATTGAGCACGGTCAATATTATTTGATAGAGGGATGCCAATTGCAAACATCTTGACCAAAGTCACTGACTCAATTGAGGATATCTATGTACAACTGTTATGCTCTCAATAGTAGGAAGGATTGACTTTGAAAATCTAATGCTAAAAGAGATGGATGAATCCCCCTGATATACTCATCTCAAGATAGAACATAAATACCGATCATAGTGGAGAACGCTCATTATTTCTATCAAGGAACCTATTCCAACAATTACAACAACAGAAGCTGAAAATCGAGTTGTCAAAAAGTGTTTGACATGGAAGCATCACAAGTCATTAACACTCTCATTTCCATAGCTACACAACTAGACATGGATGAACCTGGTTTTCCTCTAAATCAAACCATGCACAGAGACATCATTGAATCACTCATGTATGTCACTACAAGTAGACTAGACATCGTGCTTAGAGTTGGGTTCTGTGCAAGGTTTTAGTCAAAGCCAAAGGATTCTCATCTGAAGGCTGGTGTAAGAATTTTGAGATACCTTAGACGAACCTAGTACATGGCTCTCTACTATTCTTTAAGTAATGGATAGGAAAAGCTCGCCTGATATGGGACATTCTCTAAGTTCCTGTCTTGTCTCATGAGGCTGAAGGAAGCAAAATTCAATGGCACTCTTAACAGTTGAAGTAGAATATGTATCATTAGCGTCCTACTTTGCTCAAATGTTGGGGACCAAGCAGCAAATTGGAAGAACTTAAGTCCAACTCAATAGGGCCAAATACATTGATAACTGAAGATCAAGTTACAGATATCTTCACTAAAAGCCCTAGGAAGAAAACATTCTGACAAAAATCGCCTTGCACTAGGGGATGATAAAACCCAACTGAGAACCTGGTTCCTCATGAAGGTTATGAAAGTCATAGTTAGGTAAACGTTAGATAAAATGTTTTCTGGCTAAGTATAACTCACCACTATACCCTTACAGGTCGACACACATAATGACTACAAAAACAGATGAAGCAGTGCATGATGAAAAAGGTGTTAAACTCACTTGCCACACCTACCAACGAACCTGGTTTTCTTGACACATGTTATTAGCTTCTTTGTTATTTCATAAAAAATTTAAAATGGTCAAAAACAATGCCATATCATTATCAACATGACAGTCTTTTTATGTTGTGTCTTTTCATCCAAAGCGTCATACCTTTTTCTGAAAGACACAACTCCCCAAGCAAAAGGTTTTCGCCATTTCAGAACCGATCCCTCATCATAAATATATCAACATCACAACCCTTCTCTTCTAAAATAAAAACCTCCTCTTTTTCTTCTGTCATCTCAGTCCACAATCCATCGAGCACAATGTCACCATGTCTGAAAATTAAGCAACCTTCAGTATGCCTGACAATACTGTGATTAAGTCCACACCAGTCAGCATTCTAGAGGTGAACTTCTCCCCCAACACAATCACTAGTCCAAACCCTAAAGTAGAGTCTCTTCCACACTCCACTCCCTCTCCTACCCACTCCGATTCTATTCCTCATCTGAGCAAGGTTGAGAATGTTTTTCCTCCTCCAGTCAAGCAAAGTAAACAGGGTGAACAGGGTAAACAAAAGAAGCTTGTTCTTAAATCATCAACACTCTCCATGTTTGGGTACTCAAGGGAAAATCCAATAATTAGTCATGAGAAGACTGAGACAACCATGACAGGCCACGATTCTACAGGTATCACTCTTTATTGTATTGAAATTTCCATGAAACCACAAGAAAGAGAGGAGATAGAAAATATGATTTCCATTACTTAAGAAGGGGTTTTTGTAGGGGAAAAGCCTCCGTCCACAAAAGACCATGCAACACTTTTTCCTTTTGAAAAATCAACTCAAAATAACACTAATAGGGTCCTAAGTGATAAACCTGATCCCTCCGCGGATAATCCAGGTCAGGGGTCATATTCCTAGGCCAGTGTTGATCCTGCTCCTTCTTCCCACTTCTATGCTGAGATTCTAAATATGGTGGCACCTGAGACAAATTCTGACAGTGAAGAAGACGCAGATGATTTGGCATATGCTAGCTTTATCAGGGCTAGAAGTAAGACAGTTGTAGATCTAGAGTCAACCCCTAAACAACCCATTACTCTATTACAGTAAAATGAGGCTCTGGAGTCTGCTCTCAAGAAAAGTAAAAGGAGCAAGAGAAAGAAAAGGATGGTAAATGATAAAAATGTTGTGCATGAGAATGTCGTCCCTATGGTAAATGTGGATGAGAAAGTTGAAGAGGAACCTAATTCCTTAACCCACAAGTTCTCGAAGTAAAAACACTCTCACTCTCAATCTATGAGGCACACTTCTAAAAATGTTGAAGGTCCTTCCAACAATGCTAATGTTGCTTCCAGTGAAAAGCTGGTGAAACATTCTAGTGAAAGCAGTGAAAGAAAGTGGTGACAAGTCTGATGATGAAGAAGTGGAAAAATCTGGTGAACATATGCAGAAAAGGTCAGTGGAGAATGGAAAGTCTGTTCGCAAGTCAGTAAAAAGAAAAATGGATGATGATGAGGAACCTGGTTCCATCAAGAAATCAAAAGTTAGTGAGTCTCTTAGTTCTGAGAAATGGAGGTTGAAAAATCAGAAAGTATTGTGGGGCCGCACATTTGCCTCTGACATTCTAGAACTTGCTGGGATGGGACAATTAGTAGACATTTGTGATTCTCAATAATGAACCAATCTCTTTAGAAATGAGGTTAACAAAGTTTATGAAGAGGAGGTACGAAGTTTCTATACTAGCGTCTTCACAGTAGAGGGTGATCATATCTGTGTGTTGATAAATGGGGTGGACATAGTAATGGAATCTGCCTTATTGGGGTTAATTCTGGGTGTTCCTGCCAAACGATTGTCGTCTACTCAGGGTGCCTGCACATCAAACTTCAGAAATGCCATTGTCAAGGGAAAGGCAATACAACATAGGGAACATGTGCATAAGAAGGCACTCCTTCTAGTATATTAGTTGTTTTTTGAGATGGTTAATAAAGTACTGATTTTCCATGCTGAGACAAGATCTATTGCATTCAAAGGTCATTGTTCCTTATGGAAGCCTTGGATAATTTTACCTTCATCAATTTGCCTGCCATAATGATTGAGCATATGCAAAAGATAGAAAACCTTATGGATGGGAATCCTGGACTACTTTATGGTTTTCTTCTTATAAAAGTCTTTGAGTTCTTCAAAGTATCTCTGGGACATTCCAAAGTAGGCACTAAAAAGTAATCCTTTTTAAAAACTACTCTTGAGGAGTGTTAGTGCATTGACAAGGTCGAAGGAGTTGGAAGCACTTCCACTATCTCTCAACTGATAAATGCTCAAAACAGTGCCACAGAGGAGATCTGGAAGTTGAAGGCTAGGAATACAATTCTTGAAGGTCAGGTCAGTCAGTTACAAGAGGCACCTGGTTCTAGTAGTTCTCAAAGCTCAGAAGTTGCACGCCTAACAAAGGAGAATGCTGAACTCAGGAAACCGGTGGAGGACCTGAAAGAAAGATTGCTCAATGGGAAAATATCCGCGAATGCTCGCATGGATCTTTTTCACCAAACCCTTGCTGCCTCTTTCAAACCCCTTTCCTCCAGTGTTCCCTAAAGGACGTCCCCTCGGTGTCCATTTTCCAGTGTCTATCTTCTTAGTTGTTTTTGGTGATGTTTTTCTTGGTGCTTATAATTGTTTTTCTTTATTTTAAACTATGGATGATAATAATGATTTTGCTCCCGCCTTTATAAGTCCAAATTTGATTATTGCAACTGATCCTTTTGCTGATTATGCTGCTACTTTTTTGTTTCTATTTTCTATCATGGTGTGTGCACACAAGTGGTATGAGTTAACCACACTAGACTTCTTTATGCTACCTACTTGTTTAGTGCTTTTTATGATGCCAAAAGGGGGGAAATTTAATTGAATAATAAAGAGCATAAAAGAATAATAATCTGAAGGGGGAGAAATACAGATTCTGGGGGAACTCATAGAGGTTCAGGTACTGATTAAGGGGGGATGCAAAGATTTAGGGGGAAACTTAAGGTCTTTCTGGCTCGTAGTCTGGTTCTATGTGGCTCTTTTTGGGATTTTCAATTATGAGTTTGTCATCATCAGAAAGGGGAAATTGATAGGTTACAAATACTTTGGTCATTATTACTTTACTTTATGTTTTGATGATCTAACAAACATACTATCCAGAACTATATAAGGAACCTTTTACATATTTACCAGACCTTAAGATCACAAGGTTCCAGGTTGGGATTCAGCGCGGAATATGATTCAACTCTTCAAAGTGGAAGGAACTGCTGAGGGAACAGGTCTCTACCAGTTCCCAAGGAAACTGTACGAAGTCGGCTCTTCAGCTGGAAAGTTGCTTCCTGCATATGCTACAGTGCAAGAACAGTGCTGCAGTCAACTTTTCAGGGAAGAATTTCTACCTACCTTGTTAACATCATTGTAAGTGATGTCACTCATGTATATATACAATGAAGAAAGGTAAAACACATTTACTTGAACACTTAAAGATATTTTACTCAAGCTCACTCACGTGACCATCCAGCTAGCAAGTTTTAAGTGCTTCAAGAACAAAGAACAAAGCAACTAAGGACCAGTGCCCACATCTATTAATTGTATGTCTTTAGTTGAGCTGTAACTTTGTAATAGTTCTTCAATTGTAACTCCTACCTAGCTTATTTAGAAGCATTCTATAGGAAACGTTTTGTAAACCTTATACCTGTGTGTTTGAGTTGTTGACTACAGTTAGTCATGTTGCAAAGTCTTTGTAATAGAGTTATTACAAAGTGGCTTGTAATAGAGTATTACAAGTTAGTGAGGGATTAAGAGGTTAATTCCTAGGTTCCATAGGTTGCAATATAAAAGGTTGTGTTTACCGTGAAAATGGTAACAACAATTAAATTTGTAAATAGGATTCTAAAAATAAGTGATCTATTTTTATGCTAGTTGTTAGAGCAGATGATGCTATGAATATGAAGTTTAATGATGAAATGCAAGATATAACGAGGCAGTAATCAAACCGAGGGGCTTACTACCCTAGCATCGGACTGGTCGATGGAGGACCTCGGAGTCGATACCTGGGCTCGATCTCGAGCTATTGGGGGTAGTCGAGAATGGGATAATAGTTAGAATATGATCAAGAAAGGCTCTATATGGCCAATACCAAGAAATAAATGAAGAACAAGTGAGATATTGATAAATGCTAAAGTGGCTCCGAGCTAGTAAGAATGAGCGATTTAGAGAGAAAGAGAGAGAGAGATATTATTGGTCTTGTGGAGAAATAGTTGGAGCAACATCAGTCCCTTACAAAGTAGTGTGGGTTCCTTTTATATAGGAGGGAACCTAACTATAGTACAATATGCAATAATTGTAAAGTATGGAGATGGTACGGCTAGACACGACGCTTAGGCGTAGGCTCTGCATAGACATTCTCTATCAGACTTAGCCGTGTGCCTTGGAAGCTTCCCCTTTTGTTTTGGCCTCGACCTCCGTCTTCTTCGAGTTGGGCCTCAACGAGCCCATGGGAGGGGACTCAGTCGTGGCTCCACATCCTCGGGGTCTCGAAGCATTCTTCCGAAATGACTTGATAGCGAGAAATTAAGTTCTTTGATTTCGCCACATACAGATAATCTATGTATTTCCTAGAATGGAGCGATGGGAAATGATTCTGACACCTAACTCCTTGAGCTTCTTACAGCGACGTCACACCAATGATGCAACTTGTGGCGCAAGCTTTTGTGACAACCGGGGTATTCCATGGGCTTGTGCATTTTGGCATCATTCAAAGCAATGCCGATTCCTGTTCTCCAAGGTGAATGTACCGCCGTTGATTCGACTTTTAAAGAATGTAGTAATTGCGTTCGCCGGTCAATCTTCCAAAGCCTTGATGACCGTGTCGTTACCCTCCATAAATTGGGGTGCCTTGGCATTGTTTTTCCTATCCCAGTACCTTCGTTGGCTCATTTGCCCACTTCTTCTTATCATATTCTTCTATACTTGAACATTATTCTTGGGCTCACGGCCTCAAGGACGTTTGGCAGAGCTCCTATAGATTGTGTTGTGGCCTATTGCTAGAGCTTCCCTTTGTTGAGCACGACCAGGCTGCCCTGTCACTGTTATGGTCGATGTTATGTTTACCGCTGCTATTGCCGTTCTTTGCTTGAGATGATGATGTACATGGGTCAACTCTCCTTGCTCGCAAAAAGCTCTTCGGATTACATACCATTGCTCAAAAGGAGGATCGGATTATACACAACTGCTCACCTTCATACCCCGGCTTGACGTGGTGCTCTGCCCCAATCTGGTGGCTTACATGGCTAGATGTTCCAAGAAGTGGACTCTAAGTAGTTGTGCAAGCGGGATTGAGGCTCACTCGGTCCGCTATCTCTCCGAGGTTCTCTTGGCCAGCGAGGGACCTCGACCTTCGGAGAGCTATGTCATTTTTTCATCCCTCCCTTTTTCTCGCCCTATCCCTTGGGGATATCAGTGTGGAAGGCCGGGATGAGGCTTCTGAGGATGTGTGCCCAGTGGCGCTTGTTGTAGGAGGCAGACCATCGAAGATAGACAAGTCTTTAGGCATTTACCTAGTGTGTGTACCCTTTTGTTTCTTCCTTTATGCGTAAGAACCCCTTGCGGGCTTTTATAATTGTATGTAGGGACCCCTCAAGGTCTATTGTACATGGATATGTATGAATATGAAGATACTTTCTTGAATTCTGTTTTCAATTCTTGCCCCATTATTGTACGCTTTTGTGCCCTCCGAGGCCTTCGAATGTTTTCCTTTGTTGTTGACTGATAATATCTAATTCGGACGCGAGCATTCTTTCCGGTCCTTTGTCGATTGACACGGCTCTTTTCCGAGCCCATCGTCGTACCTCGGACTAAGCCTGAATTGATCTGATAGGCTCGGGTTGTCGGGACCTCTGATTTGTATGTAGATAGTATACTGAGTCTTAGAGCTTTCGAGAGTGGTATCCAGAGCGAGGGTCAGCTTCGGGTATTTGGGGGCCTGCTTTGATGTAGATATCCTTTTAAAGCATAATGGATAGACTTTTGTTGAGGGGTTGACTTATGCTCAGGCGATGCCTCGAGCCCTCCTAGAGCTTTCACGATCCGACCTTCACACGCTTATTTTTCTTTAGAGAAAGGGAAACCAAGAGATAAGGTACCGCCTCGAGTTAAATGATGGCATTGAAGGCATCTCAAAGCCTGACTTCTCTTTTGGTGGAGATCCTCGAGGTCAAGCACTACCTCGAGACTAGAGACAGCACAGTTGACTCTTTGAGGCCTAACTTCTTATCGATGGATGCCTCTGGGGTCGGGTACCACTTTGGGATCTGTATCAAGGCTGTTGGCCTCCTGGGCTTACTCTGGACATGGGAATCATCACTTTTTTCTGCATATATATGGGGTGGCCTTTGTTTCTTTAGGAGATCTCATTATTCTGGATAGATATCCCTCTGCCTCGACATCGGGTCCTTCGTCTCTTCAAGCGCAAAAAGCATTGGAGCACATCTTTGCCTTAGTCTATCAATTCTATCACAGCCATGGCAGCTACCTCGGGGTCGGCCCGGTAAGGAGGGGAAAGTTCCACTCTCATTGTTCAAGATCCGCAGGAGTCCACTCTGAAGACTATGTCTTTGATAAGAGAGGAACACCCGGGGATGGTAAGGAAATACTGCGGATGGAGGGAGGGGATTACGCTGCAGGCATTTTCCTCAAATGAGAGTATTACGGATTCTACTGATGGATTTTTGAACGTTCACCTATATCCCTTCGCATTTGGCCCCCTCGACAGGGTCGTGCTTGATTTCTACTTGAAGTATCAGGCTACTTTGGCGTAGATACATCAGTCGTTCTGGTGAGTGGTGCTGATGATGAGGTTCTTTGCGAAGAAGGCTGGGATTGAATTCACGCTCAGCCACCTCGTCAGGCTGTACCAACCTTTTTATCATTGGGGCCTGTTAACCCTACAATGATGTTCGTTTACGCCCTTTGTTGTCGATGAAGGTTAAGATGGGGACCAAGAATGGATCAGTCGATTCGAACGGGTTCGGACCGCTGACATTATCCCCGTGTAGCTTATGCCATATCCCTAGGGTTGGAATTACGCTCATGAGTGGAATGTCTGGCGCTTTCTCAGATTTTGCTTATAGCGAAAGTCAGTTGAGTAATTGTGTTTCTCTCCTTTTGTAGCAACTTTATGGACATCTTTCAAAGTTCTCAATCTGCCCAGATGGGTCCAGAGGTTGGTGAACCACTCGACATGCGACGAGCATAGGTGGCGAGCTATATCCCGTAACAGATGGGAAGAGAAATACAGAGGTATGTACATATGATGCTCTTACCTTGGTCGTCGTACATTTGAGATGACACTTTCCTTTTTCTTTTGCACTGGCTTTGCCATTGTAGGTATCGGGCGGCTCCTCGGGGTGAGGATGTATTCTTCCGGATAGGGGAAGGAGTTGTCAGCCTCCAAGCTGAGGGATGATAGCGACAAACGGGATCCGTACCAGCAGTGTGATGGAGCATTTAGTGGGGCTAAACGGGCTCATATCTTCGAGGAGAGGACATCGTCTGAGCCTGCTATTCCTGGAGTATTTGATTCCCGGACGGCAGTTCCTCTGGATAAATATGTTTTGCCCGAGGTTGGTTCTCCCGGGGCCGAAGAGGCAGGATTAACAAGAGTGTGCTCTGCCCTCGAGGAAGTCCGCCGGCTTAACTTCATAGTGAGTTTTGGCGCAGTTCTTCTGTATTTCGCGTCCTCCTTTCTTCATCGAGTTTTCCTTTTACAGGCCTATGATAGGCTCAGGTCTGAGCTGCTTTGTCAAGCGGCCAGGCTTTGGAAAGCTCTTGATGAAGGTGAGTCCCTTAGGCTCCTTAGTGAAGATAAGGAGGTTGTGTTACTGCATTGGCGATATGAGGCGTACCGGAGCTCGAATTATGAGAGCTATTTGATAAAGCAGGTAACCTTTCGTAGTACGCGCTTCACTCTTTTTGACCCTTAAGGTTAACCCTTTTTTCCTATCTTAGCTACAGAAAAAGTCAGAGGCCTTGGAGTACCTTAAGGGCGACATTGACTGCGTCAGGAATGCTTGCGGTGAACTAAGTCTCAGGTGTAGGCTCAAGCTTTATAAGAGAAAGGTGCCTTGGCCAAGGCTCCTGCCTTTGAGGCCCAACTCCGCTTGGCATGTGACAATGCTATAGTTCAAGCGGATATGATCAGGAAGCTCGAGTCTGATCTCTCGAAGATAAGGGCTTAGATAATTGCTGCCTGGGCTGAAGCAGCTTTAAGTCGAACCAAGGCTAATCAGGAGATGGCAATTCGTATGAAGGACACTGCTGATTCCCAAGCCGAGTTAAAGCGGCCCCTCGACCGTGAAAAGAGGATTAAGGAATATGTTCATTGTAGATCCCAAAGAGAGGTACTCAAGGAGATCAGCGCTAAGGGCTTCCTTCTCACGTAGGAGTTGACTCGAGCAAGGGCGCACGAGCACGACACTTGGTCCCTTCTTGCCAACGTCATGGAGAGTGAATCTAGGGCTGTCAGGCCATAGCCTTTTGGAGCATAGATTTTTTTTCTTTTCCATTTGTACTTGATATTTGTAGAGCATGTTTGTAGATGGACAGAGCGCCTTTTGCATATATAAATAAGAGAAAACGTGAAGTTTTATCCTTTTTGTATCTCTTTATCCATTGTTTTTGACCAGGCAGGTTGGTTTCGATGTCTGGCGGGAGCCTTGTGGATTCGGAGCTTACTAGATAGGCTCGGAGGCCCTTAGGTGCGTTTTTTGACATGAGTAGGCATTGGGGCCTTTGTGTTTTACCCAGTTGTTTAGGCTTAGTCTTCGAGTTAGGCCCTGATTCGAGTTTTCCTAACCTTCAATCTCTTATGCCTGTATGGGCGGATGATAATTGTCTTTATTTCTTGCCTTTGGGCATTTGTTGTTTTAACTATTTTGGGTTCAGTCTCCAAGTCGTATTGCGACTCGAGCTTTAATTGACCCTCAAGCTTTTCCCTGCCTGCATGGGCGGACGACGATGGCTTTTGTGCTTCGGGTCGAAGTGACCTTACAAGTGTGTGGCCCAGAGGCTTGTTTGGCTGGCGACAATGGCATTTATGTCGTGTGCTTAGGAACTTTGTAGTTAACTAGTTTGAGCTCATTTTAATCCTCAAGTTTTTAGTTTTTGAGCTGGCGGCGGTGGCTCTTATGCTGTTTGGTCGTGGGTTTTTTGTAAGCTTTATTTCCCTCTCGTTATGGTCTTTTTGAAATAATTTTGCCTGACCCGTCGTCGGTTCTGGAAGAACCTCGATTTCAAGTCATTAGCGGCGATATTCGAGTACCTCAGAAGGTTCTTAGCTCGTAGGTTGAGTAGCTCGAAGCATTGTGTTTTGGAGATGACATGGTCGAAACTCGTTTGCCTGTTTGAGGGAAGCCTGTTTTAACCGATTCTTTTCGAAGTATATTTGAAGTAGTGGCCTGCTATTTTGTTAACGATAGTCGGGCATCCCCGAGTCGTGTTAATTTGGCTGGAGCAGCCATTTTGACCGTAGTCATATGTGTTTGGCCGGAGCCATTTTTGATCTCGAGTGATAGTTTAGGCGTCTACACCGAGGGTGTGCCCTTTCGAGATTCTTACAAATGTGACGTATAGCCTAAACTTCGGGATTTTGAATTTTATGCCTGTAGTAAGGTCTAACAAAATTTTCATGCCTTTTGAGGTCTTACAGCTTGTCACGCCTATTGAGGTCTTACAGTTTGTCATGCCTGTTGAGGTCTTACAGTTTGTCATTCCTGTTGAGGTCTTACAGTTTGTCATGCCTATTGAGGTCTTACAGTTTGTGTTGCTATGTAGAATAGATTTGGTTATACCGAGTCTGCCCGCTCGGGGTCTTACAGTTTCGGGTTTTCTAGTGTTCGGCGATTGGAGACAGTCTCCGAGTTGTACACATGTGATTTTTGGCCCTCCCCAAGATTTTTTATATATTAGCATGTAAATATTTAATTTAGGCTTAATATCGTTATTTCAGCTAATTTTTACTCTTTTACTTTATTTTATTACAAGAAAATAGAAATTACAAAAATATAGTTTCATTAATGTTTTATAGCCATTTTTAATCTTGAAAAATACCAAAAATAATTTTGTTTTACCGTTCAGTCTTATTTTAATAGTTATTTTACTTAAGTAGAATTAATAAATGAGATCGTATTTTTAGTCTCGTTCGCGGGGAAAAAATAAAATTTAGGCTCAGACATCCCATTTTTAGGTTTAATTTTGGACCTAGCCCATAATTCCCAAGCCCATAATCCCTAGGCCCATACCCCTCAATCTAAATATAATCCTAAAACCCTAAACCTATAAAAGGAAGCTAACCTAAAATGCCTAGAGGGAGATCAACCGAAAATACACAAGTATAGACTCTGGACCGAGGGAACAAAAGTTGAGCGTCGTTACACCAAAAAATGACCCCTCCCCATCGTTCTGTTTCTTCTTCCACCAAAAACGACCCCCCCCCCCCCTCACCATGGACTGATCTTTCTCAGTGGCTGGACACCAAAAAACAACCCCCTCCCCTAAACTTCCAGATTGTTTCTGTCCAAACAATCCCTCCAATTTTTTTGCCTCACCACCTAACGTCCACCAGCAGCTCACCGGAAAGCGAGTCGAGCCGAAGCACAGCATTAACCACACGACATCCAGCCACCCATTTTCACAAAAAAAAAACAAATCAATTAGATCTAAAAATTCAGAAAAGGTTTTCTGAAAAATCTCGATTTCCAAGAAGATTTTGAGGTCGAAATTTGCTACTCGATTGTCGAGGTTTTCGGACCCGTGCAATTTTAGTCGAGGTCCATTCGAGGCTATTTTCCTGATCCAAGGATCCATCTCTTGTTGTTGCTAATGAAGACATGAAGTTAATTTGAGTGTTAGACATTTTTTGAATTCAAATACATCTAAAAATTTGGGTTTTCTACAAGTTGTGGAGGTCCAAATTAAAGTTGGCACCGGAAGTCTTTTTGTGTTCGATTCTTCAGCTAATCAACTGAGAATTCAATCTAAGCTATAAGGTGCATTAACTTGATTTGTCTTAACTTGGGCAGCTCCTAGATGTGCATTTTTTCTAAAGAGGTAATACCCACCATAGCAGATAACCCCCTCCCTCCTCTCATCTCTTACGCCCCCTGCCCTTCTTTGGAGGCTTAGTTAAGGAGGTTTGTTTTGCAGTAGATATAAAGAAGATCTGCTATTGTTTTGTTAGAACTGTTGTGTAGTCTAACGGATTTGGTAGAATCTAATTTTTGCATTCAGTGCTTTCTTTTTTATTTTATTTATTTATTTATTTTGATTGTTCCTTCTGCTTCATTGGGTTTTAAGGAGTTTCCTTAGGATGCTTTTTTCTGTGCTTTTCTTTTTGTATATTTGTAATCTTTTGGAAGTTTTAGATTACCTTTCCCTTTTCTGATAAGAATCTTTTTGCCACATCAATTCTCAATCTGATCAGTATTTGCATTTACCCTTTGCTTTTAAATTTGGCTTTTTCTTGAATGCTTTTTCTGCTTTGTGGTCGTTTTACTGGAATGTTTTATTTGAAGTAGAAACTTGTACTGGATTAGTAGTTTCGACGGTTGTCTGCTATTTTTAGGATAATCGCACCAATTTTTTGGGGATTTTTGTTTGAAATATTATTACATGCTTAATGTTAAAGTTAGTGGTTTTGATTGTTTCAACATTTTGACTTTTACCCATCTCTTTAGGATTCCTTTGAAATGCTTTTGATTGTTTAATCTGCAGATCTGGTAAACGATTTATAGTTTTGATCTATTCATTTTGTTGTACCACGGTAGAACTTTGGTGAATTTTTGTAGTTCTCTACGTTTTCCCTACATTTCCCTTACTACTGTCAGGGCTACACCAGTGGTAGCGGTGATAGCCCCTTTTTGGTTTTTAGGTCGTGGTATTTTCTGTGTTTTCAAGGAAATTCTCGAAGTTGTTGAAGACAAGTTGGGCGCACGAGCACTAGAAATTGAGAGAAACCTTGAAGAACGTCAGCAAAGGGCGGTAGGAAGCGGTGCGTGAATGTATAACTACATCAAGTACAGCAAATCAACACAGGTTTGGTTCTCAGGAGTTGCTACCTCCCGTTCTACTGTTTCCCTTTTGGTGTTAGCTAAATTCATGTTACTTTAGTTCCCAATAGTTCAATAATTCAACTAGTGTACTAGTAGTCACTTGTTTCCTTCTAGTTCGATTTGTTGTCCGTTGTACACTAGCGAGTCTTATTTTGATTGTCGTAGGTGTAGTGGATGCTGTCTGGGATGATAGGTTAGGGGCATGTCCTCGGGTGGGGTAGAGTGTGGGGCCAGGGTTAGGGGGTGGGACGGGAGGTAGGAGAGGTAGAGGGGGCAAGAGAGCCTATAGGTTGAGAATCGGGTCATGGAACATAGGTTCACTAACTAGTAAGTCAATAGACTTGGCAAAGATCCTTCAGAAGAGGAAGATTAATATAGCTTGTGTCCCGGAGACTAGGTGGGTTGTGTAAGCACGTGATTTTTGCCCTATATGAGAATTACTCCCAAAAAATTCAAAAATAAAATGATTTTTCTTTGGTGTACAATTTTGTGATATTTTGAAGAATTATTTGTATTTGTCTGTGCGTGTTTATTCGCTAAATTAATAAAAAATACAAAAATATGTCGCATTTTGCATGTAGGATTTAATTCTACAATTGTTAGTAATTAAATTTGTTTTACAAAAATTTAAAAATTACAAAAATAAGCATCGTTTGCATTTTTAGCATTTAATGTCCAAATATACAATTTTATGCTTAATTAATACTTAATTGTGCGTTAATTGTTATTGGGAGTTAATTTGCGCCTTTATAACTTAATTTAGTTCTTAATAATAGTTTAAGTATTTTTATAATTTAGTTTTAGAAAAATAAAAGAAGAAAAGAGAGCGAAAATATAAAGAAAGTCGGAATTGAGCCTCTTCTTCAATTTCAAGCTATAGGCCCAAAAAATGGCCCAAACTTCCCTACGACCCAGTCCATTAACCCAACACCCCTTCTTCATTTTTGTCCAACACAAAACAAAACCAAAAAAAAAATAAAAAAATAAAAAGTGAATTATCACTATTAATAGTTTTATTTTTTGTTTTTTTATATATATAAAAAAATCCGAAAATATTTTATTTTATTTATTATTTTTATTTTAAAAAAATATATATATATATATATATATAGTAATTTCGGAAATGATTTTAAAAAAATAAAAAATAAAAAAATAAAAAAATGTAAAAGAATGTAGAAAATTTAAAAAAAAAGTAAAAAGTTTTAAAAAATTTAAAAGTAAAAGAAGGTTGGAATTAAAAAATAAATATAAAGATATCTGAAAATTTAAAAAATTTAAAGTAATTGAAAGTAGCATTTTTAAAAGAAAAAGAAAAGATAGTGGTTTATTTTTTAAAGAAAAGTTAAATAAAGTGAGATTCTCTTTTAAAAAAATAAAAAGTGGGATTTTAAATAAGATAAAGTAATTAAAGTTGGAATTTTAAAAATAAAAGTAAATAAAGGTGGGATTTCTTTTTCTAAAAAAATAAAAGCAATTTGTAAGTGGGATTTCTTTTAATTAAAAAAATAATAAAATAATAAAAAACAAATCTGAAAATTTCGAAAATTTTGCATAAATAGAAGAGAAAATTTAGGAATAAGGGTGGAAAAAAAGAGAGGAAAAACTAGATAGAGAGAAGAAAAAAAGAGGGGGCGGAGTGAGAAGTATACACCCGATATACATTCTGTATACACTGAATATACAGGGGCAGAATTCATTTTGGAGAGTTTTGAAGTTGAAAAAAAATAGTTACTGCTTCATTGCCTCGCTTAAGATCTGAAATAGTCAGAACCTTCCTGCCTTTTACTTCTTCACTATACTTGGAGTCGTTTATAGTCTCCTGGGTTTTCTGCTATTCCTACTGTACTGGTTTGCGATGTTGCTGAATCTGCTGTTGCTGTGTTATTACTGCTGCTGACTTCTCCTTCTTTTGTTCTTGTACTGCTGTTTCCAGGTACACATTTGTACAATCTCGGCTTGAAGCAAAAAATGAAATATTAATCAGGCTTTGTTCCTGTTGAATTCCTCCTGTTTAGATTTGTGGTTGAATATAATTTTTCTTTCTTCGTATAAAGATGTAGTTGAATGATTAATGAATAATGAGGTTGCATATGTATACTTTCTTCATCTAATAATGTTAGTTTAAATTACGGAGAATAATTAATCTGTTTTGATATTATGGTCAATCTCATGTTCTAGTATTATTGAATAACAGAATATAAAATGAAAGCAGTTTTTCTTTGTACAAACTCGATCGCAATTTTCCATTCGCATTAGCCGTAAACTAATAACTAATAAGTTACGTTTTTCAGCATGTAAATAATTAAGAGATTTTCTTTTAGTTTAGAGACGAACTTAATAGAAAATATAGTCATTGTAGGTTTATCCTGTAAAAATAAAAATGAGACGAGCCTCGCCAAATAAAACGTATAGATTGCGGGGCCCTCACAAAATGTATGGTTTAATTAGAATTCGGAAGGACCGTTTAGCGAATTTCACGGTCTTCCCCAAAATAATAACGCGATAGTCTCTTTAGGCGCGTGTTTAATATTTTACTTTCTTAAGCCTGGGTGTGCATTTCATGTGACCCGAATCCAAATCCCAAAACATCAAATAAAACGTGTTCCGGATTGTGGGTGCATTTCATGTAACGCAGTCCAAAGACGTGTTTTAAGCGATGTTCATATTTCTTTTAAAAACAATAATAATAAAGCGGTTAAAAGATAAAATTTGCACATAAGTTCATATTTGTATAAAATCAGACAATCAAGCCGAATATAACAGTTGAGCGACCGTGCTAGAACCACGGAACTCGGGAATGCCTAACACCTTCTCCCGGGTTAACAGAATTCCTTATCCGGATTTCTGGTACGCAGACTGTAATATGGAGTCATTCTTTTCCTCGATTCGGGATTAAAATTGGTGACTTGGGACACCCTAAATCTCCCAAGTGGCGACTCTGAAATAAATAAACCAATCCCGTCTCGATTGTCCTTTAATTGGAAAAACTCCCTTGCACCCTCGCGGGTGCGGAAAAAGGAGGTGTGACAGCTCTGGAGACTCTGCTGGGGACGATAACCCAGAACCACTGGTTCAGGGTTCAAGAATTCGAGCTTAGAATAATTGTTATATTTGGCTTTATTATCTGATATATATTGCATGTTCTGACATAACATACTAAATGTTGTCTTTTACCGCTTTGATATTATCTGAACTGTATATAAACTGTGCCGAAACCCTTCTCTTCTTACCTCCGGGGAGAAGCTCGCTGGTCGAGGCTCCCTTATTCTGTTAGTGTCAATACCTGAAATAAGAAAGAGGACGGATAAGTTACGAAGCCGGATGGCCTTTTGGTTCCCGGTAAGTTGCCCCCTCCTCGACTCGAGTTGTCCGCTCGGGTACACAGTCTAGAACATATACCCAGGTTATAAACCTAGTATAACGAAACCTCATTCCGGATCCCTAGTAAGAACGATTATTTGCATCACGTTACATTTGACTTAGGGGACTCAACACTGGGGTTGGGTCCGTCTAGGACTAGCAACCTGAAATGAAAAGACCATTCTGATGCATCCTACTTGCTCTGTACATATATTTGTTTCAAATTTGCATGTTGACCGGTTTCTGAATCTCGGGAATGTTAGAAAATTGAAGAAAAAAAAAAGAAAAAAAGGGAAAAAGAATATATCAGTTAGGGAGTTAATTGATTATTTTAGAAAAAATCAATGACCAATTACTGGCGAAACTCTGCCGAAATTTTGAAAAAAAAAGGAAAATATTTTATTTTGTTTTACTAAAAAATATATATAAAAAAAGAGTCTTTTATTTTTTGGAAAAATAGATTGTTTTATTGTTTGTTGAAAATGGAATAAAAAAATCGTTATTTTGTCTTTTTCAAAAATAGAAAAGGAAAATAGATTGTCTTGCCAGGAAAAAATAAAAATGGAAAAGAGTCATGTTTTAAAATAGTTCGGTTAATTTGCCCGAACTACGCGGGTTTGATTCTCACCGGATGTGAGATACGTAGGCAACCCTCATCGGGTCCAACCCCACCTTTTGCTAAAATAGCCAAAAACAAATTAAAAAAAACATGTCAAAATAAAAAGAGTCATAAATAAGTCAGGTGATGCTGTTTTGTCATAAATAGCCGAATGTTCCCGAAAGGGACGCCGGAAGGCTGACTTTGCATAAACAGCCACCTTTGGGTCATTTTTTAAGGTTTGGTCCAGTTGACCCACACAGCCTTAAAATCTTCGTCACCGAGGCGTTGAAAGGCCGTGTTGGCAATATTGAGTTTTCTAATTTGAAAAACGATAAAAAGAGTCATAAATAAGTCAGGTGATGCTGTTTTGTCATAAATAGCCGAATGTTCCCGAAAGGGACGCCGGAAGGCTGACTTTGCATAAACAGCCACCTTTGGGTCATTTTTTAAGGTTTGGTCCAGTTGACCCACACAGCCTTAAAATCTTCGTCACCGAGGCGTTGAAAGGCCGTGTTGGCAACACCAGGTTTTTATTATTGTTTGAAAAAAAAAACAAAGAGTCAGCGGTCAGGTGAATACCGTTTGGATTTTTGTCAAAAATAAGTCGAGCCAGCTTCGGCCGCGTCTTAAACCGTTCTTGCCGAAATAGCCTTAGAGTATCTTTCAGTTGTCGAAAGGCTATTTTCGTAAAAGAACGGACAAGTTTGTAAAGTGTCATAAAATAATCCTCCCCGGCCTCAAAATTCATGTGGAATTTTGAAGGGGCCACGTTTGCAAAAATAACCGTTCAGTTGCATTCGTCAAACGGAGAAAGGAAGCTAGCCATTTGTTTTTGGAGTTTGTAAATCTTTTGATTAAGATATGTGGGTTGTTTGATTTTCCAGTTTGTAGGTCATCTTCAAACCTTTGAAACCCAATTTGGTTTTGATATGAAAATTGAAAGAAAAAATGTTTAGTCTTGTTTATCTTTTATTGGTCCGAACTACGCAAGGTCTGATTCATGCGGGGTCATGATACGTAGGCAATCTCCATAAGATTCGACCACAACAAAAAAAAATTGAAAAAAAAAATCGAAAAAAAAAGGAAAAAAAGAAAAAAAAATCGAAAAAAGAAAAAAAAAGAAAAAAAAGATGTTGTTAATAATGAGGACCGACCGAGTCCATTCTAACCTGTTTTGTTTCGCAAAGAAAGTTAAGGTGGTTGGTTTGTGGTAAGCCGGACAATGACACTCAGAATCCTTTACTTGCATCTCATGATACACACTCTGCGGGGATCAGGCCTGATAACAAAAGCACTCGAATCCTATTGGGAACTTGTTGACGGAGGTTGATGATATTGAAGCTGGTAATGGTCTAGGCAATACTGATGCGAAGCTCAGTGGCTAAGATGCCAATTTTGATAAAATGGGAGGACGCTCCGTTCCTTGGTTAGCAAAAGAGAAGCTGGTGGTGGCTTATTTTGTTGTCATTTCTGTTGTCCGGATTATTCTTAGCGTTGTAATCCGAATATTGTCTTGTGTCAAACCTTCCTATCTTTCCATTTTGTCATATAAGTTTGTTTAAGTTTTGTCGAGGCTGTGTTAGGATTTTATTCTGGTTGTTTTGTTTGTTTTATTATTCAAACCATTTCGTCGGTAGTCTAATACAAAAGCCGATCTTTTATTATTTCCAGTCATATTTTTGTTTAGTCCTTTTATCATTTTTGTTCAATGCCGATTCTAAGGACATGACATGCGCACACAGTTTGGGCCTAATCTTAAAAGTTAATCATAAAACCCTGGGAAGGTGATCAAAGCATTTAAAGGAAATAAGAACGGTTTGAGATTATTTGGATCCCGAGTCATGTGGAACTGGGGCAAGTAAAACACAAAGAAAACCGTTAAAAGCAAGATTCACCTTTCATGATAACGAGAGTAAGAGTGTCGCCCAACGGTGCTTTAGAAATGACAAAGGAAAAATAAAATGTGTGAATATAATTGTCAAGTCCAGCACCATCGGGAAAGCTACAAATCTATGTTCAATTGTGTTGTTTGCACTTGGCATGTTTTGAAGACTGGAATGACGAAGGCATTTTGTTCTGCTACCTAAACACTTTATCCTTCGTTACCCCTTTTGAGCCTTATTTATTTCCTTCATACCCCTCATTCGGAATCAATAGCAACGACTAGGAAATACGAGCCTGGAAGGTAAAGAAAAAAAAATCAACAAAAAACAAAAAAAAAACAAAAAAAAGAAGAAGAGGAAAAGTGCTAACAAAAAAAAACAAAACAAAGGAAAGTCAAATGAAAAAAGAGGAATTGGGAACTACGTTTGACCTGATTCCTCAAAGAGGATACGTAGACGCTTCACGGCTCGGTCATGGTTTTGAACAATGAAAAAAAAATCAATTAAGATATCCCCCAGCACGAAACTGGGGCAAATGTTGCGTTTGTCGTAAATAAATCTAGTTCCGAAGGTTGTAATTAATAACCCAAAATCGATGCATTTTTAGCCTTTAATACCCTTTCTTTCTAGCCTATCCAAAACCCACATTACGGTCCAAAGAAAGACCTTCTGACCAGTCTGCAAAAAATGCCAAGTCAGACAAATGAGAGTCTTACCGGCGAACATAACATTCTTGTTCCACAACAGAAAGGACTCTAATCTCCAGCAGAGAGAGTCATACCGGCAACACTCCAAATCCCCAGCTGGAAAGTGATACAAATGAGAGAGTCTTATCGGTGAAAATCTTCACGGACACCATAAGGCGATGAAAGCTGAGAGAAAAACCAAAATGAGAGAGACTTGATAGTGAAAACCCTTCGGGCACTACAAGTCGAATAAGATTGAGAATCAGATGAGGAATTGCCAATTGAAGGTCTTGAAAGACGATTGACGACGGAGGATAGGCCACATATGCATGTCATGACCATTAGAGTCGGTGTCTGCGTTTGATAGGTTTTTATTTATAGTTTCTTTTGTTACAGAGTCATCTTTTTCATTTGTCTTTTATTCTGTTCCCTTTTATCTTTTCCTTTCATAGAAAATTCCCCAGTAGAGTCTGTTTGGTCAGAACCAATGGGAAATGATTTCAAAATAGGCCATCAGTTTTCCAATTATGCAAGATGAGATCTGGCTAGTATATCCAAGTGGTATAGTCAGCAAGGAACAAGCGCAAGACCAGTGTCAAGAAAGATATCCCCAGCAAAAGGGAATTGTCAAAAGGATTGACGAGTGTCAAGAGGGATATCCCAGCCGAAATCAAAGGTTGTTAAACCTCAAGACCAAGGCCCGTGGACAAAGCAAGGAGAGCAATGAGCATGATTTGGGAAATTCATACGATACTAAAAGATCGGTGAAGTGCAAGTTTCCAGGCTATGTCACAAAAGAAGAGGGATATCCCCAACAGAAAGGGATTATCCCCAGCAAATAATGTCATCTCCAACAAGTTGTGGAATACAGAGCAAGGAAGGAGAAAGGGAAAACCATCCCAGCAGGAGTATCACAACCAACCACCGCGTTTTAAACTAACAAATTTTGTTTGATTTGAAACATGTAAAGGAAATGGCATTGATGACAAAAATGCATGCCACAAGGGATATTGTCAAACTGGGGCAGAATATTTTCCTTTCATTTAGAAAATTTTCTGGAAGTCAGGTACCCATTCGGGGAAGAATAAAGATAACGCCAGTCTCAAGGGAAGTGGTCTTAGAACCAGTGTTGCCCCAAATATAATAAGTTTCAATGGAGGAAGTTGTTCCCCAGCAAAGGGATGAAACTTGAGCTCAGAAAAAGAAAGAGGCCAGCATCTTTCACAACAGCCTTCCGAAGAGTGAAGCACTAGTTCTGAAGGAATCAGAATCCCTCAACAGTGTTATCCTCAACAGCATTATCCCCAGCTGATAACATTTTACTCCCCAACAGGTAAGTAAATAATTCCCCAACAGTGTTATTCCCCAACAGTCTCGAGGAGTCCAACACAAGTTTAGTGAAAATCGGTATCCTCAGCGGTTCCTTTCGGGGAAAGGCAAAACGAGTCGTAAGGGAGGTAGTCTTCGAAGGAAGAAGCTATGTAAAAAGAAAAAAAAAAGAAAAAAGAAAAAAAAGAAAAAGAAAGAGAAAAAAAAAAGAAAAAAAAAAGAAAAAAGGGGAAGTAGTTTGCAGAGGAATGAAACATCCTACTTAAAAGGAAGTAATTTTGGAAGGAGAAAGATAACATATTTACTCAGTAGAGTTATCCTCAGCAGTGTTATCCCCAGTGGTTCATCGAGATGCAGAAGCATCCTCGACAGAGTTTCGGGCAACCCAGAGTGGGTAAGGAAGAAAAGGAAGAGTCATCCCCATCAAAATAATCCCCAGCAGTTTTGAGGGAAGACAACACAGGTAAGTAAATAATTCAGGAAGAAGGAAATGGTTCACGCATAGGAGATGCATTTCCTCCTAAGTTTGTTTTACCCATAGGAGATGCATTTCCTCCTAAAGTTTTAGTTTTACCCATAGGAGATGCATTTCCTCCTAAGTTTTAGTTTTACCCCTAGGAGATGCATTTCCTCCTAAGTTTGTTTTTTACCCATAGGAGATGCATTTCCTCCTAAGTTTGTTTTTTACCCATAGGAGATGCATTTCCTCCTAAGTTTGTTTTACCCATAGGAGATGCATTTCCTCCTAAAAAATTTTTTACCCATAGGAGATGCATTTCCTCCTAAGTTTATTTTTACCAATAAGAGAGACATTTCCTCCTAAGTTTAGTTTTACCCATAGGAGAGGCATTTCCTCCTAAGTTTAGTTTTACCCATAGGAGAGGCATTTCCTCATAAGTTTATTTTTACCCATAAGAGATACATTTCCTCCTAAGTTTACTTTTACCCATAGGAGACGCATTTCCTCCTAAGTTTAGTTTTACCCATAGGAGATGCATTTCCTCCTAAGTTTGTTTTAGTTTCACCCCATAGGAGATGCATTTCCTCCTAAGTTTAGTCTTACCCATAGGAGAGGCGTTTCCTTCTAAGTTTATTTTACCCATAGGAGAGGCATTTCCTCCTAAGTTGTTGTTGAAATCAGGAGTCCGCCTGAAGAACGGAGACATACAGTTTAAATTTCAAAAATCAGGAGTCCGCCTGGAGAATAGAGACATTCAACTTCAAATTTAGCAATCAGGAGTCCGCCTGGAGAACAGAGACATACTTTTCAAGTTTGATGTCAGGAGTCCGCCTGAAGAACAGAGACACACAGTTTAAATTTTAAAAGTCAGGAGTCTGCCTGGAGAATAGAGACATTCCATTTCAAAGTTAGCAATCAGGCATCCACCTGGAGAACAAGGATGAGTAGTTGAAGTATTAGTAATCAGGCATCCACCTGGAGAACAAGGAAGAGCAATAAAATATCAGAAATCAGGCGTCCACCTAGAGAACAAGGAAGAGCAATGAAAGAAACAGCAATCAGGCATCCACCTGGAGAACAAGGATGAGTAGTTGAAGTATTAGTAATCAGGCATCCACCTGGAGAACAAGGAAGAGCAATGAAATATCAGAAATCAGGCGTCCACCTGGAGAACAAGGAAGAGCAATGAAAGAAACAACAATCAGGCGTCCACCTGGAGAACAAGGATGAAGAAAAGAAATAGAAATCATCTGGAGAACAAGGATGAAGAATTGAATTAGCAGTCAGGAGTCCACGTGGAGAACAAGGAAGAACAGTTGAAATATTAGAAGTCAGGCGTCCACCTGGAGAACAAGGAAAAGCATCAAAACTGGGGCAGAAGATTTTCTGCCATGGTCGAAAATTTTCTCAGAAGAACAAGGAAATCAATTCAAGTTTTAAGAGATAGCAAGACAACAAGATTTGGAGAAAAACAGTCGGAGGTAAGACAATTCCAAGATGTTGAAAATGGGATCATCCGCCCTCGAATAGGATATTTGGGTTCATCCACCCTCGAATAGGATATTTTGGGATCATCCGCCCTCGAATAGGATATTCTGGGTTCATCCGCCCTCGAATAGGATATTCTGGGTTCATCCGCCCTCGAATAGGATATTTTGGGTTCATCCGCCCTCGAATAGGATATATTGGGTTCATCCGCCCTCGAATAGGATATTTGGGTTCATCCGCCCTCGAATAGGATATTTTGGGTTCATCCGCCCTCGAATAGGATATTTTGGGTTCATCCGCCCTCGAATAGGATATTCTGGGTTCATCCGCCCTCGAATAGGATATTCTGGGTTCATCCGCCCTCGAATAGGATATTCTGGGTTCATCCGCCCTCGAATAGGATATTTTGGGTTCATCCGCCCTCGAATAGGATATTTTGGGTTCATCCGCCCTTGAATAGGATATTTGGGTTCATCCGCCCTCGAATAGGATATTTTGGGTTCATCCGCCCTCGAATAGGATATTTTGGGTTCATCCGCCCTCGAATAGGATATTTTGGGTTCATCCGCCATCGAATAGGATATTTGGGTTCATCCGCCCTCGAATAGGATATTTGGGTTCATCCGCCCTCGAATAGGATATTTGGGTTCATCCGCCCTCGAATAGGATATTTTGGGTTCATCCGCCCTCGAATAGGATATTTTGGGTTCATCCGCCCTCGAATAGGATATTTTGGGTTCATCCGCCCTCGAATAGGATATTTGGGTTCATCCGCCCTCGAATAGGATATTTGGGTTCATCCGCCCTCGAATAGGATATTTGGGTTCATCCGCCCTCGAATAGGATATTTGGGTTCATCCGCCCTCGAATAGGATATTTTGGGTTCATCCGCCCTCGAATAGGATATATGGGTTCATCCACCCTCGAATAGGATATTTTGGGTTCATCCACCCTCGAATAGGATATTTTGGGTTCATCCGCCCTCGAATAGGATATTTTGGGTTCATCCGCCCTCGAATAGGATATTTTGGGTTCATCCGCCCTCGAATAGGATATTTGGGTTCATCCGCCCTCGAATAGGATATTTTGGGTTCATCCGCCCTCGAATAGGATATTTCGGGTTCATCCGCCCTCGAATAGGATTTTATTTTTTAAAGTTGTTGAAATCAGGAGCCCCCTCTGAAGAACAGAATGGCGATGTATTGGTTGAAGAGAGGAATGACATTCATTTTTAAAGTTGTTGTTGAAGTTGGGAGCCCGCCCATAGAACAGAGGCATACATTTCAGTCTTTAATTTTCAAGCATTGAACTTGGGAGCCCGCCCAGATAACAGAGGCATACATTTCAAGTCTTTAATTTTCAAGTATTAAAATTGGGAGCCCGCCCAGATAACAGAGGCATACATTTCAAAATCAAGTCAGAGGACAATAAAACAGAGGGTTACAATAGGAATCCCCAGCAGGAAACAATAAAATTCCCCGGCACCGGGAAACAGAAGGTTGCAACAAGAGGTCACAGTACAAACTCAAGTACATGTGTCAAAAGAAGTAAAGCACCGAAAGAAATGCAAGCAGACAAGGAAGCAAGGCAACAAAAACAAATTGTACTCTAGCCTAGCTTCTTGTTTTTTTAAGCACGGTGTAACAAGGAGATCGGTAAGCAGTAGTAATAACATGCAACAACAGTAACATTGCAGTCCAACGGTAGTCCCAGCTACCAAAATTTCTCGAACTACATTGACCTGATTCCTGTTTAGCCCAGGATATGTAGGAAACCTTTGAAGCAAAGGTTCGGTCAAATCTTTTTCAAAAAAATGCTTCAACGGAGTACTCGGATGGGCAAAAATCGCTCGCTTTATCTTTGCACGAAAACCCTTCGTGTCTCCGGGCAAAGAGGGGCAGCTGTAAGCACGTGATTTTTGCCCTATATGAGAATTACTCCCAAAAAATTCAAAAATAAAATGATTTTTCTTTGGTGTACAATTTTGTGATATTTTGAAGAATTATTTGTATTTGTCTGTGCGTGTTTATTCGCTAAATTAATAAAAAATACAAAAATATGTCGCATTTTGCATGTAGGATTTAATTCTACAATTGTTAGTAATTAAAATTGTTTTACAAAAATTAAAAATTACAAAAATAGGCATCGTTTGCATTTTTAGCATTTAATGTCCAAATATACAATTTTATGCTTAATTAATACTTAATTGTGCGTTAATTGTTATTGGGAGTTAATTTGCGCCTTTATAACTTAATTTAGTTCTTAATAATAGTTTAAGTATTTTTATAATTTAGTTTTAGAAAAATAAAAGAAGAAAAGAGAGCGAAAATATAAAGAAAGTCGGAATTGGGCCTCTTCTTCAATTTCAAGCTATAGGCCCAAAAAATGGCCCAATCTTCCCTACGACCCAGTCCATTTCGAACTGGGTCGACCCAATCCATTAACCCAACACCCCTTCTTCATTTTTGTCCAACACAAAACAAAACCAAAAAAAATAAAAAAATAAAAAGTGAATTATCACTATTAATAGTTTTATTTTTTGTTTTTTTATATATATAAAAAAATCCGAAAATATTTTATTTTATTTATTATTTTTATTTTTTAAAAAAAATATATATATATATATATATATAGTAATTTCGGAAATGATTTTAAAAAAATAAAAAATAAAAAAATAAAAAAATGTAAAAGAATGTAGAAAATTTAAAAAAAAAGTAAAAAGTTTTAAAAAATTTAAAAGTAAAAGAAGGTTGGAATTAAAAAATAAATATAAAGATATCTGAAAATTTAAAAAATTTAAAGTAATTGAAAGTAGCATTTTTAAAAGAAAAAGAAAAGATAGTGGTTTATTTTTTAAAGAAAAGTTAAATAAAGTGAGATTCTCTTTTAAAAAAATAAAAAGTGGGATTTTAAATAAGATAAAGTAATTAAAGTTGGAATTTTAAAAATAAAAGTAAATAAAGGTGGGATTTCTTTTTCTAAAAAAATAAAAGCAATTTGTAAGTGGGATTTCTTTTAATTAAAAAAATAATAAAATAATAAAAAACAAATCTGAAAATTTCGAAAATTTTGCTATAAATAGAAGAGAAAATTTAGGAAGAAGGGTGGAAAAAAAGAGAGGAAAAACTAGATAGAGAGAAGAAAAAAGAGGGGGCGGAGTGAGAAGTATACATCCGATATACATTCTGTATACACTGAATATACAGGGGCAGAATTCATTTTGGAGAGTTTTGAAGTTGAAAAAAATAGTTACTGCTTCATTGCCTCGCTTAAGATCTGAAATAGTCAGAACCTTCCTGCCTTTTACTTCTTCACTATACTTGGAGTCGTTTATAGTCTCCTGGGTTTTCTGCTATTCCTACTGTACTGGTTTGCGATGTTGCTGAATCTGCTGTTGCTGTGTTATTACTGCTGCTGACTTCTCCTTCTTTTGTTCTTGTACTGCTGTTTCCAGGTACACATTTGTACAATCTCGGCTTGAAGCAAAAAATGAAATATTAATCAGGCTTTGTTCCTGTTGAATTCCTCCTGTTTAGATTTGTGGTTGAATATAATTTTTCTTTCTTCGTATAAAGATGTAGTTGAATGATTAATGAATAATGAGGTTGCATATGTATACTTTCTTCATCTAATAATGTTAGTTTAAATTACGGAGAATAATTAATCTGTTTTGATATTATGGTCAATCTCATGTTCTAGTATTATTGAATAACAGAATATAAAATGAAAGCAGTTTTTCTTTGTACAAACTCGATCGCAATTTTCCATTCGCATTAGCCGTAAACTAATAACTAATAAGTTACGTTTTTCAGCATGTAAATAATTAAGAGATTTTCTTTTAGTTTAGAGACGAACTTAATAGAAAATATAGTCATTGTAGGTTTATCCTGTAAAAATAAAAATGAGACGAGCCTCGCCAAATAAAACGTATAGATTGCGGGGCCCTCACAAAATGTATGGTTTAATTAGAATTCGGAAGGACCGTTTAGCGAATTTCACGGTCTTCCCCAAAATAATAACGCGATAGTCTCTTTAGGCGCGTGTTTAATATTTTACTTTCTTAAGCCTGGGTGTGCATTTCATGTGACCCGAATCCAAATCCCAAAACATCAAATAAAATGTGTTCCGGATTGTGGGTGCATTTCATGTAACGCAGTCCAAAGACGTGTTTTAAGCGATGTTCATATTTCTTTTAAAAACAATAATAATAAAGCGGTTAAAAGATAAAATTTGCACATAAGTTCATATTTGTATAAAATCAGACAATCAAGCCGAATATAACAGTTGAGCGACCGTGCTAGAACCACGGAACTCGGGAATGCCTAACACCTTCTCCCGGGTTAACAGAATTCCTTATCCGGATTTCTGGTACGCAGACTGTAATATGGAGTCATTCTTTTCCTCGATTCGGGATTAAAATTGGTGACTTGGGACACCCTAAATCTCCCAAGTGGCGACTCTGACATAAATAAACCAATCCCGTCTCGATTGTCCTTTAATTGGAAAAACTCCCTTGCACCCTCGCGGGTGCGGAAAAAGGAGGTGTGACAGGTTGGATCGAGGGTGAAAAATGCGGATGAGTATAAGTTGTGGTACTCTAAAGTCCAGAGGGGTAAGAATAGAGTGGGTATCCTGGTAGATAACCATCTTAGAGAGTCGGTGGTAGAGGTCAGGCGGGTGAATGACAAATTAATGACTATTAAATTGGTGGTGGGTGAGTATACTTTAAATGTCGTTAGCGCGTACGCGCTGTAAGCAGGCTTGGATTAGGAGATTAAAAGGCACTTTTGGGAGCGGTTGGATGACATCGTTCATAGTATTCCGCCTTCCAAGAGATTATTCATAGGAGGAGATTTCAATGGTCATATTGGGTCATCTGCAGGTGGTTATACTGAGGTGCATGGCGGCTTTGGTTTCAGGGAGCAGAACGGATAGGGAACTTCGTTGTTGGACTTTGCCAAGGCATTCAATCTAGTGATTGCGAACTCAAGTTTTCCGAAGCGGGAGGAGCATTTGGTTACTTACCAAATTTCGGTGGCAAAACGTCAGATTGACTATCTCCTCCTCAGGTGATGCGACAGAAGGTTGTGCGAGGATTGCAAGGTTATCCCAGGTGAGACCCTTGCAACGCAGCATAGACTTTTCGTGATAGACATTAGTATTATGATAAGGAGGAAGAAGAGATCAGTACGAGGCCGCCCGAGGATTAGGTGGGGCACCTTAACTAAGGATAAAGATCAGGAGCTTGAAGGAAGGTTATCGGCAATGGGAGCTTGGAGAAGTAGTGGGGACGCAAACACTATGTGGTCTACGATGGTGGACTGTATAAGGAAGGCAGCGAGAGAGGTGTTAGGGATATCTTCGGGCCGCACTGGTAGCCACAAAGGAGACTGGTGGTGGAATGCAGTTGTCCAAGGTAAAGTGGAAGCAAAGAAGGCGGCATACCTACGGTTAATACAGAACACTGGTAAGGAGGAGAAGAGAGCGAGCAAGGAGAGGTATAAGGTAGCTAGGAAGGAGGCGAAGATGGCAGTAATAGAGGCTAAGACAACAGCTTTTGCTCGTCTGTATGAGGAACTAGGTAACAAAGGAGGGGCGAAGAAGTTATTCCGACTCGCTAAGGTGAGAAAGAGGACAACTCGGGATCTGGACCAAGTGAGGTGCATAAAATATGATAACGGCAAAGTTTTGATAGGGGATGACCAGATTAAGAGGAGATAGCAGACCTACTTTCATAAACTTTTAAATGAAGAAGGGGATTAGGATATTGTACTAGGTGAATTGAGGAATGCCGACAGTCCCTATGAATTAAGTTATTGTAGGGACATTGAGGTCGATGAGGTCATGGAGGCAATGCGTAAGATGAGAAGGGGCAGAGCTACCGGGCCAGACGAAATTCCAGTTGAACTTTGGAGGTATGTGGGTAGAGCAAGCTTGGAATGGCTTACTGGGTTTTTTAATGTTATATTCAAGACTAATTGGATGCCTAAAGTGTGGAGGATGAGTACAATGGTTCCGTTGTATAAGAACAAAGGCGATATCCAGAGCTGTAACAACTATAGGGGTATCAAATTACTAAGTCAAACCATGAAAGTCCTGGAGAGAGTGGTAGAAATGAGAGTGCGAAGGACGGTGTCTATTTTAGACAACCAGTTCGGGTTCATGCCGGGGCGATCTACCACAGAAGCTATCCACCTTATTAGGATGATGGTGGAATAATACAGGGATAAGAAGAAGGATCTCCACATAGTGTTTATTGATCTAGAGAAAACGTACGACAGGGTTCTTAAGGAGGTCTTATGGAGCTGCTTAGAGGTTAAAGGGGTCCTGGTTGCCTACATTAGGGTAATTAAAGACATGTATAATGGAGCTAAGACTCAGGTTAGGACAGTAGGAGGAGACTCCGAGCATTTTCTGGTTGTTTCAAGGTTGCACCAAAGGTCTGTGTTCAGCCCTTTCCTATTTGCCCTGGTGATAGACGCACTAACTCATCATATTCAAGGGGAGGTGCCATGGTGCATGCTATTTGCTGATGACATAGTTCTAATTGACGATACACGAGGCGGCATCAACTAGAGGCTAGAGGTTTGGAGACAAGCACTTGAGTCTAAAGGCTTCAGGTTGAGCAGGACGAAGACGGAATACCTCAAGTGCAAATTTGGGGCCTAGCCGACTGAAGCGGGAGGGGAAGTGAGGCTTGACTCTCAAGTCATTCCTAAGAGGAGTAGTTTCAAGTACCTTGGGTCAGTTATTTAGTGGATCGGGGAGATCGACGAGGATGTCACACACTGTATAGGGATGGTGTGGATGAAATGGAGGTTAGCGTCGGGAGTCTTGTGTGACAAGAAAGTACCACTGTTACTAAAAGGTAAGTTTTATAGAGCAGTTGTTAGGCCTTCCATGTTGTATGGGACCGAGTGTTGGCCGGTTAGGAACTCACACATCTAGATAATGAAAGTAGCAGAGATGAGGATGTTGAGGTGCATGTGCAGGCATACAAGGATAGATAAGATTAGGAATGAAGATATTCGAGAGAAGGTGGGTGTGGCCCCCATAGAGGACAAGATGCGAGAAGCAAGACTCAGATGGTTCGGGCAAATTCAGAGGAGGAGCACTGATGCACCAGTGAAGAGGTGTGAACGACTGGCTGTGGTGGGCACGAGAAGAGGTAGAGGGAGACCTAAGAAGTATTGAGGCGAGGTGATTAGGCAAGACATGGCGCCACTTAGGATTACTGAGGACATGGCCCTTGATAGGAAATTGTGGAGGTCGAGCATTAAGGTTGTAGGTTAGGGGAAGTTGTGAATATTTCTACAGTGCACTAGAGTGAGACTAGCCAGTTAGGAGTTAGTCTTAGGATGTTGCTGGTCAGCTACTGATGCGGGGCTTTATCTGCTGGATATTATTATACCTTCCATCTTTTTTGTATTTCCTATATTTCTAATATTGCTGTTATTTTGTTATTTTATGTTATGTTATGTTATTTTATTATGAGTCTATTGATAGTACTAATATATTGTCTCTTGTTTCTTTCTTGAACCGAGGGTCTCCTGGAAACAGCCTCTCTGCCTCTTGGGGTAGGGGTAGGGTCTGCGTACATATTACCCTCCCAGACCCCATTTGTGGGATTATACTGTGTCGTTGTTGTTATTGTTGTTGTTTGTGCTTATCTATTTTGCTTCATTTTTTCATCTAAGATAACATGTATTAATTTGATATGACTGTTATCCCCATGCTGAAATTTTGTTGTTCACAATTTGTGTTCTATAACATTAATCTTGACTAGCATGAAGGTTTTTAGGATAATCTCTGTTCATTGTTGACTTGGGTTTAATCAATGGGATGTTTGGATTGAGCTTCATTACAAGATTAGAATTTGGCATCTCTCGGCTAACTGAATAATGGCTTTTTGATTTCTCAGATTTGAATCTATTCATGTAGCAATCTTTAAATTTGGACAGATATGAAGATTTTGAATTTAAATTTGGACAGATATGCTTAAGTTTAAGTGATATTAAGCTTAAGATTATGTTTTTTCTTTAGTTAGCATTTAATATCAGTTTTTTTATTGCATCTTCTTTGATTCCTCTTGTCTTGTTCATGATCTTAAGCTTATGAAGGCTCACTTTTTATAACTGTTAACTTCAGCTTTTCTGCTCGTATAAAGCCAAATGTGTTTCTCATAAATTACATTCTAACTGAATCATGGAACTATATTCATGATCTCTCAATGAACTTAACGAGTTTTAGAATAAATAATTCGTGAATATTCATTGAAAAGCCTTTAGGCACGTGTTTAAAATACAATCGTGATTGTGGACACGTTCGCGTGACAAGATTACGATTTCTAAAAAATAAAATCGGAGTATGCGTTCGCGCAACTTCGGCCAAACTTTCTTAATAATAATAATAAAGTGTTATTAATTGTGGACACGTTCGCGTGACATGATTTTTTTACGCGCCAAACAAATGGGTACACGTACGCGTGACCAGTTTCAAGATAATTTTTTAATTAAAAGAGGCAAAAGCACATAGGTTCTAAAATGAGTTATTAGACAATTTTAGTAAGCCATGTATGATCAAAGTGACCATTCTAGAACCACGGAACTCGAGAATGCCTAACACCTTCTCCTGGGTTAACAAAATGACTTACCCAGATTTCTGTGTTCGCAGAACATAAATAGGGTCAACTTTCCTCGATTCGGGAATTTAAATTGTTGACTTGGGACACCATAAATTATCCCAAGTAGCGACTCTAATTTTAATATATAATCTCGTTTCGATTGTCACTTAAATTGGAAAAAACTCCCTTATACCCTTATTTCTTAATAATAATAAAGGAGGTGTGCCAGAGTTGTCACACCTCCTTTTTCTACCCCGGAAAGGGTCCACAATTCATAACGCTTTATTATTATTAGGAAATAATAATAAAGGGTATAAGGGAGTTTTTTCCAATTTAAGTGATAATCGAAATGGGATTATATATTAAAATCAGAGTCGCCACTTGGGATAATTTATGGTGTCCCAAGTCACCGATTTAAAATATCCAAACTGAGGAAAGTTGACTTTATTTACGGTTTGCGAGCACAGAAATCCGGGTAAGGAATTCTGTTAATCCGAGAGAAGGTGTTAGGCATTCCCGAGTTCCGTGGTTCTAGCACGGTCGCTTTGATCATACTTGGCTTACTAAAATTGTCTAATTACTCATTTTAGAACCTATGTGCTTTTTCCTCTTTTAATTAAAAAACTATCTTGAAACGGATCATGAGTACTTGTACCCATTTTTTTGGCGCGTCAAAAATCATGTCACGCGAACGTGTCCACAATTAATAATGCTTTATTATTATTAAAAAAGTTTGGCCAAAGTTGCGTGAACGCATACTCCGGTTTTATTTTTTTAGAAATTGTAATCATGCTATGCGAACGTGTCAATAATCACGATTGAATTTTAAACACGCGCCTAAAGGCTTTTCTACGAATATTCATGAATTATTTATTCTAAAACTAGTTAAGGTCATTGAGAGATCATGAATATAGTTCCATGATTCATTTAGGACGTAATTTATGAGAAACACATTTGGTTATATACGAGCAGAAAAGCTGAAGCTAACAATTACAAAAAGTGTGCCTTCATAAGCTTAACATCATGAACAAGACAAGAGGAATCAAAGAAGATGCAATAAAAACTGATATTAAATGCTAACTAAAGAAAAACAAAATCTTAAGATTAATATCACTTAAACTTAAGCATATCTGTCCAAATTTAAATTCAAAATCTTATTCTTAAGCATATCTGTCAAAATTTAAAGATTGTTACATGAATAGATTCAAATCTGAGAAATCAAAGAGCCATTATTCAGTTAGCCGAGAGACGCCAAATTCTAATCTTGTAATGAAGCTCAATCCAAACATCCCATTGATTAAACCTAAGTCAACAATGAACAGAGATTATCCTAAAAACCTTCATGCTAGTCAATATTAATGTTATAGAACACAAATTGTCAACAACAAAATTTCAGCATGGGGATAACAGTCATATCAAATTAATACATGTTATCTTAGATGAACAAATGAAGCAAAACAGATAAGCATAGACAACAAAGCCAAACAAATTTAGGAAAAAATGCACATATAGGAGCTGCCCAAGTTAAGACAAATCAAGTTAATGCACCTTATAGCTTAGATTGAATTCTCAGTTGATTAGTTGAAGAATCGAGCACAAACAGACTTTCGGCGCCAACTTGTAATTTGGACCTCCAAAACTTTTAGAAAACCCAAATTTTCAAATGTATTTGAATTCCGGAAATGTCTAACACTAAAATTAACTTCAAGTAATCATTAACAATAGCAAGAGATGGATCCTTGGATAAGGAAAATAGCCTCGAACGAACCTCGACTGAAATCGCACGGGTCTGAAAACCTCGACAATCGAGCAGCAAATTTCGACCTCAAAAACTTCTTGGAATTCCAGACTTTTTAGAAAACCTTTTCTTAATTTTCATATCTAATTGATTTGTTTTTTTTTGTGTAAATGGGTGGCTGGTTGTCATGTGGTTAATGTTCTGCTTCGGCTGGACTCACTTTCGGTGAGCTGCTGGTGGACGTTAGGTGGTGAGGCAGAAAAATCAGAGGGGTCATTTGGACAGAAACAAGCTGGAAGTTCAGGGGATGAGGTCATTTTTTGGTGTCCAACGACTAAGGAAGATCAGTCCATGGTGGGGGGGGGGGGTTATTTTTGGTGGAAGCAGAAATAGAACGATGGGGAAGGGGGGTCCTTTTTATGTGTAACAGTGCTCAGATTTGTTCCCTCGGTCTAGAGTCTATACTTGTGTATTTTCGGTTGATCCCTCTCTAGGTGTTTTAGTTTAGCTTCCTTTTATAGGTTTAGGGTTTTAGGGTTATATTTAGCTTAAACGGTACGGGCCTAGGAATTATGGGCTTAGGAATTATGGGCTAGGTCAAAAATTAGACCGAAAAATGGGATGTCTGAGCCCAAATTTTATTCTTTCCCTGCGAACGAGACTAAAAATATGTTCTCATTTATTAATTAATCCTACTTAAGTAAAATAAATATTAAAATAAGACTGACCGTTAAAACAAACTATTTTTGGTATTTTTCAAGATTAAAAATGACTACAAAACATTAATGAAATTATTTTTTGTAATTTTCCTTTTCTTGTAATAAAATAAAGTAAAAGAGTTAAAATTAGCTGAAATAGAAATATTAAGCCTAAATTCAATATTTACATTCTAAAATATAAAAAATCTTGGGGAGGGTCAAAAATCACATGTCTAGAGCTGCCCCTCTTTGACTGAAAATACGAAGTATTTTTAGACAAAGAACGACTAGACAGGTTTTTTAACCTGACCCTTATTTAGGGAGACCAAAATTAAGAGAAAGGAGAATGTGACCAAGCCCTGGTATCTCAGATGCTTATATATCCTTGGCTATAAAGGAATCAGGCCACGTGTAGTTCAGAAGTAGACACATTGATGGAGTATACTGAGGTGGAGAGCCGGTCGAGGTGCCGTTCCGCAGAAGTTCCGGTCCGCGATCCTATTATTACATCAAAACTGAAAAAATGAAAAAGACTAGCTAAGCTTGTCAACTACGAGTTACAAGATTCCTATCTATAAGTCTTCTGAAGCTTGATGTTGAGTCTTGAATGGTTCTTCATGCAGACTTTGGATTTGAACCTTGACGCTTGCTAGTTGCAGGTGCTAGTTCATTCTTCTTCAGCTTTTTGGATCAAAACCGGACATACCATGCTTGTGACTTCAGTCATGTCTTGAACATCCCACATATTTCATCAATTTCTGCATTTGGATTCATTTTTTGCCTATTTCTTTTTATTCTAGATTGTGACTAACGTTTGTTAATCGCCTCGGACTGTTGACTCGCATTCTTACCGCGAGGTTCTTTTATTGCTAACTTGAATTGCATTCTAAAGTGAATTCCCTTATTCTCCAGGTAGGCACCTGATTGCAAATACTTGAACTGTCTTCCTTCGAAACTTGGACTGTCTTCTCCTTTTTCTCCAGGTGGGTGCCTGATTGCCAATACTTGTACTAGTTTTCCTCGAAACTTGAACTGTTTTTCCTTGTTATCCAGATGGGTGCCTGATTGCTGAACTTGAACCATCTTCCTTTGAACATTGTTTCTTTCCCTTTGTTCTCTAGGTGGGGGCCTGATAACCAACATTTGAATTGTATTCCTTTCCTCTGAAATTTAAATTGTTTTCCAGGTGGGTGCCTGATTGCTGAACTTGAACCGTCTTCCTTTGAACATTGTTGTTCTCCCTTTGTTCTCTAGGTGAGCGCCTGAATACGAACACTTGAATTGTCTTCATTCCCACTGAAACTTGAATTGTTTTCCAGGTGGGCGCCTGATTGCTGAACTTGAGCTGTCTTCTTTTGAACATTATTGCTTTCCGTTTGTTCTCCAGGTGGGCGCCTGATTACAAACATTTGAATTGTATTCCTTCCCTTTGAAACTTGAATTGTCCTTTGTTTTCCAGGTGGGTGCCTGATTGCTGAACTTGAACCGTCTTCCTTTGAACATTGTTGTTTTCCCTTTGTTCTCTAGGTGGGCGCCTGATTACCAACATTTGAATTGTATTCCTTCCCTCTGAAACTTGGATTGTTTTCCCTTTGTTTTCCAGGTAGGCGCCTGATTGCTGAACATAAACCATCTTCCTTTGAACATTGCTGCTTTCCCTTTGTTTTCCAGGTGGGTGCCTGATTACCAACATTTGATTTGTATTCCTTCATTTGAAACTTGAATTGTTTTCCCTTTGTTTTCCAGGTGGGCGCTTGACTGCTGAACTCGACTTGCTTTCCTATGAAATTGCTTTCCCTTGAAACTTGAACTGTCTTCCCTTATTCCCAGGTGGGCGCCTGATTACAACAAAACAGACAAAACAAAAGAAATTTTTCTGCCACAGTTTGATATTGGGCATATCTGTGAGTGTTAACCAATTATTGTTATCAAAATAAGTTCTAAGCTAAATTCCTTTATCCTGAAAAATTTCAAACCAAGTCTCACCTCAAAAGTGAAAAACTTAAATGCTAAATTATACTTCCCAAAAGTAAAACTCTCGTCAAACCTTGTCACTTGCGAGGGTCTCACAACTTACTGAATCCTGTTATCCTGGAGGGTACTAGAAACTTACTGCCAAACCTGTCTGGCACCTGCTTTCCTCATGAAGGGTTTCTCCGGAACAAACAAAATTTCCTGCCCCTGTTTCAATCAAGAAAACATATGAGTTTAAATATGGTGGTTGGTTTGCGGCCTTGACTTTGAGGGCGATTGCTCTTTCACATCCCATGATAACTTCAATTTCAACTCAAAAGACCTTACCTGTTTATTGACTTACCACTTTCTCTATCACCCTTATCACGGAGAATACCTCTGATCCATTCAAACCCAGTACCTCTGTTGCATTGTGCTCATGCATTAACATATACTAAATCTTTGTGTTTCACATGAATCCCAAAGCACGTCAATTGCCACCCACTCAGTGCGCATGCTATTCTTTCCTGACTTAAACCACTGGCCTTGGCCTTGAGGTCTATTGCTCCTTCGCTTGCCATGATAACTTTGATTCCTGCTTGGAAGACCTTATTTGTCACTTGTTAAACACTTTCTTTTTCAATCTTATCACAGAAAATACCTTTGATTCATTTACCCAACACCCTCCATCTATTGCATTGTTCATGAATTGACATATACCAAAACTTTGTATTTCACATGAATCCCAATGCACGTTGATTGTTACCAACTTAGTGTGCATGTTGTTCTTTACTAACTTATGCCACTTTGATTTGCTAGCCAGATCCCGTTTTGTGCAATTGAAAAGTTGGTGGCAAATTTTGAAGTCATTTCTCACTTGTTTTGCCCAAATAGACTAGGAAGAGGAAGTAAACAGGGCAAAAGGAACAGAGTAAAGGACAATGGAAAGAGATGATTCCTAACAAGAAAACTACAAAGTAGAAACTTATCAGATGTGGATACCAACTCTAATGACCATGACATGCACCTTTGGATTAAGTGTCCTAATCTATCAAGCAAGTCTGATGTTCAACTCTTAATATACCCCTAAACCGTGAAACTGGGCTTCAAAGCTCCGATTGTCCAATCTAATTCACAATCCTTATTCGACTTGTAGTGCCCAAAGGGTTTTCACCATCAAACCTCTCTCATTTTGTTCTTTTTCTCAACTCACAATCGCCTTATGGTGCCTGTGAAGGTTTTCATCAATAAGACTCTCATTTTTTTCTTTTCTTCTTATTTCCTCTAATTCTGCAGATGACAAGGCATTAACCATGGTAAAAACATCATATACCCTTGGCATGTCTCAACTCAGCACTCTCAAAGATATCCGGGAGGTCTTTTTTGGACTGTAATGTGGCTTTTGGGCAGGATTAGAACGGAAGGATATCATAAAGGCTCAAAGTAACTATGACAATGGGGTTAATTTATTTACAACTTTGGAATCCATTCTAAAAACTTTGCCCCAATTTCTAAAAAAAGGGAATTTGATTCTTTTTTTTTTCTTCTTTTTAAGATTGAATTTCTAAGAAAGATTGCCCCACTCTCGACTTCGTGGGATTATGAAATATTTTATTTGGTATGACCGAACCGTAAGGCTATCTACGTATCTTGTGGTGACAAGAATCAGGTCAAATGTAGTTCACAAGACTACTTTTTATTACTGTTTTCCTTTTCTTTTTTCTTTTTTTTCTTTTTTCTTTTGTTTTCCTTTTTCTCTTTTTCCTTTTTCCTTTTTTTCTTTATCTTTTTTTTTTTTGAATTTTCCTTTTGGAATGAATTTTCTAAAATAAACCTATGGGGGACATTTTTTATGACTCTAACTTGATTCCAAAAGAGGGGAAGTCAAAGAAATTAGTACAGGCTCAAGAGGGAATCAAATGGTATAAGTGTTTAGGTAGCTGAAAGAGGGCCTCCCAATCCCTAGAAATGCCAAGTACAACTCATACAACTTGAGATGAAAATTGAAGATCATGCACAATATTTCTTTTGTGGCATCGACATTAATATTACTGATATGCATTCCATTTATCTTTAGCGCCTTGTCAAGTACAGAACCCTTTTCACAATGGATATCCTCCGTCAATTCGGAGAAAACTTCCTTGACTTTATCTTGTTACTTGAGGTGCACTTGAACTCAAAGCTGTTTGCTTCAAATTGTCCGGGATGCACTCTCCTTTAACGAATTCTTGTCACCCTATTAACTTCCCAAATCATCTGCCCTAGTTTCACAAGGTTCGGGCTTCAAATGATCTCAAAATGTTTAAATCTATACTTACTTCCCTCAAGTGTCCCTATCATCTTCAAAATTATTTCATTGCTTCCTGTTTAAACTAACTTTTAAGACCAGGATGAGAATTACGCATGCATTTCATGTCACTAGAGCCAGTAGGAAAAGAAGTATAAAAGGGAAAGAGAACTAAACAAACACTAAATAGAAATAACAGAAAATGGGAAATTGCATTATACAGATGGTGAAAGGGTTTGAACTAAAAAACAAGTAAAATAAACTGGGGTACAACCCTAGCACAAACCTAGATAACACTAAATGAGTTACTAGGACTAAAGGAACTAGGCAAAGTAAAAAGGATAGAAGGGTTTGAGGCACAAGGCAATATCCTAATTACAGTTGCGAAATAACCCGGACAACAGAAATGACAACTAAATGAACCACCAAGACTCTTCCCTGGCTGGCCAAGAAAGGACCATCTTTCTGTGACGACCCAGCCAGTCGTCTCATGATTTACTGCTCCGTTTCCCCCATTTTTTCTTCTAATTTCTTTGTATAATGGTTCTATATATGATTGGGTTGGTTGGTTAGGGTTTGGAAAGGATTCGGTAAGGTTTGAGATACTTAGTCTCTTTTAAGGAAGGTTAAGTTAGAAAAGTCAACCGGATGTTGACTTATGTGTTAGAGGGCTCAGATGTGAGTTCCAATTGTTCGTTTAGATTCCGGAGGTGATTTGGGACATATGAGCGTGATCAGAAAGAGTTTTGGAGGTCCGGAGTAGATTTAGGCCTGAATTGGCGAAAATGGATTTTTGGTGATTTCCGATTAGTATGTGAGATTTTGATCCAGGGGTTGAAATGGAATTTTGAGAGTTTTAGTAGCTCTGTTATGTCATTTGGGATGTGTGTGCAAAATTTTATTTCATTCGGACGTGGTGTGTTTGGGTTTTTGATCAAAAGCGGAATTCAAAAGATTTTTTGAAACTTAGGCTTGAATCCGGTGTGTTTTAGTTGATTTGATGTTCTTTGAGGTGTTTTGAAGATTGTAACAAGTTTGAATAAGGTTTTGAGATATGTTGGGGCCTTTGGTTGAGGTCACGGGAGCCTCGAGTGAGTTTCGGAGGGTTCAACGGATCTTTTTAAGTTAAGAAAAATTGCAGAAAATGGTTTCAGTTGTTGCAGGTGTTTTGGTCTTCGCGTTTGCGAAGGGGAGTCCCGTATTCACGAAGGGGTGTATTAGTAAGCATCGCGTTTGTGGGCATATAGTTGCGTTTGCATAGAAGGAATTGAGAGGCTGAGCTTCAGTGGGATTAACTCATCGCATTCGCGATGGATGGAACGCGTTCGCGAAGGTTCGTTTGGGTAAAGCATCGCATTCGCGAGGGCTACGTCGTGATCGCGTAATAGGGAAGTTGGTCGATTTTGGGGCTTTTTGAAGGAGATTGAAGAGGGATTCAAGGGGAAACATTTGGACGTAAGAATTTTGGACTTAAAACTCAATTCTATTTTGAAATCTTCCTAATAAATCATGAGATCTAAGCCTAAAATTGAGAAATTAGGGTTTGAGATTAAGAGACTTTAAATGAGGATTTGAGGGGTCATTTGGACTCCGATTTCAGTGTTCTTGATATGTATAAACTCGGGGAAGGATAAGGATACCGGTGATGTGATTTTTAAAAAGTTTTGAGACATGGAACCAGGGGTCAGGTTTTGCCAATTTCGAGATTTTTGGTATTATTTGATTGTTTTCGCTTGGGCTTCGTTCCCTTAGCATATTTTGACATCGTGATTCTAATTTTGGATATATTCTACGCGAGTGGAGGCCGTTCGAGGGTCAAAGGTGTCGCGAACTAGTATTTTCACCGATTTGAGGTAAGTAACCATTGAAAATCCGGAACTGAGGGTACAAAACCCCGGTATTTTACTTGTTTTGATAATACAGTGACGCACATGTTAGGTGACGAGCGTGTGGGCATGCACCGGTAGGGATTGTGACTTGGTCCATTCCATAGCGACTATTAAGCCGTGTATTCGATTGAAATCTTATATTGTTCTGTATCATAGTCATCTATATTGTATTATGGGTTGTATGCCATGTTTGGGGTCTTGTGCCGACCTGTAGAAATGCTTAGGGGCCTTTTGACTGTTTTTCCTCACTTTACATTCTAAAAGCATATACGCAGTCATGTTTTACCTGCTTAAATATTTAGAACTAGTTTAATCACTCTATTTCTAAACGAGAGTACTGTTGTGGGCTGAGTTCCCTAATTTCCACTATTGTACCCGAGAGGCTATGAGGTTAATGACTGAGAGCGGTTGAGGACCTAATTGTGAGGGCAATTATATATATGTGAGTTATGGATCGGGCTGCATGCCGTAGCGATACTTATATGGATCGAGCTGTACACCGCAGCGATATATAAATTGTATCGGGTTGTGAGCTGCAGCGATATGACGCTTGGGCTGTATGAGCCCCTCCGGAGTTTGCACACCCCCAGTGAGCGTAATCGACTATAAATTATGGATCGGGCTGCACGCCGCAGCAGTTATTATGATCTCTATTATTACGAGATATTAAAGAGACTGAGTGACGAGAGTTGATCGTGAGTGATTGAGAGGCTGCTCGAGAGGCCATATTCTGAGTGATTCCTTGCTTGAGGAGCCCAGTTATGATGTTTTCACTTATTTCACTCTTCTTTTAAATAAGCCTCTGTTTGATATATTGCTGAGTATCTTATTACAAATGTTTTGAACTGGAAAAGTTGATTCTATGAAGAAACTAGTTTTATACTGAAAAGTTGATCTGTTATTCTGTTGAGTATTTAGCTATATGCTTTTTGAACTGCTCGTCATTGCTTTCAATCCTTATTTACTTTAGTTACTTACTGATTTGGCGTACTCACGTTACTCCTTGCACCTTGTGTGCTGATCCAGGTGCCCGAGCGGCCGAGTGAAGGTCTTCAGCTGATCCAGAATTTGACGGAGATTTCAAGGTAGCTGCATGGCATCCACAACCTTGTTGTCTCCTCCCTATCTTATTATCTTTCTGCATTTATCAAGACTTATGATGTAGTAGATGCTTAGACATGTATTAAAGGCTCAAGACTCATGACACCAGATTATGGAGCTGTATAGTTTTCCTATTTATTTGACATCTACATATTTTGTTGTTGCCTTAAACATTTATAATAAAATTTGGTATTTAAAACCTGTCTTAGAAAATGGATTATTGTTAAAGGAAAAAGGGTTGTGGTTAATATGTTTGTTGGCTTTCCTAGTAATGTGATAGGCACCATCACGACCGGTATTTGTGGTCGTGACAAGTTGGTATTAGAGCCTAGGTTACAAAGATCTCGCGAGTCATGAGCCGGTTTAGTAGAGTCTCGCAGATCGGTACAGAGATGTCTGTATTTATCCTCGAGAGGCTGCAGAACCTTTAGGAAAAACATCATATTCTTGAAATTCTTGTCGTGCGAATAATTTAATCCGAGTACTAAAATTATATTATTCCATTCTCTCATAGATGGTGAGGACATGTGCTACCGGGTAGGATGGACGACCGCCACTACCACCAGCTGGGGCTACTAGAGGCTGAGGTCGCGGTCAAGGCCATGGAAAGGGTAGAGCAGCTAGAGCAGCACCGACAGATCCACCAGTTGAACCGGTTCCGTATCAGGTCCCAGTTGTGGACGCTACAGCAGCACCAGCTCAGGCACCAGCTGTGCCTATTGTGATTCCAAGCCTTCGGGAGAATTTAGCTCAGATCTTATCAGTGTGTACTAGTTTGGCTCATGCGGTCTCAGCTACTACGATCACAACTACTACTCAGGTCGGGGGAGGCACCCAAACTCCCGTTGCTCTCACACTTGAGCAAGTTATGCAGGGACTCTAGACACCGGGGGCACCTCTAGCCCAGCCGATTGTACCAGCTCAGGAGTTTGTGGTACTAGTTATGCCGAACGACGAGCAGCGTCGACTTGAGAGGTTTGGTAGACTCCAGCCTCCGACCTTCAATAGTGTAGAGGGCGAGGATACCTAGGGTTTCTTGGATAAGTGCTAGAGGATGCTTCGTACAGCAGGGAATTTAGAGACCAGTGGTGTGGTATTTACCACCTTTCAGTTTTTTGGGGCTGCCTTCACTTTGAATGAGGCGTATGAGAGGCATAGGACTGTTGGTGTAGCGCCCCTTACTTGGCAGCAGTTCTTTGTTCTCTTTCTGGAGAAACATGTGCCACAGTTGCGCCGAGAGGAGCTGCGCAGGCAGTTTGAGCAGTTGCGTTAAGGAGAGATGTCTGTGGCACAGTATGAGTTGTGGTTCTTCGAGGTAGCATGACATGCGGTTTGGTTAGTTCCCACATATCAAGAGAGGATTAGGAGGTTTGTTGATGGCCTCACATATCAGCTTCAGATTCTCATGACTAGGGAGAGGGTGATAGGTGCTACCTTCGAGGAGGTTATTGATATCGCCCGTGAGATTGAGTCGGTTCGCTGGCAGGAGCGAGAGGAGAGAGAAGCCAAGAGGCCTCGGGGATCTGGTAGCTTTAGCAATGCTCTTTCGAGGGGTCAGTTCCAGCAGGGCGGAGGTTGTCCTTTCAGAAAGGCTCATTTAGCTCGCCCAGGTTAACGTGGAACATCATCGGGTCATGGGTTTCATAGTTCTCATCAGGGTCACTCATCACTTAGTGCCCTTCCAGCTTAGAGTTTGTCCCGTGCTCCATCAATCCAGGGTTATTCCATGCCACGTCCTTCTACTAGTCATTCCAATGCCAGGGGTTCCCTTCAGTCCCCATCTCCAGCACCGGGGAGTTGTTATGAGTGTGGAGAGTTTGGGCATATGAGGAGGCAGTGTCCTCATCTTCATGATGGTTAGTATCACAAGATAGGTCAGCCCTCGACTTCTGCTCCAATGAAAGTGCAGTGGAGAGGTCAGCTTGTGGAGAAAGCTACCTGGGAGACCGAGTGGGAGATGCGGAGCAGATATCCTCACCTATTTGTGGCTTCAGGCCTGACCAGTCGTCTTATGAGTTATCGCTTTGTTTCCCCCATTTCTACTTCTAATTGCTTTGTATAATGGTTCTATATGTGATCGGGTTGATTGGTTAGGATTCAGAAAGGATTTGGTAAGGTTTGAGACACTTAGTCTCTTTTAAGGAAGGTTAAGTTGGAAAAGTCAACTGGATGTTGACTTATGTGTTAGAGGGCTCGGATATGAGTTCTGATGGTTCGGTTAGCTTCGGGAGGTTATTTGGGACTTAAGAGCATGATCAGAATGAGCTTTAGAGTCCGAAGTAGATTTAGGCTTGAATTGGCGAAAATGGATTTTTGGCGATTTCTGGTTGGTAGGTGAGATTTTGATCAAGCTGTCGGAATGGAATTCTGAGAGTTGCAGTAGTTCCGTTGTGTCATTTGGGATTTGTGTGCAAAATTTCAGGTCATTCGGACGTGGTTTGATTGGGTTTTTGATCAAAAGGGGAATTCTGAAGATTTTTAGAAACTTAGGCTTGAATCCGATGTGTTTTAGTTGATTTGATGTTGTTTGAGGTGTTTTGAAGATTCGAACAAGTTTGAATAAGGTTTTGGGATATATTGGTGCCTTTGTTGTGGTCCCGGGGTCCTCAGGTCAGTTTCGGAGTGTTGAGCGGATCATTTTAAGTTAAGAAAAATTGTAGAAAATGGTTTCAGTTGTTGCATGTGTTTTGGTGTTCACAGTCGCGAGAGGACCCTTGCGTTTGCGAAGGGCCAGGAAGGGAGGCGTCAGGTTTGGCCTTCGCATTCGCGAAGGGGAGTCCCACGTTCGCGAAGGGGAGGACTAGTAAGCATCGCGTTCGCAGGCGTATAGGCGCATTCGCATAGAAGGAATATAGAGGCTGAGCTTCAGTGGGATTAACTCATCAAGTTCGCGACATATGGAACGCATTCGCGAAGGTTCGTCTGGGTAGAGCATCACATTTGCGAGGGCTTGGTTGCGATCGCGTAAGAGGAAAGTTTGTCAAAGTTAAGTTTTGCTTCGTGAACGCGAGGCTTTGACCACGTTCACGAAGAAGTATTTTCAGGCCTGGGGAGAAGTTTAAAAGGTCGTCTTGTCCGCGAATGTAGGGTTTATTTCCTCCATAGTTGGTCGTTTTTGGAGATTTTTGAAGGAGATTGAAGAGTGATTCGAGGGGAAACATTTGGAGGTAAGAATTTTGGACTTAAAACTCGATTCTATTGTGAAATTTACCTAATAAATCAAGGAATCTAAGCCTAAAATTGAGAAATTAGGGCTTGAGATTAAGAGACTTAAAATGAGGATTTGAGGGGTTATTTGGACTCCGATTTCAGTATTCTTGATATGTATAGAGTCATGGGAGGATAAGGATTCCGTGATGTGATTTTTATCGAGTTTCGAGACGTGGGCCCGGGGTCGGGTTTGGCCAATTTCGATATTTTTAGTATTATTTGATTGTTTTCGCATGGGCTTCGTTCCGTTAGCATATTTTGACGTCATGATTCTTATTTTAGATAGATTCGACACTAGTAGAGGCCGATTCGAGGGGAAAAGGCATCACGGAGTAGTATTTTCACCAGTTTGAGGTAAGTAACCATTGTAAATCTGGAACTGAGGGTACAAAACCCCGGTATTTTACTTGTTTTGATAAATGCAGTGATACACATGCTAGGTGACGAGCGTGTGGGCGTGCACCGATAGGGATTGTGACTTGGTCCATCCCGTAGCGACTATTAAGCCATGTATTTGATTTGGAAATCTTATATTGTTCCGTATCATAGTCATTTATACTGTATTATGGGATGTATGTCATGTTTGGAGCCTTGTGCCGACCTGTAGAAACCCCTAGAGGCCTTTTGACTATTTTTCCTTACTTTACTTGCTATAAGCATACCCTCAGTCATGTTTTCACTTCACTTTACTTGAAAACTGGTTTTATCACTCTATTTCTAAATGAGAGGACTGTTGTGGGCTGAGTTCCCTAATTTCCACTATTGTGCCCGAGAGGATGTGAGATTAATGACTGAGAGAGGTTTAGAACCTAATTGTGAGGGCAATTAAATATATATGAGTTATGGATCGGGCTGCACGCCTCAGCGATATATATATGTTGGATCGGGCTGCACGTTGCAGCGATATGACGCTTGGGCTGTAGGAGCCCATCCGGAGTCTGCACACCCCCAATGAGCGTAGTCGACTATAAATTATGGATCGGGTTGTACACCGCAACGGTTATTATGATTTCTATTATTACGAGATATTAAAGAGACTGAGTGACGAGAGTTGAGTCGCGAGTGACTGAGAGGCTGCCCGAGAGGCCATATTCTGAGTGATTCCTTGCCCGAGGGGGCCAGTTCTGATGTTTTCACTGATTTCACTCTTCTTTTAAATAAGCCTCTATTAGATATATTTCTAAGTATCTGATTTCAAAATTTTTGAACTGGAAAAGTTGATTTTATGACGAAACTGGTATTATATTGAAAAGTTGATCCGTTATTCTGTTGATTATTCTGTTATATGCTTTTTGAACTGCTTGTCACTGCTTTCAGTCCTTTTTTACTTTAGTTACTTACAGAGTTGGCATACTCACATTACTCCCTGCACCTTGTGTGCAGATCTAGGTGCATAAGCGGCCGAGTGAGGGTCTTCAGCTGATCCAGTGTTTGACGGAGATTTCAAGGTAGTTACATGGCGTCCGCAACCCTATTTTCTCTTCCCTATCTTATTATCTTTCTGTATTTGTCTCGACTTATGATGTAGTAGATGCTCAGACATGTATTAGAGGCTCTAGACTCGTGACACCAGATTATGGGGTTGTGTAGTTTTCCTATTTATTTGACTTCCACATATTTTTCTGTTGCTTAAAACATTTATAATGAAATTTGGTATTTAAAACCTGTGTTAGAAAATGGCTTATTGTTAAAGGAAAAAGGGTTGTGGTTAATCGATTGGTTGGCTTGCCTAGTAATGTGATAGGCATCATCACTACTAGTATTTGGGGTCGTGACACTTTCCAATCATCAATCTCAACATCCTAGCCACTGGGTTCTACATCAATATTACTAGAACCTTCACAAGTCTTCATCACATTGTCCCTAGCAAATTGCTTTTGGGTCTTTTGGCTGGCTCGTTCTTAGGATCAACTTCCGAAACCAAGAGTGACAACGCTGAAAGCTTTGCGGCAAGTGGCTCCCCGAGGATTTCAGAAGAGTTCTCATATTCCTTTTCCACACAAATCATGTCCACCATATGTGTCTCATTATGAGCAGGCAATGGACTTTGGCTAGTATCTGCTGCATTTGGATTTTGCACGGTAATGTCACCTACATAAATAAGCTTCTGGACTGCTCCTTTCAGATACCAACACTTTTCTATGTCATGCCCTGGGGCATTAGAGCAATATGTGCACCTTTGAGAATAATCAAAATTATTTGGAAGAGGGTTTGGCATTTTTATCTGAATCGGCTTCAAAATGTCCAATTACCTCCGCCTTTGGAACAGACTGGCATATGATTCTCCAATAGGAATTAAAGACTTTTTTCTTTGTTGCTGCCTTCTCATTTTGTACGCTGACCTCGGTTGAAACCTTTTGCTGGTAGGTGGTTGATATGCTTGAGGAGGCGGGTAAGATATTTGCGGAAATGATGCAGGCCATCGCAGGTCTCGTAGGTGTGGAGCATATGGCGGTGCATTGTGGATAAGGTACTGGGAATGTCAGGTATGACTTTGGGGATTTTGTGGAGAGAAGTAGCATTGGGGAGAAATATTTGAAGCACGAGGATATCCATGGGGTCGGTATTGAGGCTGAAAGCATTGAGCGGGAATGCCCACTGGATCCTGTATTGGCGGGGCTCAGCAACATCTTTTCTATCAATGGGAGGACTGTCCCGAGCAACTTGTTCATTCCAATAGAACCAAAACTCCCTGAAGTCTTCCTACGATTTCTTTTCCATATTAGATAGGGAGGAGTGGTCCGGGGTAATGCATATACTGCATTGAAAGTGTCGAACAAAATCTTGAGCCATGTCATGCCATGTAGGCCACTTACTGACATCTTGACGTATATGCCATTCAAGGCAACCCCAGTCAGGCTCTCACTGAAATACACCATCAATAACTCGTTTTTCCCGCCAACACTTCTCATTTCACTACAATAACCCCTCAGATAGGCTACCGGATCTACACGCCCCTCATACAAATTAAACTTTGGCACTTTAAACCCCACGGGCAGATGAATATCAAGGAACATATTAATCTGATTTCCCATCCCTTGCATGCTTCTTAAGGACTATTCTATACCTTTCAGCTTCCTGCATATCTCATCTCTCCCTTCTTTTCCTGTGAACTTTTCATTTTCAACAAGAGGCTCATCCCGAGGGTGCTGATTGTATGAGTCAGGAACCTTGTGGGTAACCTCTGAAGGATAACATTGGGCATCATGAGTTTTGAATGCATGTTCATTGTTGGATCTATGAAGGGAAGATTGTTGAGAAGTTTTGATCATGGGGTAGTGGATATGATAGGAGGGCAATTTTGGGGAGACGTAATTGGAGGATGAGTGATGGAAATACTAGGGTGGTTGGGAAAGCTGTGATAAGCGAGTGGATCTGGAGAATATGGGGGATCATTTGGCACTATGACCGGAGTTTGGGTAAGGGTAGCATCTAAGAATCTAGGTGGTGATGCCTTCCCAGTCATCCAAGCCTGATACATGCCTGTAATGTGTTGTCTTAACCTCCTTACCTCTTTAACCGACCCATTGCCTTGTTCAACCAATTGCTTTTGGGCACCAGTATCAACTGACTCAATTCCGTTGTCGTCTTCCATTGCCTTTCAACCTTATGTTGTAGAGAAGAGTAACCACTTTAAGAACCACAAACCAACCACCCTTCTGCCATAATGAAGATAGAAAAAGAAACAAAAAGAAGTCATCACATTAGCGTTAGGGCATTTAATATAAGATAATCTCACATTATGTGCATGCACTTAATCACAGTTATTGGTTCTAAAATGACTTCAAGGGTACGAAGGTCAGTTGGCATCATCCCAATTTGTTCATTTCAATCCTCTCTTTTCTTTGCTCTTCTAGCACTTGCTTGCTTATTTTCCTTCCTCTTTTTTTCTAATTATCACTCTTTTCTTTCCTCTCATTTCTCACATCCCATAATAAACCCCCGCCCCTTTTCCTTTTCTTTTTTTTTGTTCATTTCCTTCTTTTTCCTTTTTCTTAAAAAAATGATTCGATCGAACTCTATATAGGTTACCTAGGTATCATGACGCCGCATGAATCAGATCTTTGCGTAGCTCGGGAAGAACGAAAATAAAGTAAACAAACTAACGTTCTCATTTTCTTTTTCTTTTACCTTAATGACTACTCTAATGAGGAAAGAAAAATAAAAGAAGCAAATTCCCCCCCCCCTTTTTAAAAAATTTCCTAGACTTAATGTTCTATAACCTAATCTAAACATTTTTTCCTTTTTTTTTAAACATATACTCTATGGGAAATTATTGAGGAAAAACCCCTACAAGAGAAACATATTTTTTTTTTATTCTTTTTTTTTAAGAAAGAAATCTAAAGAATAAACCAAAGAAAAAATATTTTGAATTTTCATTTGATATGCCAGAAGAAAGATTTCGAAACGAGAAATGAACAAGATAAAAAATATTTTTGGATTTTAGTTTTGATTACCTAAGGAAGAAACTTTAAATATAAACAAAAGATAAAGTATGTTTCTGTTTTTTTTTCCTTCTATGTACAATATCCTAAAGTTCTAGTGAAAATAGAAAGAATTATTTTTCATTTTTCATTAATTTCCCAAAGAAGAACCTCAAAAGAAAATCTTTTTGGATTTTTGAAATTAATACCTTAAAGAAAACCTTTTAAAGAGGTACTAAAAGAAAATTCTCTTTTTTCAATTTTTAGTCTTAGTGTACTAAAAGGAAGTATAAAAGCAATTATTTTATTTTGAGTTCTGGATATTATTTTCCTAAAGGAAAAACCACCTCAAAAATATTTTTTCATTTCTAGAATTAGTATTCTAAAACGCAAAATCTCCTTTTTTTGGATTTTTGAGTTACACCACACTTTTTCAAATACAAAATAGAAAGTACAACAAAAAATCGACATTACTGTACAAAACTAGAAAGTAAAAGACGACATAAAAAAAGAAAAACATACTCAAAACATAAAAAATAAAAAATAAAAATATCCCCTAAAGCAATTCCTGAATGAGCGATCTTGACTAGATGGTCCTAAAGCGTCTGTCATGCCCAAACTCCGGTAAGTAGATCCACACTTGTACGAGAAAATTAAGACCAAATAAAGTTAAAGACCTAAAACGCTATGTGAGACAATAACCCTTCATGTTGGACACATGCAAGACATGATTGTGACTATTTTCCTAAAATTAACCTATGTGGCTAAAAGTTGTTAAAAATGCAAGATTTTCCTAAGACCCCGCGAAGCCAAGATCCTAAGACTTACTAGAAAGATCGGACCCTGTGTGGGTTGCCTACATATCCCGCCCCGAGAGATGAGAATCAGGTTCGAGTAGTTCGGAAAGATTGGATACGGTGAAGAATTGAAAAAAACAACTAATTTAGAGAAAATATATTTTTTGCTTTTTTAAATAATGAAACATGTAAAATCTTTTTGTATTTTCTTTTCCCCTTTTTTTTATTTTTTTTTATTATCGGAAAATTATGAAAAAGTGCAAAAAAAAAAATATGAATTTTTCGTGCTTTTTTTTCTTAACAAACATGTGATAGAAAACATAATTGGGCCCTACTTGCTTTATTTTCACACTTCACCCTCTCTTTTTTTTTCTTTTTTATTTGCCCTCAACTACCATTGATCCTCCAAATGACCCTTTTACCCTTGAAGAAATGCAATATGTAGCACATAAGATGCATCAAGATGGTCTTTTATTTTTGGGTACACATGTCCTAGACGGACCCAACCCCTGTATTGAGTCCCCTAAGTCAAATGCACATTATGCAAACAAATGTACCTACTAGGGATCCAGCATGAGGCTGTGTTTTTCTAGGTTTAAGTCCTGGGGTTTTGTACTAGACTTGGGTTACTCGAGCGGACAACTGGGGCCGAAGAGGAGGCAACGTACCGGGAGCACTAAAGTCTACCCGGCCTTGTTGCTGGCCCAACCTCGTTCTATTTGGTATAATTTTTATAGAAAAAGTGGGCCACACAAACGTGTGCTCCATTTTCAGAAGACTCAGAGGGGTGGCGTAAGAAGACAGTTATACACAATTCAAACAATATGAAAGCGGTAAATAGATAGCATTTAGCACACGAGGTTCACAGAAATACAGTAATATTAACAAATAAATAAACCCAAGTAAAATCATATTAACAAGCTCAAATTCTTGAACCCTTAAACAGAGATTCTAGGTTCTTATCCCCAGTAGCGTCGCTAGGGCTATCACACCTCCTTTTTACACCCCCGGGAGGGTATAAATGAGTTTTTTCCAATTTAAGTGACAATTAAAACTGGATTATATATATTAAAATCAGAGTTGCCACTTGGGATAATTTATGGTGTCCCAAGTCACCGGTTAAAAATCTTGAATCTAGGAAAGTTGACTCTATTTACGTTCGCTTTGATCATACTTGGCTTACTAAAATTGTCTAATTACTCATTTTAGAACCTATGTGCTTTTGCCTCTTTTAATTAAAAAACTATCTTGAAACGGATCACGCTTACGTGTACCCATTTGTTTGGCGCGTCAAAAATCATGTCACACGAACATGTCCACAATTAATAACGCTTTATTATTATTGAGAAAGTTTAGCCGAAGTTGCGTGAACACATACTCCGGTTTTGTGTTTTAGAAATTATAATCATGTCATGCGAACGTGTCCACAATCACGATTGTATTTTAAACACACGCCTAAAGGATTTTCTATGAATATTCATGAATTATTTATTCTAAAACTAATTAAGGTCATTGAGAGATCATGAATAGAGTTCCATGATTCATTTAGGACGTAGTTCATGAGAAAGACATTTGGCTTTATACGAGCAGAAAAGCTGAAGCTAACAATTACAAAAAGTGTGCCTTCATAAGTTTAACATCATGAACAAGACAAGAGGAATCAAAGAAGATGCAATAAAAAAATTGATATTAAATGCTAACTAAAGAAAAACAAAATCTTAAGCTTAATATCACTTAAACGTAAGCATGTCTGTCCAAATTTAAATTCAAAATCTTAATCTTAAGCATATCTGTCCAAATTTAAAGATTTTTACATAAATAGATTCAAATTTGAGAAATCAAAGAGCAATTACTGAGTTAGCCGAGAGACGCCAAATTCTAATCTTGTAATGAAGCTCAATCCAAACATCCCATTGATTAAACCCAAGTCAAAAATGAACAGAGATTATCCTAAAAACCTTCATCCTAGTTAAGATTAATGTTATAGAACACAGGTTGTCAACAACAAAATTTCAACATGGGGATAACGGTCATATCAAATTAATACATGTTATCTTAGATGAACAAATGAAGCAAAACACATCAGCATAGAGAACAAAACCAAAAAAAACTTTAGAAAAAATGCACTTCTAGGAGCTGCCCAAGTTAAGACAAATCAAGTTAATGCACCTTATAACTTAGATTGAATTCTCAGTTGATTAGCTGAAGAATCGAACACGAACATACTTCCAACGCCAACTTGTAATTTGTACCTCCACAACTTGTAGAAAACCCAAATTTTCAGATGTATTTGAATTCCGGAAATGTCTAACACTCAAATTAACTTCAGGTCTTCATTAACAACAGTAAGAGATGTATCCTTGGATCAGGAAATTATCCTTGAATGGACCTCGACTAAAATCGCACGGGTCCGGAAATCTCGACAATCGAGCAGCAAATTTCGACCTCAAAAACATCTTGAAAATCCATATTTTTCAGAAAACCTCTTAATTTTCAGATCTAATTGATTTGTTTTTTTTTGTGAAAATGGGTGGCTGGTTGCCGTGTGGTTAATGCTCTACTTCGGCTGGACTCGCTTTCCAGCAAGCTGCTAGTGGACGCTAGGTGGTGAGGCAGAAAAATCAGAGGGGTCGTTTGGATAGAAACAAGATGGAAGTTCAGGAGAGGGGGTCATTTTTTGGTGTCCGGCGACTAAGGAAGATCAGTCCATAGTGGGGGGTCATTTTTGGTGGAAGCAAAAACAGAACGATGGTGAGGGGTCCTTTCTTGGGGTAACGGAGCTCAGCTTTTGTTCCCTCGGTCTAAAGTCTATACTTGTGTATTTTTGGTTGATCCCCCTCTAGGCATTTTAGGTTAGCTTTCTTTTATACGTTTAGGGTTTTAGGGTTATATTTAGGAAAGGGGTATGTGCTTAGAAATTATGGGCTTGGAAATTATGGGCTAGGTCCAAAATTAGACCTAAAAATGGGATGTCTAAGCCCAAATTTTTTTCTTTCCCTGCAAACGAGACTAAAAATACGATCTCATTTATTAATTAATCCTACTTAAGTAAAATAATTATTAAAATAAGACTGACTATTAAAACAAAACTATTTTTGGTATTTTTCAAGATTAAAAATGACTACAAAACATTAATGAAATAATTTTTTTGTAATTTTTATTTTCTTGTAATAAAATAAAGTAAAAGAGTCAAAATTAGTTGAAATAGTGATATTAGGCCTAAATTAAATATTTACATGCTAAAATATAAAAATTCTTCGGGAGGGTCAAAAATCACATGTCTACACGAGTCGTCGAGTTTGCTTCGGCTCGAAGGCCGTTACTCGTGTGCTCGGAGTTACCTTGATGAGGCTTTTTGATCCCGGAGTTTCGACCCTGGAGTTGTGCGGGTGCCAAATTATTGACACAATGTCTCTGAGTATTTCGAAATGCATTTGGTTGGGAGATCCCTACCGAGAGTATACTGAAATTTCCTTCTTTGGAGTATGAGATGCTGAAAGATATCCTTTTATTGCTTGGCACAAATACATATTATTTTGTTGTTGTGAGCTCGGCCCGCGCGAGCGCATCTCCTTGGACTGTTTGGTCCGGTACATGATTCCTTATTGAAACACAGTTTGTCGTTCCCTGGTCCTTCCGAGCGGACGGCGCCTCCAGGGGGGTTTCCCTTCATCATTAGATTGCAGAAGAAGGCCTATAATCATGTTGGGTCCTCCTCAGGGGTACGTTGCTCCGCTGAGTATTTTGCAAGCGAAACCCTCTTTGGGTCGGCTCCTGTTAAGGCCTTGAGGGCTTCGGGTAGAGTTAGATCCTCCGAACGCCCTAACCCGGTGTCTGCACACAGGTTAGTGTAAAAATAACAAAGGAGGGAGGTAGTTTTTCTAAACCGCAGGATGTGTAGGAGATGTTCCGAGGTTTGGTATATTCCCGCTGTTTCGGGGTGTGGATTCTAGTACATCCCTCCGTTGTGTTTAATCGAGCTTGGCCGATGATGTGGTTCACTTAACTTCTGACTCTTTCGAGAGTGGAGATGTTGATGTCGGCGACATGTTATGTGACACGGGATTTCCCCTTTGTTGCGTATTGCTTCCTGCCGACGGTTTTAATTCCATCCCTTATGTGGGATTTCGTCCTTTTGGCGAAGTGGGGGCGGGCCCGTCCTCGGGTTATGCGCCCACGATCGTCTGGATAAGGCGTTCGCGCCCTGCACATGCTTTGACGATATGAAACTCGGCGTTCCGGCCTGGGCCAGTCATGCCGTACTGAGAAAACGGTCTTTCTCCTCATTGTAGCGATCTCCGTTTGGAATTTTTCAAAGATCCGGGAGGTGGTTGTGTTTTGATCCGGCAGTCCAATCCGCCCCGTCATCCTTGGACCATCAGTGCCGATCGGGCCACCTGTACTCACGTGCACACGTTTTATTTAAAATGGATCAAGTAAGGAAAGAGGTTACCACTACATCACTGCGAGGTCGAGATGAGGTCTCGGTACCCTCTTTGCTGATTCTAATGGCATCCTCAGGGGTATATCCCCAGATCGGCCTTTCTCTGGTGGCGAGAAATTTTGCTCTCCTTTTTATAATTTCTTGGAAAGGGTCGTCGTTCCTCCATCATTGCGGTGATGCGCTGTGGAATGCTTGCTTCTTTCCTTCTGGCTGCATTCCGTATTGGGGACTGAACTTGAATTCGGTCGCTCGTCAATTCTCGGTGGTGATATTTGCCGAGCAGCTTGGCGTCTTTCCTTTGGAGCTGGTGGCTACCTTCGGCCCCACTGCCACTCTTGCTATGTAGTTCCCGTGCCAGGCTGCGATGCCTTTGAGAGGAATTCGATCAAATTGGTCCAAGCCATTTGACGTCCCCGGCTTTGCCTACGGCAAGCATGATGCTTAGTATAGAGATTTGAAAATTGTACTCTGGTGGGTGAGGTTTTCTTGCCGGCCATGCATCCTCATCGAATCTGGTTTTATTAACAATCCCTCGGGGATTTTGCCCTCGTGCCATTCTTCGATCGTCGCGAGGTAGTTTGCATCTCGGGACGTTCCTCCTGTCTGCGGCGCACGGACAGTACCTCTCTCTGTTTAGCATTGGTTTCTTTGCTAGGAGCCTATTTGGATAAGTTGAGTCCAAGGGGGCTCCCGGGCGGTCGTCCATGACTCTGGTTTGCTACTAATGCCGGGTACGGGTATCCGACCAGGTCTTGACTGGGTACCTGATCAAGCTTTGTTTGAACTGCCCTGAAATCATTTGGCTCGGTTTGTTTATGCTTTGAGTGAAGGCCTGTATCGCCCAGTCATCCGAGACCGGGGTAATCCCGTTTTTTCATCAGGGAATATGGTGCGAATCCCCGTAGCATTTCATTCTCCCTTTACTCAGTCGTGGATGCGTCAGGCTTTTTCGTCTTCATTTCGATGGCTCCGGCGTATGCCTTTATAGAGGAGTCTTTCGGTACAGTAGGCGAGTTTATAAGGTCGAGCGCTAGGTTATGACGCCACATCACGATCCATTTCAATAATGTTTCCCCGAACCTCTTCAATAAGACAGGCTCGATCTCATCATCTTTTGGGTCGTTGCCTTTTTCTGCGTACGTATAAGCAGTGATGTGTTCGTTGGGATTTGAGGTCCCATTGTACTTAGGGAGTTCTAGTGTTCTGGACTTCTTTGAAATGGGTTTCGGGGCCACTACCTCAGGGAATGGTCGTTGCATGAACTTCCACAAACCTGATACAATCCTTTTGGAGAGATCCCCAAGCCTCTTTGCTATGGTAGGGTTGTCTACCGATCCATTATTGCTTGAACTCTCGAGTACTTGCTCGGTGGGGGGAGCCGTTTCTAGCGATGCTGTGCTGGGAGTCTTCGGGTGGCTTTGTAACTGAGCGATGGCCAACTGTTGTGCCTGTAATATTTCAAAAATAACATGAAGACTAGCTTTCTGTTCTTCCCGGGCTGTGGTTTTTTGGGCTGCCTATTGGTCGCTATGTCGTACGCTCCTATCAGTGCATGAGGTTTCGTCGACTTGTTGTGCGTCCTGTGAGTCCGCATCCACTAGAGTCAGCCCGGGCGCGTTCTCGGGGTTCTGTGGTTGCGTTCTGGCAAACGGAACAGCCATGCCGTTTTCTCCATGGTTTTTGAGGTTGTCGTTCTCGATTCTGTTCGTCGAGCCAGACATTTTGACCTGAAATCAATAGATATTGGACAACAAAAAGTGTGGAAGATAAATTGCATTTTGTGATGGAACCGGGAAGAAAATAATCACTATTATTTTTAACCCCACGGTGGGCGCCAAACGGTTTACCTTGAAAATGGTAACAACAATTAAATTTGTAAATGGGATTCTAAAAATACGTGATATATTTTTATTCTAGTTGTTAGAGAAAATGAGACTAGGAATATGAAGTTTAACGATGAAATGCAAGCTAAAATAATGCAGTAATCAAACCGAGGGGCTTACTGCCCTGGCTTCGGACTGGTCGATGGAGGACCTCGGGGTCGATACCTGGGCTCGATCTCGAGCTATCGGGGGTAGTTGAGAATGGAATAACAGTTAGAATATGATCAAGCAAGGCTCTATATGTCCAATACCAAGCAATAAATGAAGAACAAGTGAGAGATTGATAAATGCTAAAGTGGCTCCGAGCTAGTAAGAACGAGCGATTTAGAGAGAAAGAAAGAGAGATAGAGAGAGATTATTGATCTTGTGGAGAAATAGTTGGAGCAACATAAGCCCCTTACAAAGTATCATGCGTTCCCTTTATATAGGAGGGGAACCCGGCTATAGTACAACATGCATTATTTGTAAAGTATGGAGATGGGATGGCTAGACACGATGCTTCGGCGTAAGCTCTAGATAGACCGGCTCTGTCAGACCTAGCCATGTGCCTTGGGTGCTTCCCCTTTTGTTCTCGCCTCGACCTCCATCTTTTTTGAGTTGGGCCTCGACGAGCCCCGAGGGAGGGGACATGGTCGTGGCTCCACGCCCTCGGGGTCTCGAAGCATTCTTCCGAAATGACTTGATAGCGAGAAATTAAGTCCTCTGATTTTGCCGCATACAGGTTGGCCAGTAGTGAAGTTGAAATCCTACAATAATAGGTCGTGATTTTTAATCCCGTTGAGCTGAAAATTTTCCACATAAAATTCCTCTTATCATTTATTTATTGTCGTGTGTGTGTGTGTATTGTTGAATCTGATAGAAAACTTGATACTCTATAGAGTTTGGTGTACCCTTATATTCTATCAATGTTGGGATCACCTTGGGGAACAATATATTGGGAATTCCAAGGCTAAGAATTTTCCTCCATCTCATCAAGAATCTCACATGTCTGTGCATAAGGTATTGTCATAAAATTGCCTCCGGCCAATTGATTGACCATACATTGGTTCGTATTATTAATACTACGGTAGAAAGCTTGTTGGATCATGTTTTTAATCATATCATTGTTTGGGCACTCCTTGATCATTGTGCGATATCTCTCCCAAATTTCATGTAAAGGTTCATTGGGCTCTTGCTTGAAAGCCAATATTTTATCCCGAAGAGTAGCGATGTGCCCAGGAAGGAACAACTTTGAAATAAACTTTGCCACTAATTCATCTCATGTATGAATAGAATGATTAGGCAAGCATTCCAACCAATTCAAAGCCTTACCCCTTAGTGAGAAGGGAAAAGTCCGTATCCTCAAAGCATCTTCCGAATTATTTGTTTGTATTCTCCCCCAACACGTATCCACAAAATCCTCCAATTGTTTACAAGAATTTTGATTCTGTGCCCCGATGAAATAACCTCGTTGCTCGAGCAATGTAAGAATCACATTGGTAATTTAAAAGTCTCTTGTCCTAATACAAGGAGGTACTATGACACTTTCATAACCTTCATTGGGAAAAATGTGATGTTGCACCGCTTGTGGTTGTGGTGGTGGTGGAGGCAGGGGAGGTGGAGGCACATTGTCTTGCTGACCATGGCCTCGGTGATTTTGTTGTGGAGCTTGAGGCATTTCATCATGTTTCTCCTCTTCTCCATCCACCTCTCCTAATGGAAACTTTCCAAGATTGTTGTTCCCCATTTGGAACCTACGATCAGTTAAAAAGATTATAATCACGTAAGTAAAAGAAGATATTTCAAGAAATAAATTCAAGTATATAGCTAACACCATAAAATTCCCCAGCAACGTGCCAAAAATTGATAACGTCTAATTCATACTCAATATAACAAGTATGAAACAATCATTGCAATTATAAAACCCAACGCGAGTCGGGTCAAATTCCACAGAGAATTTATATCGGTATTAAGGTAAATACTCAAGAAGTGAAGAGGAAATATGTCATGACCCAAAATAATGGGCCGTGACGGGCACCCACTACCTTACTCAACCGAGCATCAATGTAACGTATATTTCATATAATTCTATCATAGGTAAATGAATTAGAGTAAAAAATGACAAAATATGAACTTATACATATGCCATACTGGCCTATAAGACCAAAATGATCACTTGTATACTGAACATAGGCCGACAACGCCATACAATCTTTCATGTACATGACATATATCTACAAGCCTCTAAGAGTACATAAATGTCATAAAAGTCAGGACATGGCCCCGCCATACTAATCAATACATGTCCTAATCATAATAAACAGATAAGCAACTCCGGAGCAAATGGAGTGCACCAACACCTTCCGCTGAGCTGATATCCTACTTGGAGGATTCACGACCTGTCTATCAGGACCTGCAGGCATGAAATGCAGTATCCCCAACAAAAGGACGTCAGTACGAATAATGTATCGAGTATGTAAGGCACATAAATAAGTTTATAAAGGACAAGGAAGAAAGATGGAGTAAATGACTCAACCTGTAAGTGTGGATAACTCTGTAAATCATGAAATACTTATAGTGTCATGCATATGCGTATGAATGTCATGTCGTGCATTGGTACATATGTTCATAACATCATCAAGCCTCAGAGGGAATCCCATCATATCATCTTGGCGATTGTGGGCAAAATCATCAATGTATACTAGCTGATCAGGTGGCGGTGCATATATAACGATGTAACCTTTTCCCATATCCCTTATACACACACACACACACACACACACACACACACACACATATATATATATATATATATATATATACATATATATGTGTGTTTATATATATATATATATACATAAATACATATATATACGTATATAACGACATCGGGTCATGGGTCAATGTACATGTATAAATTTATGCAATGCATGAGAAGTACGTCAATAAAATCTCTCGGAATGTCATAAGACCATTATACCTCTGATTAATATCATGAAATAAACTTTATCAACTTACGTATTTTCTGAGACTCATGAACAGATGATAGAATAATAGGATAAATGGGGAATTAAGAACATAGGCATCTTTAGGATTCCTATGAATAGAGTCATTTATGGAAGTTGTGCATTTGCTTCGTTTGTATCGTATGGATCATGGCAAAACGTTTTATTTGTACCTTATTGATCATGCTAAAAGGAAAGGGATAGCATTGACATACCTGAGTAGATTCTTTTGATAATCCCTCTAGCACACATTAATTGCGACGATACATGTAACGGTGAGATCAAAATTGGGAACAATCCATATGATATTCTTTAGAAATATTGCACCGTACTCTCTTATAATTGCCAAATCTCTCGTTCTGATATATTACTCTCACGTCCTTAAGAATGGATATGACCCTCACGTTTTTAAGACTTACATATTAAATGGATATGTTACTCATGTTCTTAAGAATGGATATGACTCTCACGTTTTTAAGACTTACATATTAAATGGATAGGTGACTCACCTTCTTAAAAATGTCAAATCTCACATTTCTTATATTTCCATATAGTATAGTGACTTAAGAGTCACAATTCTTGGGGTGGCTTCCTGCCACGTGGGGAGGGTTTAATCTTACTCAATTCTTTAATTAATCACCCAATAATTCCTTAATTAACTGGGTAATCTCCCATTACCCAATAATTAATCAATTACTCACATAATTAAGAATTACCTCAACTTACTTAAAATACTACTCACTTTTACATACATTATACACCTTACTATCATGGTCATGTGGTATCTTGTATGGTACTAGTCCATAAATGCCGGGTATTTTAGCTAGGGCCGTATTTTTATTCCAAAGTCAAACTTCGATGAAATTCTTTGATTTGCTTACCCTCTCACCTTCAAGAATTTACTCATCACTTGTTTGAAATAGCATAATGCTTATAATCTCAAAATAATCTCATTCCTTAACTTACGTCGATTAACTTACGACGAAACTTCAACATACAAAAATGCGGGATGTAACATCTCATTTCCGAACTTTCATCAATTTACTTAGGGCATACTTCACGTATGAAAACATGGGGTGTAACATCTTTCCCCCCTTTGGAACATTCGTCCTCAAATGTTTACTGATGCACTTATCATTATCATAACCTATAGCTCTTGCGAGTACTTTAATACTCTCCTTACCATCTAGGCATTGTTCTGTGAATGAATCCAAAGGCCAGGGAATTCCCCCCTTTAGGCCTCAATTTGTAAACATATACAAAGCCTCTTAAGATGTTCCTCTGGGCATCTATGGGTATATTGAAGTTCTTCGCTCGAGTACTTTTTTAAACTTACGAATATTGTTATATCTTATTTCATAGATCCGTTTATCCATCCGTATGACTTTACTGCCATAACTCTTACTTTGATTTATCGTTACTGAGGCCTACTACCAAACTCCAGGTTTCTCTCGTTGCTTATCCTATATGCACAAATCTATGTCCTTTAATGCTTCTTTATTACTGCTCATCTTAAGAATAATGGTCTAATTTCATCTCGTACTTTGTAACTTTTATCCATCCATTGTTGATTCACCTTAATACCGATAACTTGACCTTTTATGTGACATTGCCACTAGGGCACACATCTCATCGGGGAACATCGGAAATGATTAGACTAATCCACCATGCTTCCATAACTGTATTTCATAGAATCCCAACGTGATTCATCCTATGGGGGTTATTCTAATCTCGTACAACTCATGACATCCCTCCTTTTTTTTTCTTCAAATCATAACTCAATCGAAGGCCCAAACGTCATCCTTTATTTATCACAATTACACCCTTATTCTATTACCAGGGCAGCATTTCATTTCTTTTAAATGCCACTAGTCTTAGACTCCTTTGAGTTTATTCAGGCTATACTGAACATTCTATAACTTATAGAAACCATTAGCTCTCTTTTTTTCACTGGCTTAATCCTGAGGACTTATCCATTTCTCATCACCTTTCCACTCTTCCTTTCTTATCCTTACTCATATCATAAAACTTTGTCACTTTACTATACTTTAACTTGCAACCTATACATATCCCTTCCACTGGCTTGCACCATATATTTCCTTATGTTATTCCGGAACATCAAGCGAGACATCACATCGTCTCTAACTCTCCTTTACTCTCTTGGCTAGATCTCTTGGTACTTAGAAACCATAAGCTGGAAGATATGCCACTAATAATTTTCTATCTGAAGTATAGATTATACATAATTTTCTGCACCTGAGTATCTCGTATGTTGTTCAACTTTACCTTACTTACCTTAAAATATCGCTTCACCTCTTCTACTCCTTTCATAACCTCCCTTCCACATAGGTAAAATTCACCTCCACACCTTGAAGCTCTATTATAATACTTGCACCTCTGGCGCATACACAATCTAGTGAAAGCTTCAAACAGGCTTCTTATGAGGCTGGTAATCTTCTAACTGGCTTTATCGTAGAGCTGTTGTAGAATATGGTTGTTGTACTATCTCTCTTGTACCTCTGATATTAAGAGTGATTTTGCAATGTTCTCAATCACGATGACTATAATGTTCTGGGTCCAATAATCAGACTCCTAATTTACTTTGTTAATGTAACTCTTTAGTTTCCTCTTCCTTCTGATCGGCCTTTATGTAGGCTTAAGCTATATCCTGCCCTGGTATTAGCTATTACATTAGCCCTTCATGTACGCTATGGAATATCCATGATACAGTCTTTTAACAATTTAATCCTTCATCTATGACCTGGACTCAATTCTTTCTTTTAACTTATACCAGAGACTTTTACGGCTGTATGATTGTTAACATATATGCTGCATGGATAATACTCTGAAATCTTAGGTGCATTCATAATGTAATTACCTCTAGATCATTATTCGAATAATTCCTTTTGTTCCTCCCTAACTTTCTTTAATTGCAAGCAATTATTTTTTTTGGTCGTTCTGCCACTTGTAGGATGAATACTTGGCTTATCTTAGTTCCCACGCATACTGAAAGTTTTGTGTGACTCATATGATCTCAAATATTACTTTTGACTTTAATTCCCGTTCAATAGCCACGGTAGGTGCCACTTTCTTTTGGCATGCATACAATTTTTTAGTGAGATTGTTTTTACATGACAATTTCTCCTTAAAGTTACTATGTTTAGGTTGAAGTCGTCTTCCTATCCTCAGCTAGACTTTCATTGTAGTACATAGGGAGGACCCTCTGATTCTTGCAAGGTTGCGAGCTTATTACATCATATACTCGATAAAAATTTTGATGTCCTTACTCGCCTATAATTATTCGTGGTTACTTACCTCCGCGCCCTTGTGCTTGTAGGGATGCTTCGGAAGTTGATATTTTTACTATCTTCCCAATGGAATTCTCGTTTATTTCTATAACACTCATATGGTACCTTTAACTACCCCGACTCCTATCTGAATATTTCTCAAGTATTACAATGTCATAACTACAGGGCTAAATTCAGTATATTGGGTTTTACTATATTTATCTTGCACGTCTTGCTGATTTGTTTGTATCCCTTTGACTAACCATAACTAGGCTTTTCCTAAATCAACTATTAACTACATGTTGGCCCATTCTCATATCAATACTCCGTGTAACCTTTCTAGGGTTATTTACTTTGTCTTAACTTACATCTTGTGCTGGCTCTTTATTTGTTAATAACATCCGGGGCCAGAACCCTTGCTTCCTCTCCTTGACGTTGTGCTTGCATAATGTTCTGGAATCGTTGCATCTCTTTAGGCTTTGAATAAGTGCAACTTCATCGCTTTCTTATTTTTATCGTATTCCTTCTTTACCACTCCATATCTAAAACAACTTAATTCTTACTTAATATCACGTCAGTCCAAATTCCCCCTTTAGTTGAGTACTAAGATTTAGTGTTATGATAACCTATGTATAGATGTTTTACCTCTTCATCTTTGGAATCTTTTCACATCATCGATGACCCTTACTCGTCATGCGGTAATCCTTCTATACCAAGGATAACGAAATTCCTTACTTACGAGGGTGACAACTAGTGTAACTGACACACTTAGTCCCTTAAGTTTAACTTTGCTCACATTTCTTGTTTTAGGGAAGCGTCTTCTTGAATGACCTTTCTCTGAATTTCTTATGAATCTTCTTCTATTGTCCATTCTATTATCGCCGGAATGCAATATGAAATTCTCATGATATTGACCACTATCAAATCAAGCAGCCCCTAATTTAGGTTTAGTTTACCTTGTTCACCATCCCAGACTGATTTGTACTACTTTGGGGTCTAACTTTTCCTTTAGGTAGTCGCGTTGGAGTCACGAGCTTATTTCTCAAAATGAGGATATGACTTTGTGGCCTATATTCTTTTGTTGTCTTAAAGCCTGTCACTTCTTGTCTTTTCCTTCCCTTGACCATGGACTCTATAATACTGTCATTTTTTTATCTATTGTTGTCATGTATCACGTCTTACTCACAATTCTTCAATAACTGTCTTCTTATTTCTTGCTAACATTTCTGTCAATCACTTTATTCCGAAAACTTCGATAAGACATTCTTTTGACTTTAGCTCCCTTTGCTCCATCCATGGGCTCTTCGGGTTGCCTAACATTCTCTACCTACTAGGGACGATAGCCATACTAAGGTAATATTTATCCCTTCTAGGCTTCCAGTGCCTATGTTTGTAGTACTCATATCTAGATATACTATTTTAGAGTGCACCATCCGGGTGTCTCGCAAGGAGATTCATTAGCACATTTACAATATCCTTTGGAAATGCAAACAATCCACCCATCATTGTGGGTCACTCTGACCCCAGCCGGATCCTGATGTCCGTCCTTTTCTTATACTACTACTGTTGGATCCCATGGATCATAACTAAGACTGGTGTGAATAATTGTACATACCTCTGTTACAATTGAAGGTAACTCAAAATGCTTATATTTCTCTGCTTAAATTGTAAATACTATTAATCTTCATTAACTGGGTACCTAATACCCTTCTTCACCTTGCTTTTTTTACTTGTTGAAACTTGTGTCTACCTTCCGATTCTCTTATTCTTTTTTACCATAAGAGTGGATAGACATTCTTGCATTAGGAATCCTTATCAAGAAGCTTACACATCTTAGTACACATGATCTGCTGAATACCTCATATTTATCTGTCATAAGCATGATGCAAAAATCGAGTTCCTCTGACTAAACTCTTCCACAGCTATATCTCTTACTAATCGTCTTTCTGGATGTAGGCATCATCGTATTATGAATAAGATAGAATTTAGGAAATTGAGTTCTTTCAACTGAGATCTACCACACGATCTAGAGTATGAAGAAAGAGTGATAGTCCTAAATGCCCTGTAGCCTCCTGCTTATAAGTGTGGTGCACAACACACCCAAAAACACGACTCTACTAGACACGGCTTGTAGACCCCCTAGGATAGAACTGGTATTGTCATGACCAAACTAATGGGCCGCGATGGGCACTTGGTACCTTACTCAACCGAGTACCAACGTAACGTATATTTCATATCATTCTATCATAGGTTAATGAACCAGAGTAAGGCATGAGGGAATACAAACTTATACATACACCATATTGGCCTATAAGACCAAAATGATCACTCTTATACTGAACATAGGCCGACCAGGCCATACAATTTTCCACGTACACGACATATGTCTACAAGCCTGTAAGAGTACATAAATGTCATAAAGGTCGGGACAGGGACCCGCCATACTAATAAACACATGTCCTAATCATACTGACGAAACAAGCAACTACAGAGCAAATGGAGCGCACCAACACCTTCCACAGAGCTGATAGCTTACTTGAAGGATTCTCGACCTGTCTATCAGGACCTGCAAGCATGAATCGCAGCATCCCCAACAAAAGGATGTTAGTACAAATAATGTACCGAGTAAGTAAGGCACATAAATAAGTTTATAAAAGACAAGGAATAAACATGGAGTAAATGACTCAACCTATAAGTCTGGATAACTCTATAAATCTTGAAATACTTATAGTGTCATGCATATGCGTATGAATATGTGTGTGTGTGTGTATATACACACACACACGTATATATATATATATATATATATATATATAATGTCATCTGGTCATGGGTCAATCTACATGTATAAATGAATGCAATGCATGAGAAGTACGTCAATAAAATCTCTTGGAACGTCATAAGACTATTATACCTCTGATTAATATCATGAAATAAACTTGATCAACTTACTTATCTTCTGAGACACATGAACAGATGATAGAATAATAGGATACATGGGGAATCAAGAACATGGGCATCTCTAGCATTCCTATGAATACAGTCATTTATGAAAGTTATGCATTTGTTCGTTTCGTTTGCATCGTATGGATCATACAAAAAGGAAAGAAGGGATATCCTTAACATACCTGAGTAGATTCTCTTGACAATCCCTCTAGCACTCGTTAATTGCGACAAAACAGATAACGGCGAGATCGAAATCGGAAACAATCCGTATGATATTCTAGAGAAAGATTGCATTGTACTCCCTTATAATTGCCAAATCTCATGTTCTTAAGAATGGATATGACTAAATGGATATGTTACTCATGTTCTTAAGAATGGATAGACTCTCACGTTTCTAAGACTTACATATTAAATGGATAGGTGACTCACCTTTTTAAGAATGCCAAATCTTATATTTCTAATCTTTTCACATAATTAGTGACTTAAGAGTCAAAATTCTTGGGGTGGCTTGCTGCCACGTGGGGAGGGTTTAATCTTACCAATTATTTAATTAATCACCCAATAATTTCTTAATTAACTGGGTAATCTCTTATTACCCAATAATTAATCAATTACTCACATAATTAAGAATTACCTCAACTTACTTTAAATACTATCCACTTTTACATAACTAATACACTTTACTATAATGGTTATGTGCTACCTTGTATGGTATTAGTCTATAAATACCAGTTATTTTAGCTCGGGCCGTATTTTTATCCCAAAATCTCAAACTTCGACGAAATTTATTTTCTTTGATTTGCTTACCCTCTCACCTTCACGAATTTACTCATCACTTGTTTGAATTAGCATAATGCTTATAATCTCAAAATAATCTCATTCCTAAACTTACGTCGATTAACTTACGATGAATCTTCAACGTACGAAAATGCGGGATGTAACATCTCATTTCTGAGCTTTCATTAATTTACTTATGGCGTACTTTTACGTACGAAAACATGGGGTGTAATAAAATAGCTAAATTAGACTTTAAAACATAGTGGGTAATTTTAATCTAATTTAACAACTAAGAAATTAATCGAAATAGTAGCAACTAGAGAATGAAATATTTTGGTGTTTTAATCAATTAATGGAAAATCCTAGGGATGTAACATTCACCTAAGTGTAAACCTAATGGGTATAGTAATTAATACTTTCTTGGTAGATCAGGTTGAATTATGACTCTCAATTCTCAAGTACCCTCTCAATACCTCTCGGTCAGTGATTATGCTAAAATTGGCTTTCTCTATACCAAATGGGTAGCAATATAAGCAATTGATATGAGTCTAAGTGGGTTTATTCCTATCTCTAGTTCAAATCCTTTAATAAAACTAGTCAAAACCTTACTTGGCTTAATTTATTGTTAGCCAAGTTTTCCTAACAATTTGGTGTGTGGACCATACTTTTTTCTACTCTTCCAATGGGAGGAATCCTGCAGCTGCATAATAATCATAGCAGCCGCACTTCAGCTTGTCCTGTTGCATATTTTGGCTGTACACTGCATTCTTAAGAGGCTTCTCTCTTGGTCTTCTGTAGCATCTCCGAACTTTTCAAGCTTGTCAGTGCGAACTACTTTTGCGGCCACATAATATGAAGTGAGGACCACACTTCCGCTAAACTTCCTCTGAAGCATCAAGGGTATATCTGCGGTCGTACTTGCATTTGTGCGGACCGCATCTTCATCCGTGGCTGAAGAATAAGTTTTGCGAACTGTACTTTTCTTTGTGTTACTCCTCTTTACCTTGTTAAGCTGAAACACTCGTTTTTGAGTTACATTTTTCCATTTAGCTCGGATCCTCCAACATGCCTGGAATTTCACACAATTTGATTATATTTGGAAACAAAAATCACTACTTTCAGACTAAAAACTAAAGCAAAAAGGTAATAATAAGTTGTTAAAATACTCACTTATCACATATCCCATCTTAGGGTATGTCTTGGGAGTTATCAAATTTTGGTGACGTTGCCGAAGAGTTTACGATGATTGCTTTATAATTGAGTGTGTTTCTTGAATATATTCTTTTACTTTCATGTCACTTACTTGCTTCTTTGACTGTACCAATGGCAAACAACGAGCTTGGTAATTTAGCATTGGGAGAGGTGGATGGCGAGGGGGAACGACTTGATAAAATGCCTCCGGAGCGACAACCAAACCACCAAGACCATGCGCAGTAAAACAATATGCCTCCATCTCCATCACCACCACAACCCCAAGCGGTGCAACACCGAAATTTGCTAGATGAAAGGTACGCTAGTATTATAGTCCCCCCTCTAATTAGGGCAGATAACTTCCAAATTACCAATGTGATGTTCACTTTGCTCGAGCAACATGCTATTTTACCGTAGCACCGCATCAAAATACTTATAACATTTGAAAGGTTTTGTGGATGTTTGTTGGAGAAGCAAAGCAACTAATATCTCAAAAGATGCATGGAGGTTAACTTTATTTCCCTTGTCGCTATGGAGGAAGGCCTTAGAATGGTTGGAATGCTTGCCTTATCCTTCTATTCATACATGGGTTGAGTTGGTGGCAAATTTCATTTCGAAATTCTTTTTCCCCAAGAACATGGTTACCTTATGGGATGCAATATTGGGCTTCAAGCAAGAACCCAATAAACCCTTAAATGAGATTGGGAGCAGCATTGTACTATGGTAAAGGAGTGTCCTAAAAATGATATGACCAACAACATGATCCAACGAAAATTCTACCATGGAATCAATAACACAAACCAATGGGTGGTCAATCAACTAGCCAATGGTAATTTCATGACAACATCTTGTATAGAGGCATGTGAGATTCTTGATGAGATGGTAGAGACTTCTTCGTCTTGGCAACTCCCGTCCAATGACTCAACCTTCTAAGGCACAACTCCATAAAACTCATGCTCCAAAGAAATTCCATGCAATGGAAGGAGGGAGTGAATGCATTAGCCACAAAGAAGAGATCAAAGGTAACCAAATTCAAACTCGGGTGGAGAGTTATGTACAAGATGATGGTGGTTATGAACAAGAAGATTCTTACCAAAAGCAAGATGAGGAAGTACAATACGTGAACAATTATCAATGACAAAAGGGATACTTCAAAGGTTCCATTCAAGGCCAATGGAGACCTCAAAACAACCAAGGAAAATGGGGAAATAACAATAACCAAAGCAATTGGGGTACCGACAACAACCAACGGAACTGGCACAACAATAATAACCAAGGGAATTGGGGAGGTAATAGTCAAGATAGTTGGGGGAACATAAAAATTATGCCAATTGAAGTTCAGGTTTCTAATGTCCCCCAATATATCAACAAACCAAGCAACCCACCTCCCTATCTTTCCTAAGGTTCAAGTTCTAAAGCAATGAAATAGGTCGAACTGAGCATTAAATGATGGAAAAGAATGCAGATTTTGGATGCTCAACTTGTTCCTAATACCACATATGTTTGGAAATTTTTAAGTCCAAATGGAACAAATCTCTTAAGATCTACAATAAGGTTGTATTACCAAATGATATGGTAATGAATCAAAAGGGCAGTAGAAACACAGGACATAGTTAAACACAGGACATACTATGGTAGTTATCACAAGGAGTGGAAAAAGTGGGAGTGTACCCAACCAAAGTGGAAAAAATTATAGATGATGGCCAAATGCTCCAAAAGGAGGAGGTTTCATATGATAATGCTCGAGTAAATGATGAAATCCGAATTGAAATTGATGATAATATGGTGGAGACCTAAGAAGAGGTGAACCCATCCAGGAAACATATAATTGACATACCGGATCCAGTGGTGCAAAAGGCTTTTGACAAAGGATCCTCTTCCTTATCCCCAAAGGCTTGCTAAGCAAAATGGTGAGAACTAATTGAATAAGTTCATCCAAATAATAAACTGTCTATCTATTAATGTGTAATTGGAGGAAGCATTTAAGAAAATGCCTGGTTCTTAGGGTCAGTCATCAAGTTAGTGCTATTGTTCATTCCATTGCTCCCAAATTGAAGGATCCCGGTTCTTTCACAATTCTTTGTAGCATTAGAAGTGTCAATTTTGCTAAGGCCTTATATTATTTTAGGGAAAATATCAACTTGATGCCCTATTTGGCTTTAAAAATTTTGGGGATTAGGAAACTAAGACCCATATTTATGAGGTTACAATGGCCGGTAGCACAACAAGGATACTATTGGGAGTGATTGAAGATGTATTGGTTCAAGTTAATAAATTCATTCTTTAGGAGGACTGTGTTATTCTTGATTGTGAAGTGGACTATGACGTTCCAATTATTATTGGAAAGCCACTACTTGCTACGGAAAGGCCCTTTATGATGATGAGGTGTGGGAACTCACTTTCCAGGTTGGTGACGAGCAACTGATATTTCATGTGTGCAAGTCTATGCGTCAACCAAATATCAATGAAGTGTGCTCTTTTGTAGATTTAGAGACTGATGTCATAATTGACGTTGGATGGCATTTTGCTCAATTTTGATGATGATGATGATGAAATGGATGGCTTCATGGTATGTGTTAAATCATGCGGTCTTATAGTTATCCACCCGGAAAATTATCATTGGATTTTAAAAATAGGAAAACTCCTCCCACAGAGACTTTAATTGAAGAGCCTCCTACTTTGGTGTAGAAGCCATTGCCACCACACCTTTAGTATAAGTATCTTGGCTCTTTTTATGCTTTACTGGTTAGTATTTCATCTTGTTTGTAGATTCCACTTTGTCAATCCTACAAAGTATGAAGAAATCTATTAGGTGGACTTTGGCGAACATTCGGGGTATAAGCCCCGCTTTTTGTTCGCTTAAGATAATATTGGAATGTGGTGGTTGACCATCTATTAAACATCATAAGAGACTTAAATAAGAAATGCAAGATCTTCTAAAGAAGTAGATTATCAAATAGTTGGATGCTGGAGTTGTGTAACCCATTTCTTATAGTTCATATACCTCTTCGGGTCAATGTATCCAAAGAAGGGAGGCATGATGGTTGCTACCAATGAAAAGAATGAGTTGATATCTACAATAATGGTTACTAGATGGAGGATTTTTATGCATTACCTGGAGTTCAACATAGTTAGAAGGAAGGACCACTTCCCCTTCCATTCATGAATCAAATGCTTGATAGATTGGCCAGGCATAATTTCCATTATTTTCTAGATGGTTATTCTCACCGATACAAATAAATTCTCATCGCAATGGAAAATCAAGAGAATACCAGTTTTACATACCCATATGTTACTTTTTTTTTTCAAAAGGATTCTTTTTGGCTTGTGCAGTGCACCAACAACGTTCCGCCGGTGTATGACAGCCATCTTCATAGATATGGTGGAGGACTACCTTGAAGTACTCATGACTGACTTTTTGGTTGTTGGGGATTTATTTGATGATTGCCTTGCTAATTTTGACAAAATATTGGCTAGATGTGAGGAACTAAACTTGGTACTCAATTGGGAGAAATGTCATTTTATGGTTAAGGAGGGCATTATCTTTAGTTATAAAAATTTGAAGAATGGCATTGAAGTGGATAACACAAATATTGAAGTGATTACCAAGCTTCCACCTCTAACCTCGTTCAAGGGTCCAAGAAGTTCCTTAGGCCATGTGGGATTTTACCGGATATTCATCAAAGATTTTTAAAAAGATGTGAACCCGTTGTGCAAGCTCCTCGAAAAGATGCAAAGTTGAATTTCAATGCCAATTGCGTGAGGACTTTTGAAGAGTTGATGTTTAAATTTAACAACCACTACTATTATTGTATCCCCGGATTGGATCTTACCGTTTGAGCTCATGTGTGATGAGTGATGTGGCGGTTGGGGATATTTTTGGGCGAAGGATCAATAAAATTATCCATATGGTTTACTATGCTAGTAAGACTGTGCATAGTGCCCATGTCAACTACACCATTATGGAAAAGTAATTACTTGCCATTTTATTTTCTATTGAGAAGTTCTGTCCTTATTTGATAGGTGTAAAGGTCATTGTGCACACAGATCATGTGGCACTGTGATATCTTATGAGCAAAAAGGAATCCAAATTCCAGTTGATGAGATGGGTGCTTCTATTGCAAGCGTTTGACATTGAGATCCCAGATAATAAGGGGAATGAAAACCAAGTAAGCAGACCACTTATCTTGTTTGGAGGAGGAGAAAAGGCTACATGATGGCAATGAGATCAATGACTTCTTTTCCAATGAGCAAATTTTGGCACTTCCTATGAAAGACGTACCATACTTTTGCAGATTTGGCTAATTTCATTGATAGCAGTATCATTCGGAAGATTTCACTTAAAACCAAAGGAAGAAGAACAAGAGGGACTGCATGGACTACTATTGGGATATATCATATCTTTTTTGAATTTGCGCAGATGGACCGATTAGGAGATGTGTGTTGGATGAGTAACAAAGCGATATTTTCATTACTTGTTATACTTCACCTTATGGTGGTCACAATGGGGGATAAAAATTGGTGGCAAAGGACCTAAGTTGTGATTTCTATTGGCTTACTCTTTACAAGGTTGCAAGTGATCTTGCAAAAAGGTATGATCAATGTCAACGAGCCAGTAGAATTTCAAAGAAATATGAAATGCCCCTTACACATATCTTAAATATATATATCTTCAATGTTTGGGGTATTAAATTCATGGACCCATTTGCGAGTTCCTTTGGTAACACCTGTAATTGGATTGCAGCGGATTATGTGTCTAAGTGGGTGGAAGACGTTGCTTTACCTAATAATGAGCTAGGAGTGTGGTGTCTTTTTAATAAGAACATATTCACAAGATTTAGGACTTCTAGAGAAATCATAAGTGATGGAGGGTCACAATTTTTTCAACAAGTATTATGACACTTTGCTTGGAAAATATGGTGTCACTCATAAAGTGGCAACCCCTTGTCATCCGCAAGTAAGTGGTCAAGTTGAAGTGTCCAACCAAAAGATAAAATGTATCTTGTTGAAGACAGTTAATGCTAATAGGTCAGATTTATCCAAATGCTAGATGATGCTCTATGGTCATATAGAATGGCTTACAAAACACCTATCAGAATGTCCCCGTATCGGTTGGTGTTCTGGAAAGCTTGTCATTTTTCGGTGGAATTGGAGCATAAGGAAATGTGGGCCTTAAACAAGCTAAATCTTGATTAGGATGTAGCCTCTAACATTCAAGTTTGCACATTCAAATGAGTTGGATGAATTCTAGTATCAGGTCTATGAAAGTTGTCCTTCTACAAAGAAAAGATGAAATACCTTCATGACAAACATATTTAGAACAAGGAGTTCAAGGCCGATGATCTACTGTTGTTGTTCAATTCAAGGTTAAGTATGTTTCTGGGTGAGCTTAAATCGAAATGGAGTGGTCCATTTGAAGTTGTTAATGTGATTCTATTTGGTGCATTGGTAGCTCGCAAAGCTCATAACCTAGGGTCATGTTCGAGTTAGCGGTCATTGAGTGATAAATTGGTTGGGAAACGTTGGTGAGAGCCAAGTGGTGGCGGTTCTTTGCTTCAAATACTAGTGCTTTGACATTGCATCATGCTACGACATTAATGAAGGCTCTTCTTAGGAGGCAACCCAAATTCTTTCCCTTTTTCTTTTTCTTCAGTTCTTAGTGTAGATGTTTATTTTGCTATTTTTATAAGATTTGATGTGTGTTTTGTAAGCACGTGATTTTTACCCTACATGAAGATAACTCCTAAAAATAAGTCAGAATAATTTTTATTGATTTATTTTAGGAATTTTTCCTTTTGTAGTCTCATTTCATACATTTTTATATTTTAAAATCACGATAATAAAATACAAAAATACGCATTTGCATTTAGGATCTAATTTCATATTTTAGGATTAATTAAGGGTTAATTTGTTTTAGAACAAAATAGGAAGAAAATAACAAAAATAGTACCTTTTGCATTTTTAGTTTAAATTTGTATCAGTTTGCGTTTTTATTAGGAAATCTAATTTTTAGTGTTAATGAGTTTTGGTTCTTAATTTAGCATTTAACAAAATCAGAAGCTAAAGTACAAAATAACTAAATAAAATACAAAAAGAGGAAGATAAAAAGAAATTGGGAGTAAAAAAAATGGGAAGAACCTTCCCCAAAATATTTTCCCCCCAAATCATTTCTCCCCACCTAAGACCTCCCCCCCCAAAATATTTCCCCACCTAAAACATTCCCCCGAAAATATTACCTCACATGACACTTCTCCCAAATAAAACCCCCCACATAACACCGCACTCTATAAAACCATTGTCTACACAATGAAAAGGGGGGGACAAAAAAATAACAAAAAAGAGACGAAAAACAAAAAAGGGAAACGATAGCTGCGCAAGGAAAAAAGGCAAAAGTTGCGCAGCTTTTACACCAAAAGACCCCCCCTCCCCGATCTATCTTCTTTCTCTAAAAAAGGGAGCCATTTCCATGGCTTTATGCTGAACAAGATAAGAGTCGTTCCCAAGCTCCACCATTAGAAGCAGCCGTTTTGAATACAGAAAGGATCAGCCGTTGTTTTGGGATTTTTGACCAACCTGGACTCAAAAGACCTTCTTCTTCATGAAAAAACCTTAGAGAATCGACAGATTAGAGCAACAGTTACACCAAAATGAGAGAACTCCCCATCCCTGCTTCTCCTCCACGCCTTCTCCGCCACTGTTTCTTCTTCTCCGGTCAAAATCCGGCAACCACCAACAACCACGACACACACACACGTACCAAAAAATAGAAGCTTCGGACAGAATTTTGGATAGAAAAGACTAAAAAAGCACGCAAAGATTTTGTTCATTTTTTCTTTCTCTGAGTTCCGATTTTGATCTGAAACATGGAGTTTGGTTGAGTTCCAGTGGTGTCCGGTTTCGAGGTTTTGATTGCCGTTCGTTGATCCCGATCGAAGTGTAGTCCATTGTTTCCGGTCAAGTTCGGGTTGCCGAATCTCTGTGGTTGTTTGAATCTCAGCGTCATTTGCTTGTATACAAATTCTAAACAGACATAATTTTGAAAGCTTATCAAGGTGATTGATAAAGTTCAGGAAGAAGCAAAAGCCGTGCAGGTACTACTTTGGACTAGTAATTTTCAGAAAGTTTATAACCACTTCTATTTTAGCTTTTGGATTAGTATGGGGTTTGTTCATCATACAATTGTTTCTGCTCGCGTAGGACTAGTTTCTCAACATTCAGCTTAATCTTAGGTATATTAATTATTTCCTCCAACCAGAAGTTGTAGACCCAATGCATGTGTATAATGAAAAGAATATTTAACTTTCAATTCAAGTATAATTGGGTGGGAATCAAATTGAAATAATATTTTAGATATTTTTCTAAGAAAGTGGTAAAGGGTAAAAATATAAGATAATTCGCTGATAAAGGTGTGGAAAATTATTAATTTAACCTCATAATTATTTAAGTTGTAAGAACATTGTTGGTAAAAGAGACGAAGATAGTTAATAAGGGATGTTTATGCTTTATAAAATATATAGATTATTAGGCTTTTTGCTCGTTCTAATCACGCTGCATTGGTGCTATTTAGTTCAATGATTGACATGCCAATTAACTTAGTTTTCTTTCATTTTCTTTTGGTTTTATTTACTATGATATCTTTGGGAATTTTCAGAACTGTTGGGGAAAGGCATGACGAGTTTGTGGTAATTTTCCATGTCTTTTCAAAGATAGAAGTAGGTTGTGGGCTCAATTGTTCAGGCAAACCAATTAGTTGGTTCGTGAATCTCGTAGTTTTCTTTAGATACGCCATTAAATTATTATAAATATGGGTACGGTTCCTGTGACGTAGTTGTGATACTTCCTTTCAAAGTCGCTTTAAATATGAATATCCGTAGTTCATTTAGTTGAATGCTTTTCCTTTAGAATTCGAGGCGTGCTATTTAGTTGAATTTTCATGGCCCTCGTAAATTTAAAAACGCGTAGTTGCTTTAGGCGTGTTAGTTTAACAATATTACTTTCCTAAACTCAGGTGCGCATTGATGCGACCTAAATCCAAATCTCAACGGAGTCGAAGTGTGTTGACAACCATGGATGCATTGATTGCGGCATGGTTCGAGATACATTTTCACGACATTGCAATTCTTTTAAAAATAATTATAATAAAAGCGGTTCAAAATTAAATAAAAGGCACATAAGCTAGCATGTATTAAAATCAGATAAAATCAAATACAACAGTTAAGCGACCGTGCTAGAACCACGGAACCCGGGAATGCCTAACACCTTTTCCCGGGTTAACAGAATTCCTTACTCGGATTTCTGGTTCGCAGACTGTAACAGAGTCATATTTTTCCTTGGTTCGGGATTCAACCGGTGACTTGGGACACCAAAAGCCAAACCTTTCCCAAGTGGCGACTCTGAATAATTAACAATTAAATCCCGTTCCGATTGTCCTTTAAGTGGTAAAACTCCCTTGAATCTACCCCTTTACGGGGTGTAAGTGAAAAAGGAGGTGTGACAGTTGTATTAACAAGTGTTAGGTATTGTGATATGGTAAGAAAAAGTACAAATTGGGGTTCGTACTTTAATTAGTGCGACTGTAAAAAAATTGTTTCGGACAGCACGATCGAAATTATGGCCGTAGATTTTGAGTGCAGGCCGCACAAATGGAGGGAGAATCAAATGCGCAAATGCAAAGTCTCTCAAATATTTCGCCATTAAGGCGAAGCACTTTACGGCCACACAAAACTCATTTTTAGCTGCACATGATCACTTAATGCACTAATTTGAGGCGGCCACAATTGCGGCCGCATTTCAAAAAGTGCGGACTGCAAAACCTCAAGAACATGAGCTGCCCAAGTAACTGAGTGCGGATCACAATTGACATTTTGCGGCCACACTCTCTAACATTGCCCCCAACCTACTAATAAGCATACAAAGGGGTTACATCAACTTTTTACACTTTTCACTATTTGACCAAGCCCTAACATACCAAATATGTGGAATCAATTCCACTCACTATTGTATGCTAATCAACTGGTCATACTCAATCTCTGTGGGTGTTTTTAACACAATCTAATACACATAAATCAATCTTTTCCACTTTTATTTATTAAATTTTTCTAGTATATTTTTTGAAATGTAGTCTTTTTTGTTCCATTTTGGTCAAAGTGGGGAGGGGGTATTTGCGAAGTCATGATTACTTCTGCTTAGAGTGGGTCTAGGATGGTATTACACTGAAATAATGTATGATCGTTTGTTGCCCAAGAGATTCAACTGCTTATGTTAATTTGTGTTTAGTGTCGGTCTATTTGTTTGAGGAACGTGCATTGTACTTCGTATTTGTGCGGATCGCACATTATTTTTACGGCCAACATGCTTGAATGAGTAATTTAAGAGCATCTGAAATGGGTGGACTATACTTTAATTGCGTGGACTGCAATTGTATTTTGCAGCTGGAAAGATAGCTCTGCACTGCTTATCCGGGAACCTTTTCTATGAGATATGAGTACAACAACTTATGTGCAAACTATAGAAGTATTTTGCAGCAACAAAGGCCGGTCCGCACGGGCTACCAGAGACTTACTTCTTAGACTTGAGGAAAAAAACTTAACTGGACTAGATGTCTGTGACCATGCCGAGTGGATTGTGTTGTTATGCATGTGACCAGGGCGGGTGGATTATGATATTATGCATGTGACCACGGGGGAGGATTGTGTTGTTATTCTTGTGACCATGCCGGGCGAATTATAATATTGTGCATGTGACAACACATGGGCGGATTGATATTATTAGCATGTGAGTTGTCCGTGCAGCATGAGAGCTATCCAAGTGGATACAGATATTAATATTATAGCATGTGAGTTGTATGTGCAGCACGGGAGTTATCTATGCGGTTGATATTATTAGCACGTGAGTTGTCCGTGCAGCAGATGAGTTGTCCGTGCAGCGTGTGCACGGACAACGCGAATTGTGAGAAACCGATGGGTTTCTAGTTGATGTGAGCTTTGGGAGAGCTGGTTACTATTATTGGATTGGGTTGCATGCTGCAACGGATTGAAATTCCCTTTACTATTTACCTGATTTTACTTGCTTATCCTTATATGTTAGATTGTTGACTAAGCAAAACACTTTAAAATGAAGAATTATGAGCATCAAAGTAGTTTTACTTGAGATTTCATGTTTTGATCATGTATATGTTCTATACTTATTGATATTATGAACTGCATAGGTTTTAGTGAGTATCATCTACAGTTCTTGCTTATTTTACCGTACTAAGGTTAGTTAGGATACTTACAAAATACATGGAGTCAGTTGTACTCATACTTATTGGAGTTATTGCTGTTGTTTATGGCGGGAGATGCAATTTAAGATGTACCCGCGTTCCAATTATGGCTGTCACTTTCCTTTGGTATCTTTAGATTTGAATAATGTTCATGTACAATCCAAATAGATGTGGTAATTATTTTAGTTCAGTTTTTGTACAACTCCAAATCATAGAAGCTCATGATTTGTACTACCAGTCCTTAGGTTGTTGTATAAAAGTTCAGTTATTTCATTATTATTTTCTCAGTAAATCTCATTTGAAATTGGATTAATGTGAAATTGGTTTACCTAGATGGTTGGGTTAGGTACAATCACAACTAATTAGATTTTGAGTTGGGACAAGTTGGTATCAGAGCTCTAGGTTCACAGGTTCTACGTGTCATGAGCAAGTGTCTAGTAGAGTCTTGCGGATCGGTATGATGACGTCCATACCTATCTTCGAGAGGCTACAAGGCATTTAGGATAAACTTCCCATCTTTTCTTCCTTATCGTGAGGCATTGATTCAGCTTGAAGCGTAATTCTTTGAATTCCCTCCATTCACTCATATGTGCATGTGAGCGCTTCAGCTCTATATCAACTTCTTGTGGATTCCATGGATGAGTTGTGAGATGTGCTTTCTATGTTTTGGTGATGGGCCAGTTTGGAGGACTTGAGGCCCAGCTTGGATCGCAACTTATGCCCAGTAGCTTCAGTTGTCTGAGCATGTGCTTTTGGACTTCTATGTCCAGTGGTGTCCCTATGAGTGAGATTGGCGGCTCGGTGAGTGGTTGGAGGCTATATGATGAGTAGGATGTGACTGCGAGATGTGTTCAGATGGTTTGAATATTATGGAAAGAGTTTGTTTGAGATGTGAAAAGGACTATCGGATGCTCGATTTCTTTGGATGTGTCATACAGTCTTGAGTTATGAATGTTTTTGACAGATTCTTTTGTGTTATTTCATTTGTGAAACAAATGATATTTTCATGTCTTGTTGATGAGTTCAGACTCAGAAAGATTAAATAATTGTGTAGTAGTTGTGGTTGTGAAAGGGTATAGAGATGTTAGTTTGAGGCTAAGCAAGTAGGTTGTCACCTGCGGGGTAATCTACAGATGTGTGATCTTTATGATGTTGTGTGGATTCTTTCTTTTCTACCATTAGTATAGGTGGTGCACTTTGAGTTTGGATTAGGTAAGAAAGTTGACATGACCATCACAAAGATGAATGCAAGCTTAGCAGATAATATGAGGTATTATATGATTTTTGTTATATGACCTTATGAATGATTTAGTTGAATCTCACTGCGGTATTATGATAGTAGTAGAGTATGGCATTGTAAGTTATCAAGTGTTTTGATCTATGACTTTGAGCCAAGTAGTGGAGTCTACTATCAACGATTTGATTGTATGGTTACGTGTTATATTGGTTTCGGTCTGAGGCATACTTGGGGATTGTTTATGACTTGCGGAGGCTAGTTTTGAGGATGACTTAAGCAAAGAAATTTCTGGATGCATAGTGTATTACACTTTATGGTTATATGGGAATCATGGAATGATTGAGTAGTTATTTATGAAGGATATAGTGTACATGGAGTAAGAATTTGCTCGGTTGCGTTAAGGCGGAGTTACTTTTTTGGGTGTTATCGTGCTAATGGGACACAGATCATCCGGCGCATTTGGGCGGTGCAATTCAGATTTGAGCAGAGTGGATCACTCTCAAGAAGGTTCTAATGGATTCAAGATTTATATGTAGCAATTGAGAATTATTTGGATTTGTATATGGCTAGAATCTGAGATTTACATTGGATGATGTCGAGACTTGCGGTATTTATATATCATTATAGATTCTACATTTCAATATCAAAAAGGTGAAGGAAAGGACTTTAGATTCACAAAAGGTCTCTTCATAGTGGGTGTCTCAGTTATGGTACTTTTGGGGGTGCTTGAGAGGGAATACAACAGCTTATCGGCCTTAGAATAGAGTGGTTTTATGCTAGTATCTCTTGTGGTGAGCTTTGGGTGAGGATCGTGGTGTTCTGACAAGGAGAAGTAATAACTTGAGGGTGATTTAGAAGGAGCTCAGAGGAATAGGACAGCTTGGTAGTAGGTTGGATCAGCATGGTAAAGGATACGATTAGTTCTTTTAGTTCTTATGATGAGATGAGGCTTTACGAGTGTTTTGTGGCAATACTCTTGGATTTGGCGACCTGCATGGCTTGCTTGAGTTAGAAAGATTCATCTGTAATAGATTGGTTATCTACAAATGGAATTTCTAAGTGTTCTCGATGGTTTCTACCACGGTTTGAGATGGATATTTCCTCCCAGCGTGACGTGCATGTTGCGTATTGTGATTTTCTACTGGATGGGATAAAGTGAAAGGTTCCTGGCTAATTGAGTATGTAGTCTGCTTATGACTCAGAATTTATTATGAGATTCTCGCGGTTTTCATTTGATGGCATAATAGATGCAGTGCATCTTGTGGGATTTAGATTTGCATGTATAAGGTGACGGTTCAGTTTTGAAGGGATGGTCATGAATTCTTAGATAGCATTGATGTTTTAAGGTGATCAGATGAATTCTATTACTACTCGGTATTGCCTGAGAAGGGTGCACATTTCAGAAGGCGCTCTGTATTTTGACTTATAGTCGCTTCATTGGCATTGAGGTACTTGCATGGTTGATCGACTACTGACGTTCAGATTTTGCTATGTGGCACGGAAGGATTATAGAAATATATCTCGTGGGGATGATTGTGTTTGAGAGATTTGTTAGTCATTCGAGTGGTGAAGTTGGGATCAACTATAATGATTCATGTGTTCTATGGATTTGGAGATTGGGAGTTCTCAGAAGCAGATTATTTTGGGGTTGCAGACTGTGAAGATGTGGCCAAAGTTAGATAGATGGTGTTACATGTTATGGATAGATCATTGTGGACTTTTGGAGGGCTATTTATCCATTTGGGGATGACTGGAGTTGATTTGGGGGCTCAGTGGTAGGCTTAATGAGGATGTGTATTCTATATCGGGTTGGATTGGTTGACTCTGTACTTTTATTGTTGATGGATATTCCATTTGGTTTGAATTGATCTTATTCGTATCTAATATGTTCTATGTGTTACTCTTCCATGCTACAATAGGTTGTGATCTGTTGGTTACTTGCATGTTAGATGCATTTCTATTTGGGTCGTGCGGTGAAATTAGGGTGAGATGGTTATTAGGGTATTGAATGGTTGATTGTGCCTTCGTTATGGTCTTTCCTGTTGGTGGTATATTGTGTTATTCGTTTCTCCATGGTTATAATCATGCAATTCGTGTATTTTATGTCGAATTACGTGTCGTTATTGATTTAGAACATTATGGCTTGAGGTATTTCATATGGGCCAGTGTTTGGATGGGGTCACGCATTGACGTGGGGTTACATTGGGATATGATATTTTGAATTAGATTCGTGTGTCTTGGCCCTACTATGTGTGATGGGTTCATAGCATTGCGTTGTGTTGGTACTTGTTGAGCTTGCGGGATGGTTTTCTCATTTTAGTCATTTTTCATGTTTAAGTACATTTGGATTGTTGCTTATTAGTGCACAGATTGCACGGTTGTGGCGTTAGGTTGTATTGGTATGACATGTCAATAGAATTGTTGTGTCTGATGAAATAAGGTCATTGGACCAAGAATGGATACTATCGAATTTGATTACGGTATGTTATGAATAATAATATCGAAAGTCAACTTACGATTTAGCTTTGGTTCTTGTTATAGGAGAGAGAGAGAGAGAGAGAGAGAGAGAGAGAGAGAGAGAGAGAGCTTCATAACTTGTTGTTCTAATGAGTGGTTATGAGTTTTTGCGTGTTTCTTTCATCAGCGGCAGTGTACGAAGTTTTTTAACGAGGTTTCATTCGATATGAGGTTTATTACCGTTTTGGGGTTTGTTTTGAGCGGCTGCTGTGATTGAAAATTTTTCTACAATTATATGAGTTATGTAGTATATCATGTGATTTCATCTTGGGTTATGGTTATGGCTTGATACAACTTGTTCGGACTTATACATAATGTAAGTGCGAGATTTGGGTTTTGTAAGGAATTCCATATGTTGGAAATTGAGTTCCAAGCTTTATGGGCTAAGGATGAATTAAGGATCTTCATTTATATTGTGTTGCCAGGCTTATATGGATTTGGGTGACATGGGTTTACTCCCGGGTATGTGCATGGTAAGGTTGCACAATGATTTGAATGTTTTGGAACGACTCATGGCACATTCGGGGATGAATGTATGTTTATGTGGGGGAAAATATATTTACCCGATCGGTAATTTTGAGCATTTGCACTTCACTCTGTGGTTTGAGGGCATGAGTAGCTCCATATGATGTATTAGGACTTGTATTATCATCGGTTTCAGTTTTCGGGTGATTCAGAATAAGTTTGGAAGGATGAATTTCAAGTTTAAAGCTTTTAGTTGGAAGAGTTGACCAAGTTTGACTTTTTAGTGTTTGACCTCGGATCAAAAGTTTGATGGTTTCATTAGGTCCGGATAGTGATTTTGGACATTGGGGTATGCCCGGATTCGGGTTTGGATATTTCTAAAAGGTTTCATCACTATTTGGTGAAAATTGGCAATTTGAAGGTTTGTAATGTTCATAAGTTTGACAGGTAGTTGACTTTGATGATATATTGTTTGAATTGATATTCCAGGAATTGGAATAAGTTCGTTACGTCATTTGGAACTTGTATGCAAAATTCGGATTCATTCCGGATTGGTTAGGCTTGAATCGGATACTTGGTTCGAAGTTAGAAGATTATGAACTTAAGAGATTGATCTTTATTAACAATTCATGGTTTGGTATTAATATGTGTGATTTGAGGCCTCGAGTAGGTCCGTAATATGTTTTGACACTTGTTGGTATGTTCAGACGAGGTCCCGAGGTGCTCGGTTGAGTTTTGAGATGGTTTTGGACAATTTCTAGCCTTTTTTAGTTGTTGGTTTTTGGCTACAGCAGTGTACATCGTGATCTCGGACTTCGGGTCACGTTCGCAATGAGTAAAATTGAAAAAGGACACTTGTGAATGGCGTTCACGGAGTGTTTTTCGCAATCGCAAAGAAGAAATTCTATTGTCACTGAACTGAATATAGAAGCTTATATCTTGCAATATATAAGAAACTTGGAGAAAATCTAAAAACGAAAGTTGTAGCCCTTAATGTCTAGGTTTTAGAAAATAAAACCGTTAGTCAATTGGAATTTTGTACAAAAGGTTATAGCCATTATACTAGAGGCTATCTAGAAGAGTTGGGCAAGCTTGCTGGAATTTATTCATTGCGATCGCGAGGGAATATTCACGATCACGAAGGGTAAAAATTGAGTAGGAATATTTTTTTCAATTGTGATCTCGATGTTGGGGATCGCGATCGCGAAGAGGGACCCCTGGCATTGCATTAAAACATTTAATTTCGGGATTTTGATTTCATTTTGGCATATTTTGAGCTATGGAGCTCGAATTGAGGCGATTTTCACAATGTGGATTGGGGTAAATGCTTTTATATTTGGTGTTGATTTTACTAGGTGATCCCATCTTAGTTTTTTGGCATTTGATTGATGATTTCAAAGAGAAAATGAGGATTTTTGTCTAAAATTTTATAAATATTTTTTTGAGTTTTAAACATCTATTCGGAGTCGGATTTGAGTGAAATTCGTATGGTTGGACTCGTAATTGAATGGAGTGTCAGATTTTGTGAGTTTTGTCGGTTTCTGGGGTACAAGCCCGGATTTGACTTTTTGGTTGACTTTAAGTAAAAGTGGAAAGATTCGACCTTATATCATTTGGGATTGTTTCCTTAGGAATTATTTGATGTTTTTGAGTTGCTTTTGGCTAGTTTCGAGCCGTTCAGAGGTGGAGACGCGCATAATGGCATTTCTAGAGTGTCATTTTACTTGCTCGGTATTTGTCTTGGCTTCTTTGGCATAAGTAACTTATTTAAACATGGTTGATGCACGGGTTGCCTAAATTATTTGTGATAGTTATGTTTGTGGGTGGGCGCATGTGTGGGGTTTGAACCCATGTGCTGAAACCGGGGGTATTTATCCATGGTCAGGTAGTGTTTAGGCTATGATAAGCCTAGAATTGACTGTTAAGCTTTAAACTAGGATGTTTCTCATATTTGTAATATCATGTGAACTATTTGAAACTTATTTGAGGCTACATAGAGGTTTAATCCCTAAATGATCTTGATAAATGCTCTTCTTTAATGAAATTGCCGATTTGAGCTATGATAGCAAATTCTGCACATGCCTACACTTTAGCATGTCATTTATACCAGTCCAGGAGCATGAGATTTATTATTCATTCATCATATACATGTATTCATATTTATTTTCTCTTGTGCGATATGATTGGACTAGATGCCTCTAACCACGCAGGGTGGATTGTGTTGTTATGCATGTGACCATGCTGGACGAATTATGATGTTGTGCATGTGACCACGCTAGACGGATTGTATTCTTATGTTTGTGACCATGCAAGGCGAATTATGATATTGTGCATGTGACCACGTCGGGCGGATTGATATTATTAGCACGTGAGCTGTCCATGCAAATCCAGATATTGATATTATAGCACGTGAGTTGTTAGTGCGGTTGATATTATTAGCACGTGAATTGTTTGTGCATCACGTGAGTTGTCCGTGCAGCATGTGGATACGAATCCATCCACGTAGGGTCACCCTATCGTGTTTCTTTCTTGATGGTGTACACGCGGATAATGATAATCCAACGGGTTTTTGGTTGATGTGAGCTCTGAGGGAGATGGTTACCATTACTGGATCTGGATGCGCGACACAATGAACTGATATTTAGTTATTGTATTTCATCTTTACCTGAAATTTCCTCGACTGTTTACGTGATTTTACTTGCATGTCTTCCTTATATGTTAGATTGTTGACTGAGTAGAACACTTTAAAATAAAGAATTGTTAGCATCAAAATGGTTTTACCTCATATTTCTTGTTTCGATCATGTATTTGTTCAATACTTGTTGAAATTATGAACTGCACAGGTGTTAGTGAGTGTCATCTATAGTTCTTGCTTCTTTTACCTCGTCGAGACTATTTAGGATACTTATTGAGTATATGTAGTCGGTTGTACTCATACTACACTTCTGCACCTTGCGTGCAGAACTTGGAGTTGTTGCTGCTTTTTACGGCGGGAGTTGGTATTAAAGATGTACCTGTGGTCCAGTTATGGCTATCTCTTGTCCTTGGTAGCTTTAGATTTGAATAATGTTCATGTACAATCCAAACATAAGTGGTAATTATTTCAGTTCAATTTTTGTAAAACTCTAAATTTTAGAAGCTCATGATTTGTACTAACAATCCTTGGATTGTTGTATAAAAATTCAGTTAGTTCATCATTATTTTTTCTGTAAATCTCATTTGAAATTGGATTAATATTAAATTGGTTTACCTAACGGGTTGGGTTCGGTATCATCATGACTAATTGCATTTTGGGACGTCACACGGACTATATTGAAGACACATTCAAGGCGATTCCAAATCAAGAAACAACCAATTTAATAATAATGAAGATTTTATCAAAACATATTCGGAGTACTACATGTGAAGACTAAAATTTCAACCATATTTTAAACATTTTTTCTTGCTACGTCTTTAAGAATAAAAACTATTATTGTACTCATGCTTATGGGTTTCAATTTTTTACTCATACTTACGTTTAACACATAGACTTCACTTTTAATCTAATCACTTTCAAATGCAGGGATTTACTTTTAACCATGCTTACTTTTATACTGCGCTTCAAAATTACCTCGCTCTTATTTTTAGGTAAAAATAGCACGGTATAGCTAGTTTTCGGACTAGTCATTCAAAAATAGTCAGCGTTTACGAAGTCAATGAAAAATAGTCACTATTTTGCTGCAATAGAGACCGGTCCAGCATAATATACTGGAGTTCGGTGCACCTGTGTATGAACTCCAGCATATTCTGCTGGACCGGTATACTTTGCTGACTCCAGTATAATATACTGGAGACTGGAGCACTGGTGCTCCAAACTCCAGTATATTATACTGGACAATTATACTTGCTGGAACTCCAGTATATTATGCTGGAGTTCTAGTGTACTTATGATGGAACACCATCATATTATGCTGGAGTTCCAGCATACTTATCCTGAAACTCCAGTATAATATGCCGGTATAATATTCTGACGTATTTTTTGGATTTTGAACAGTGTTTTCGCTCAGATTTATCTTTACATGAAAAGTGGCTAAATTTCGATTACTTTTGAAACTGGGCTATTTTTAAACGACCAATTGTAAATCTGGCTATTTTTGAATTCTACCTATTTTTAGTGCACATCCTCAAATTTTCAGCCCATATCTACTTTTAATTATGGCACACAACAAAGATAAAAATTATGTGAAAAAGACGAATCAAGTTTCAGGCCAAAGCGGGGAATTATTAGGGTTTACCCTAATTTCTTACAATATTTGGATTTTATCTGTTAGTCGAAGAAATAATATAATCTTTACGATAGTTGATTTTACTTTTAGAAGTCCAAAACATTTCTTCCAAAAAAGGATTAGTCAAATAGGATAGAGATTATATTAATAGATTGATGTAAGTCAATTAATCAAAATAATATTTTATGCCTCTTTTAGTATAATTCTGGATGTCCTTTAATTTATTGTCGCCAAAATTTACTTTGTTGGCTTATGCATCACACTTACTTATTTCGATCACAATAACGGCTTCGAAGAAAAAGAGTTTCTTTGTGCAAACTTAACTTTGAAATAGGCAAGAATTACAGTAGGGAGTCGTAGAGATTTTGGTTTTGACATAGCAGACTGGGTTTTGGCTAGATGAGCATCGTAAATTACACATTTGGTGATTAAAAATCTTTAAATACCAAAAAGAAAAGAATATATCATTTTGGATTAAAAAGATTCACTCTTTGCTAATTCAATAAAGAAAGTAAACTTGATAACGTCAACAACAACAAGAAACCAAAAAAAAAAAAAAAAAGAATCGTCTCTATATATTCCATCAAGAAAATAACTAGTTAAAGAATTCAGAATCGACAGAAGTGCAGCCTTTGTCACAACAAAAAGAGCAATAACATTTTCTAGTAGCAGTTAAACAATTTCCACCAAGAATTTCTCCTTTAATAGAACCAGGTGGTTTTTCTCCAAACTTGTTTATGCATTGGGTATTGCAGTTTCTTGGCACACACGGGTTGCTAACTTCAGGTGGAACTAAACATACCCTTGCTCCATTTATCCCTCTTGTGTTGGTACCTACATTCAGAATCGTATCCAAAATTTAAATTCTATAGGTCAAAATCATAGGTGGAACATGGATTTCAAGTTTATGGGTTCGAAATTCTAGTAGTTTAAAGTTATTTGGTTCTAAATTAATAATTTATACATATTTAATGTAATTTTTAAGACAAATACAGGATTCAAACGAAAACTACTGGGTTCAGCCGAACCCACTCCCGAAACTCTAGCTCCACCTCCGGTCAGAACCAGGGTTTTTGGATATAATATCTTTTGATTTATAGTCTAGAAATTCTAAGACACAATAAAAGAGTTTAAGAGGAAGATAAAGACAATATTTTTATTAAATAGCAAAAGATGATTTTATGTAACTACATCTTGAGTTTGAGATTAATTTGTACATAAGCAGGAATATTTTTTTTTTTTTTGGGATTTTACATGTTTATCGTAGGTAAGGAGATGTGTTCGAAAGACTCTATGTACTGATTTTCATTAACTACTACTCTTCTAACCACGAATTTAACATTCTCTAAGGCATCGATATGATTTCGATTAAAAAGAAAACTTCAAATGCTATAGTATGCATACTTACTTAGAACAATGAAGAGGGCAAATATAAAGTGAGCTACGCTTGATAACTTGTTCATTATTCCTAATCAAATTCCACAAGAAGTATTCCACAGGAAGTTTAGAGTAGGTAACTATACTGTATCAATGGGGGCTATTTTGATTTAATGATTAAAGTGCTGTGAAATTTATAGGATCAAATAAGCACTGCAAATGGAAAATAGAGGTAGTAAGAAGCAAATAAATAATAGTTCTAAAAAATATCTTGCTTCTATTGTCTTTCTTGTAAAGTATGATATTACCGGTCAAACTTTCATATGGAGCAGTTATGGTGTTTCCATTTTACAGAAAAGAGTCATTAACCACCGCAGGAAATAAAATAAATTGGAAATGTCTAAAATGATTTGTTCACTAATAAATTAGCAATGTTTAAAAATACACTATCGAATTGAATGATGAAAAATAAGTAATTTAAATGGTGCTACTTATAGGTTGTAGTTTAAATATTGAAATATTGCAATTACAGGAGCAAAAAGACAATGTGAATGATGAAAAAGAAAAATGAACTTTTGAGTTAACCTCTACTGAATAATTACGCAAAACACTTTTTGATTTTCAATACAATCTTTTTTACTGATTTTGTATTATTCGAAGAAAGAAGAGATAAAACCATGGCAATTAAGAGAAATTTGGTTAAGTTGCAACGAAAATAATAGATCCCAAGTAAAATAATTTAGTTTCCTAGATAAAGTAAATTATAGATATAGTAATTATTTTACTAAATTAAGGATGTATGTGGCTATCCAAAATTATTTTAGATATAGAAGTAAAATTATATTCAATAAATAATTATGATTCTGTACAAGTTGTAACTATATAAATCGATCTTATTATACCGAATTAGGAAGTAAGAAAGTCCAAAAACAAACATAAATTAGTTCCTAACATTGTAATGATATGAATGTAGACATATATATTTTGTGAAATAAAGTCCATATTAAATTTGGATAAATTTCTAAATTCAAAACATATCTAGTCCAAATCAAAATTATATTATTTATATCCAGGACATGAATTTAAATTAAAGCGCAAATGCATTGGTCTAGCTAGTCCGTTGAGTTGATTTTCAAATGATGAGTCTCGTTAGCCCAAAGTCCATGCCATGTGTCCAAAAAATGGTTAAATCAAGGACCAATAAAATTATGTCATGTGTGTAACAAAGTTTGATCACACCCAACTATGTCTTATAAAAAGAACTAAGCGGTCATTGCAAATATAATTCGGTATACAAGTCCGGAGTAAAATCTCACACAGAACTAAGGCTTAGCTACAGTTGTTCAATATCGCTAAGAAACAAAAGTCCAACAATTTCCTAATATAAAGATTATAATATTTATTTTTATCTAATTAACTAATAAATACTTGAAAGCAGTAAAACTATCAATTAACAAGGATAAGGATTGAAGACAAGATTATGGAGGTCTAGAGTTATGATTTCTCCTATTGTCGGAATCCTTTCCGCTACATTTTCTATAAATTTGCCTAAATCTTCTCTACCGGTCATGAGCACTCTGAGTGTTGTAATTCTCTCCCGAGTAACTACTACAATTTACTAGATATATTCTGCCGAATTACGCTAGATGGCATTAAGTACGGTTCGCTCGGATCACACTAAGATTTCGTTATCCCTAATCCCACCTTTAAACCCTCCGTATTGATCCCTCATATACGTTGTTCAACAACTACCTAAATATGCACTCTCTCCTGATTAATACACACTAAATAAGTACAGTCGATTGAGAGCTATTCAACCAACTACAATATAAACGTAGTTGAACAAACAGAGAAAAAGCTACAACAAATCTATATTAACGTAACAGGAAAATTATCCTTTAATAGGTTCCATCAAAACCATAGATAACAAATTAGCTATTCATAATAGTATGCATAACTGCAGTACTAGAATTCATAACCAATAATAGAAATAGGAAGAAGGAAGTGAAAAACTCGTAGAAGAATTCTCCGCCTTGCTCCTAGTGTGTTCTTGCCTCCTTAGGCCGAATACCCTCTCAAATTTTTCCAATCTCGATCTCTCCTCTCGGCCTTTCCTCAAAAGTAGCATTTTTAGGTCTATTTATATGTGTAAGAAGAGACCTAAACATGTAGGCCAAGTCCTAGTCAAACCAGGAGACAAAATAAGCATTCAAAACTTGGATTGAACCTGCCACAGGCCTAGCGTTGCCAGCCTCAGCCTGGGCTTTGGCTGGCCTCGCCAGGATAAAGCCTGGTTTAGCCTGGATTTTGGCTGGCTTCGCCAAGCTAAAGCTTGGTTCAGCCTGGCTTTTGGCTGGCCTCGCCAGGCTAAAGCCTAGTTGAGCTGGCCTTTGCTTAGACTCTCCTTTTTACTACTCTCGAGCACACTTTCAACGTTTAAGTATCCTTTTTGCTCCACTTTCATGTCCAATTCACCTACACATATAATAGACTCCATTACGCGCAAATAAATTATAATTTATCATTAAAACATGAAAAATACAAAGCACACAATGTTTAAAACTATGAAATTATAGCCACACATCAGTGGCGCAGCATGCCAGGTCAACGTAAGTGTGAGCACGTGATTTTTGCTTCACGAGAAATTAGCCCAAAAGAAATCAAAAAATAAAACAAATTTCCTTTATGTACAATTTTTGAGAATTTGCGTGGCATTTTGGATAGTTATTTGTAGTTTTTATCTGTGATTGTTTATTTTTAATTAAAAATACAAAAAATATGTTGCATGAATATAGGATTTTATTCTGCTATTAGGAATTAAAAAAATCATATTTGAAATGAAAATCACAAAAAAATATTATTTTGGTAATTTTGTCATTTTTATTGTTTAATGGTGTGATTTTATTTAATTAATATTGTGTGTTAATTATTATTAAGAATCAATTACTGTCTGTGTAATATAATTGTTGTTTTATAATTTATTTTTAGGATTTTTGGTAAATTCGGAAAAACTAGGAAAAGAACAAAAAATATAGAAAAGAAATTGGACTGGGCCATTTCATTTTTGGGCCAAAATCAGGCCCAAACGAGACTTATACGCGGTCCAAACCCTCAGCTCTCAAAGACGCATCAGACGACATTGTTTCGAGACCAGTAAATCTCGACCGTTCATCCATCCTCATCCAACGGTCCAAGACCTCACCCTATAACCCGACCCGTTTTTCCCTAGATCGACCCAGTCCCCCACTGAGACCAAAACGACCCCGTTTTATATAAGTGAAGTGATCCAAACCGTGGATCTCATCAGATCTAACGGCTTGGATTTACTCACTCATCGCATATATATACTTTCAAACGCACCCCACAATCTCCTAAGCTACCCCCCCTCGCTTCATCTCTCTCAACAAACCAGACGACCCCAAGAACCCTAGCGCTGCCCTTCCACCCCCTCACTATAAATCCGGCGGCAACAACACCGGTGACCACCAAAATAACACCCCTGAGCCATCTCCCCATCCACAACACGAATCCATGAACCTTGTACCTCGAATCATCCCCCACCGTCTCGAATCTTCGTTTGAAGATTCGATCGGAACCCTAAAGCCACCCTAACCAGTTCCAAACTCACACCACGGGACCCCAGGAACTCCCCCATCTCTAGAACACTCTGGTTTTTGCTCGAATATGCTAGAACAGTTCGAATCCCAAATTAAACCAGGGAACCCTAACGAAGACCAAAACCGGAATTGGTCCAAATTAGAAGAGATTTGGGGTTCATAATCGACCTTAGTCGAGTGTTCTCAGTCGAGAACACTCAATTAAGGTCCATTTGACCTCAAAATATTGGAGTCGGTTCAAGCCTTAGCCCATTTGGTTTCTGATTTTTTTGTGAGGTATTTTTCCTTTCTCTTTTGCTTTATTTTATTTTTGTGTTTAGTTTGTTGTATCAGTTTTTGGTTATTTTGTCATTTATTTTCTTCTCCTCCTTTTACGGATCCTTTCTTTGGTCTGAATTTTTCTGACTGTTAATTGTATGTTATAAACTACGTTAGCCGATTAATTAAGTTTTGTCAATTAAGTGTTGGTAGTTTGTTTGTTCCCTTTGAAATGTTTGGTGCCAATTTGATTTGTTTGACATTCCCTAATTCAGAGTTTCAATTTATTTCGATTCTACTGGCCCTGTTTATTCATTTTAGATCATGTGAATTGTAGTTCTTTAATGCACTAAAGGTAACTTGACAGCATGTGCTCTTAGGGCATATTCATGCTGCCCATACTTGTTTAGTTTAATAAAAGGAAAACCATTTTAATAATGAAAAAGGGGGCTGTCAGGGGAATCTGATGGGGAATACATTTCTTTTTGATCTTGAGTGGAAAAACAGAAGGAATAACATGGCAGAAAATCAGTTTTTTAATGGACTAAGTGCTCAAAGAGCTGGAGGAGGAGGCCTGTTGTGATATATGAAAGGGGAGAGTCTATTTTTGAACAGAGAGAGAGGAGAATTCATTGGGACTTCGGTTCTAGATAGATAACAAACAAAAGCAAAAGGAAAACCTCTGAAAAAACTCTAAAATTCCAGAAAGGCATTGTCCCATGGTCAAATTCACATTCAGTGTGAGATTTAGGCTCAATCAAAGTTACTCTAGGCTGGTTGTTTGAGCTGTTTGGTTTCAGATTTGTCCCAGCTTGATTTCGAGTTGGTGTTTGGTTTATTTCCAATTGGTTTGAGTCGATCTGTTTAGCTCTTTGGGTTTTCTGAAACATTTCTAGATCTCTGAGTTTCACTGGGCTGGTTCTTATTGTCCCATATTGCTGTTTGTCGGTGCTACTGCTGTTATTTGCTATCTTTTGTTGCTGATTTACTTCTCCTTCTTCTCACTTTCCAATTCAAGTACACACTCGAATTATGCTTTGATATAGCTCTGACTTGAAAGATGAAAAAATGGAAATATTCATACTTTGGCCCCGTGTTTCAAAAAATAGATATTAGTTGATGTGTAATTACTTAATATAGCTTAGTTTTGGTTGGTATTGGTTGGGACAACTACTGTATAATTTGATTTGCTTTGGACTGTTAACGGACTATCTAGTTGCTGGAATTTTGTTTAGTTAATAACCTTAATAACGTCATTAGTTTAACCGAAAGTCAGCAACAGAATTAACTGGTTCTAGATCTGCATTTTACAATTAATCATCAAACAGTTGAGTAGTGGACTAATTTCAATTCATTTGTATTTAGTTTTCGATGGTCTTGGGCTGGCGTAATTGGGAATTGGTGTTAATACAATTGCTTAGTATAGTTTAGTATGATTCAAGTTCATTCAGCATTAGATACCTTATTCATAGACAGTGAGTCATAATTTAATTTGTGCTTAAGGGAATCTATCAATGACTCACATAGTTTAGTTTAATAGCATGAAGTTGAGTTTCAATTTGGATTGCCGAGTTTATACAACTATATACGTTTTGGATTCAAAAGCACTAGATACATCTCCTATGTGAAAGAATACACACTGCATTTGCATGTTGAAAGGCCATCTCGTCCCCTCCCCTTATAAATGAAATTAATGTTCATGTTCACCATATATGTGCACCGTTAAATGAATTGAATGGTCTGAGTGTCCAGTGATTGAGGACTAGCGTACAATTTGAATCAAAAAAGGCTTATTGGGGCATATAAACCATGGCAGGCTTCGAAATTGAAACCGTTGTCATGTTTCTAGGTTCACTATGGGCCCAGACTGTCCAGCCCCCTTATGAACACAATAGAGGCTGTCTTGAACGACTTGCTAAAAGGCTACATTTTTATTTATTTAGTTATTGGGCCTGGCTGATCTGAAATGGATTTATAAGGATTTGGTTCTTTTAAATAGGCTAAATAATTAGGTTTTCTTCTTTTATTATTAAAGACAAATAAATAAAAAATTCATAGTCACTTCAAGATTTGTCTTTAAATAAAGATGATGAGACGAGCCTCGCCAAATAAAAAATGCAAATTGCGGGGCCCTCAATAATTGGTCATAATAAAAATACTTAGAATTCGGAATGGCCGTTTAGCGAATTTCACGGCCTTCCCAAAAAATAAATAATACGCTAGCCTTTAGGAGCATTCTTAATAAATTACATTCTTAAATTCGGGTGCGCATTTATGTGACCCAAATCCAAATCTCAACGGAGTCGGAATGTATTAACAACCACGGGTGCATTGATTGCGACATGGTTCGAGAAGCATTTTCATGACGTTGCAATTCTATTAAAAATAATAATAAAAGCTTTTCAAACTTAATAAAAGCACACAAGTTATAACATGTATTAAAATCAGATATTTAGCCATTATAACAATTTAAGCGACCGTGCTAGAACCACGGGATCCGTGGGTGCCTAACACCTTCCCTCGGGTCAACAGAATTCCTTACTTAGAATTTCTGGTTCGCAGACTTCATTTGGAAAGTCGAAAATTTCCTCGATTTGGGATTCAAGATAAACCGGTGACTTGGGACACCAAAAGCCAAACCTTTCCCAAGTGGCGACTCTGAATTAAATAAATAATCCCATTTCGAATATTGTCACTTAAATTGGAAAAACTCCCTCGCGCATTTAACCCTTCGGGGCGGGCGCGCAAAAAGGAGGTGTGACAGCTCTGGCGACTTCGCTGGGGACAAAACCCAGAACTTCGGTTCAGGGTGCAAGAATTCGAGCTTAGATTAACTGTTATAGTTGGATTGTTTTATCTGATTTTTACATGTTGAGCCTAATGTTCTAAATGCTGCTTTTACCGCTTTGATATTGTTTGGACTGTATATAAATTGCTACGAAACCCTCCTCTCTCTGAGTCTTCTAAATCATCTGGGAAGTGTGCACTTCGTGTGACTTCTTTTCTGTTAGAGTCTTATCCCAATTTTAGAACGAGGTTCGGATAAGTTGCAAAGCCGGTAAAGCTTCTTTATTCCCGGTACGCTGCCCCCCCTCGACTCGAGTTGTCCGCTCGGGTAAGCCAGGTCTAGAACAATAAACCTAGGTTTTTAAACCTAGTATAACAAGCCTCATGCCGGATCCCTAGTAGGAACGTTTATTTGCATCATGTGCATTTGACCTTGGAGACTCAACACAGGGGTTGGGTCTGTCTAGGACAGGTGTACCCAAATGAAAAAAACCATCTTGATGTATCTTACGTGCTACTTGCGCATCTGTTTGTTTCGGCTAGCATGTTGACTGGCTTCTAGAATAGAGGAAGAAAAAAGATAAAAATAAATAATAATAATATAGGAGTGAGAGGTAGGTATTTAGAAAATTCCGAAATCTCCAAATGAGCCAAAATTTTCAACTGCCATGTTCTGTCAAAACAGACGAACTACGCAGGTCTGATTCTCACCGGATGTGAGATACGTAGGCAATCCTCATCGGTTCCGGCCCATAATTTTCAAAAAAAAAAAATCCAAAAATATTTTCCTTTACTTCCTCTCTAGAAAAGTCCTTTTTATTTTTAATTTTTTTTCAAAATAAAACTATAATTTTCAAAAAAAATAAAATAAATCCAAAAATATTTTCCATTACTTGCTTCTTTAGACCCTAATTGTTTTTTTTAAAAAAAAAAAATAAAAAAAAAATAAAAAATATATATATATATATATACAAAAAATATTTTATTTTAATTTCTTCCAAATATCCAAAAAAATATTTTCATTCTTTCAAAATTAGAAAGAAAATTCAAAATTCAAAAAATATGTCATTTTTTGGAAGCATTTCTTTCATTAAGAAGGGTCCAACTTCATTTTTGTAAAAGTAGCCCAAAAGAACAAAATTTTGTTTTGATTGTAAATAAGAAGGTGATGTCATTCTTGTCTAAAATAGTTGAATGTCCCCAAAAGGACGCCGGAAGGCCGTTTTTGCAAGAACAACCACTTTAGTAGTTTTTTTTAGATTTTTGGCCGTTTAGCAAACACAACCTTAAAATCTTCTTCCCCGAAGTGTTGAAAGGCCGTATTTGCAAAGCCGAATTTTTTATGAAATTTTGATAACCTTTTCTTGAGTCCAAATGAGTCATAACCTTTTAAATTAAATCACCTTAATAAATGTGCAGGATGAGCACAAATGAAAATGAACCCTTCGCATCTCTTGAAGAGATCTCCTTACAACTCCACATGTGGTGGAATGACCTAGGAAAAGGTAGCCGAGGAACTGTGATAAAAGTTTTGGGTGGTCTTGTCGGACTTTTAACATCAAGCCAAGATTGGACGTGATTGAAGCCTTGATACCTTTTTGGGATCCGACTCGCAATGTGTTTCGCTTTTCTGATTTTGAGCTCACACCCACGCTAGAGGAAATTGCGGGTTACACCGGCCTTAGTTGAAACCTTAGAAGTCGGTACCCGGTGTCACCGAGACCAATATCTCCTCACAAGTTTCTGGATATGTTGAGTATTAGCCAGGATATTCAGGATGGGAATTTATCTGAAGGGTTTTGCACTTTCCAGTTCCAGTACCAACGCTATGGCGATCCCCAAGGTTTCGAAGCACCGAATATTGGTCTGACCTATGCTGGAAATAAATATAAATGGGAGGCAAGGTAGGGTTTGGATTTTATTGTAGCATTCTTGGGTGTTATAATATGTCCGCAAAAAGACGACAACATAGAATTGGGCCTCGTGGGAATGGTTGATGTCGCAATCAAGAAAGATAATGGCACATTAGTTCCCCTAATCTTATCTAAGATTTACCGAGCCTTGACCATCTGTCGAGAAGGGGGAAAATTCTTCCAAGGCAGCAACTTACTCCTACAACTGTGGATACTGGAACATCTCTGTCACCGTGTCGGGTATATGAACTGCGGCATGACCGGTTTGGATTGCATCAAAGAATTTGAAAGCCGAGTGGCGGGGGTTGAATTTCCAGAGGGTACCGAATCTTGGTTTGCCCGCTTGAGTTCTTTAACTTCAGATAAAATTGAGTGGACGTTTGGATGGCTCCCTGCCACCGAAGTCATATACATGTCAGCTAAAGTGTGGTACTTTCTCCTAATGGGCATTTGGAGCATTCAACCATATGCTCCTCACAGGGTTTTGCGCCAACTGGGAAGATTTCAAACCGTTCCCCATGACGAAGATTTGAGTGTACATGTCGTCGAATTGGGCCCAAAGGCTGTATTTCCAGAAGGAAGAGTTCGCCAAGTTTGGAATGAGTGCAGATTTCTCGAACCCAAGACTATGGTGCGGGATCTAGCTAGAGGTGAGGTGGACCCCAATTATATGGTTTGGTTTGGCAAAAGATTTCAAATTCCTCGAGAGCCCGAGAGACCTGCTAAGAGACCTCATGTCCAACAATTCAGTAACGACTCGCAGGAGCAGTAGGGCTGGTTGGCAAAAGAAGAAAGCTATAGGGCTAATATAAGTAAATTAGAGGGACAAATCAGGGACCTCAAATTTGGCCACAGTATCCAAGTAGCCGCAGATGAAAGGGAAAAGAAAAAGCTAACTCAGGAAAACGAAGCTCTCAAAGCTCAAATCCATAAAATGAGAATAACTGCTAGAAACCCGGAAAGAAGTCGGGAAGATGAAAGTCTTATAATCGGTCTAAGAAAGAAAGTACTTGAGTGTCAAGATAACCTAGAAAAATCTGAGGCTAGTCTAGCAAAAGTCCGAGCACAATTGGCAGAGAATGCAGAAGGGCTGGCAGAGTTTTTGTGACAAATGAAAAGAAAATTTGAGGGGACAATCGCAAATTTAAAGAGAAAGCTAATCACCCTTGAAAATGAGGCGGACAAACAGGCCAGGAATTTTAAAGCCGATAGGGAACATTGTTATGCTTTGATGGCCCAAATGGACGAAGATATCCAACAATTGCGGAATCAAAATCATCATGACACTCAAGTGTTGGAGGCCCGGAATCAGCAAATCAGGCGTTTACTTCAGGAAAAGGGTATTGTCCGTGAGAGGGTTAGAGCCATTGCCGACTACATCATCATGAAATACCACGCATGTGAGAATATGACTCAGACCACTTTCTTCGCTGCTGTAATGACAATTGTCCGCTAGATAATGAGTGATTTGAAGCGGCTTCAAGGTGATCTTGCACGTAGGCCCGTGAAATCGAATGATGTCCCACGGGCCCCAGGATTCGAAGCATTGATGTATTCATGATTTTTCACTTACTGAGTCTGTATTTTGGAAATTATTTTTTTTAGTCTGTTGGTAGTTTTAAAATTCCAAGAAAATGAGTAGTTTGAAGTCTTTGTAATAGAAAGTTTAGGAGTTTATTAATGAAAATTTGAAAATCCCCCAAAAAAAAATTGTTTCTTTCTTTTTCGCACTTGTTTTTCTTGAACTACGTAATGATCTGATTCACGTGGCATCGTGATACGTAGGCAATCCTCATCGGATCCGGTCACGTTTTTTGTAAATAATTTCAAATAAAGTGGAAAGAAAAAAAAGAGAAAATTTGGAAAAAAAGCAGAGCCGGGATGAAACATACAGCCGTTGCGAAACATGTAGAAACACATTTAACTGTATAGGTGCATCACACCCCAACGTGCGATTTCCTATGTGTTAATTGCTTCAAACTAACTGGTTTGTTGTCTTCCAATCTAGAGGTTCTATAGTAAGGTGGTTGGTTTTGTGGTAGTCTGGCGTCACATTCATACTTCACAAGGTCAAAAGGAAGCGTTGAAATGTCTTCGAAAATTCCTCTGCCAATAGTTCCTATTCCAGAGGATAGTTCGATCTCCGCCATCACAACTTCTGAGTCAGCAACGGCTGAGGAAAATAGAATTCTGCGTCTCCGCATGATGGAAATGTGGGACGCCTGGGCCAATGGAAAAGAACCGCCAAGTGCGATCCCTGGATTCCCTGAGGTTTTCCCCAGGGCAAGTGGGACCTCCAACATCCCCATAAGTTATCCAAATACCCCACTGGGATACCCTACCATTTCAACCCACTTTGCTGGAACACCTTCTGAGTTTTGCCTCCAGGTTTTAGCTTCAAGTGCGGCTTCAAACATATTCACCGCGCCACCTTGTTCAGCTACGACACAACCTGTTTTACCCAGGCCTAACTTTGATTCATCTTCCTTCACATTTCAAGCACCATCTTTCCAAGTGGAACCTCCTCAGTTTCCTACTTATACTTACCCTCAACCACCCCAATTTGAGTTCGCTGCCGGGCAAGAAAGACCACCAAAACTCCTGAGCAAGAAGAGATTGTGAGGAAGATGAGGAGTGTGGAACAGAGTCTCAAAAGCATACAAGGCTTGAGTGGACAGAAAAGTGTATCCTATGCCGATTTATGTATGTTCCCTCATGTGCACCAACCATTGGGATTCAAAACCCCAAAATTTGAGAAGTACGATGGGCATGGTGATCCTATTGCTCATCTCAAGAGATATTGCAATCAGCTACGAGGAGCCGGTGGAAAGGAAGAACTACTCATGGCCTATTTCGGAGAAAGTCTGGTTGGCATCGCATCTGAGTGGTACATGGACTAGGATATATCCCGCTGGCACATCTGGGATGATCTTGCTAGAAATTTCTTCAGGCAGTTCCAGTACAACATTGATATTGCTCCAGATAGGAACTTATTGACAAACTTGAAACACAAATCCTCAGAAAGCTTCCGAGAGTACGCAGTTAAATGGCGTGAGCAGGCATCCAGGGTAAAGCCTCCGATGGATGAGGTTGAAATGGTCACAGTTTTCCTTCAAGCTCAGGAAGCTGACTACTTCCAAAATATGATGTCCGCAATGGGTAAACCGTTCGCTGAAGCTATCAAGATTGGCGAAATGGTTGAAAATGGGCTGAAAACGGGTCGAATTCTAAGCCAATCCGCTATCAGATCTACCTCCCAAGCCATTCAGGGTGGGTCTGGAGGAATAGCAAAGGGAAAGAAAAAGGAAGAAACATTCATGGCAGTGTCGGGTGCAAGGAGAAACTGTACTCCCAGATCCCTTTTCTCAGAAAGGACCTCGCACCACTATTGCCCTTACCAAGACTTGGCATATACTCCTCAGCCATACTCGGTCATGAATGCTCAGCCTTATGTCCGGCCACAACAACAAGCCAACAGAAATCAAGCTCCATTTCCTAGAAACCAACCTCCTTACCAAACCCACTACAACCCCCGTCCTCCACAAAATAATTTCCACCCTTATGAACTGCCCAAGAGGCCAAATTTCACACCAATTGGCGAAACCTACTCCAGTTTGTTACCAAAGCTTGTTCAAATGGGTCTGCTACAGCATGTTCCTCAAACCAGGCAAAACCTAGCATCACCCGCTTACAGAGCCGGTACCCAATGCACCTATCACTTAGGGGAAGAAGTGCATGACACGGATGATTGCTGGACTCTGAAGAGAGCCGTGGAGAACTTGATAGAACAAAGGAAGATGGTGCTGAAGGATGAAGAGGTTCCCAATATGACCAACAACCCACTTCCAGCCCACAACAACGGGCCGGTAATTGGAATGATTTGTGAGGATAAGGAATTTGATCCAGCATTGAAGGCCATCATTGCCATTGATGACAAAGAAAAGAAACCAAAATTGCCTCGAAGCAAGATAAAGGGGAGAAAAAGAAAGAAACTACCCCTCCAAAGTCAGAGAAGAAAATTGAAGTTGAGACCGGGGCAACGCCTCTCAAAGATGTTGTTCTCTATGTCCCTCAAGGCCGTAAAGAAAAGCAGATGCCATTGAGTCCTCCCAGGATATTCGAGCTGAACAAAACAACCCAGATGTATGTGCCCAAGGGGGTTTATGTGATGCGGGGGACAATTAAACCATCGAGGCTGAATGAGCCCGTGGTTATTGGACGCGCGCCATAGAAGCCTATGAAAGATCCTACTGCTGTGCCTTGGAACTACAACAAAACGGTGGTGACTATAAAGGCAAAGAAATCCCAAGAGAAGTTCAAGAAAATAACCCTGTTGAAAAGTATTCCAATTTGGAAGACGTGAACAACGCTACTAGAAAGCGCTTCCCACTTAAGAAGCGCATGAGTGCCGAAGAAGCGGCGGTTTTCTTCCAAAACATGAAAATGGCATATTATGAGGTGATTGACCAGCTTCGAAAATTTCCTGAATAAGTCTCCTTGTTGGCTTTGTTGATGAACTCCGCTGAACATCAGAAGGTACTCATCAAGACCCTTAACGAAGCATATATGCCTGTTGACACTTCTGTAGAGCAGTTGAAGAGAATGGCAGAAAGATTTTTCGCATTCAACCAGATCACTTTTAGCAAAAATGATTTACCCTCAGAAGGGGCCGCACATAACAAAGCCCTGCACCTAACAGTCAAATGCAAAGGGCACTACGTGAAAAGGGTTATGTTGGACGGAGGCTCTGGAGTAGACATTTGCCCACTTTCAACTCTACAACGCATGGAAATTGGGACCGAAATAATCCGACCCAACAATGTCTGTGTACGTAATTTTGATGGCATCTAAAGGGACACAATGGGAGAGATCAATCTAATTCTGACCATCGGCCTAGTAGACTTTGAAGTAACCTTCCAAGTTCTAGACATGGACACATCCTACAACTTTCTTTTGGGGATGCCATGGATTCATGCAGCGGGGGTTGTACCCTCTACTCTTCATCAGATGGTGAAGTTCGAGCATGAGGATCAAGAGATCGTGGTCCACGGAGAAGATGAGCAATCAATTTATCGGGACCCATCAATCCCATGTCTTGAAGCAAGAGAGGGGAGTGAGCACATAGTTTATCAAGCTTTTGAAATTGTGGTTGCAGACCAGTACAAAGAAGGAAACCCTTGCCCCCAACCCTTTCTTTCTAATGCATCAATCATGGTGGACAAAGAAATGATCCGACATGGCTTCAAACTGGGGAAGGGACTTGGGAAATCATTGCAAGGGATAGTTGAACTTATCACCCTGCCCACCAGTGAAAAGTTCTTCGGGGTAGGCTTCCGACCCACTCCAGCTGATATAAGATGGGCAAATGATAGAAAGAATGATGGTTGCATCTTGCCTCAGCCGGTTCTGCATCTGTACAGAACATTTGTCAAGCCAAAATACTAGAAGAAAGAAGATGATGAGGCCTTTACTGCCAAAGAGGTTGAAGAGATCTGTAGGGCAATGAGGAAGATACTATATGAAACCCACATGGTCCAGCCAGGGGAGGGCTCAAGCACCGCTGAGGTGCTGTATATGGGTCCCAATGCCAAACTGCAGAATTGGAAGGCTACGCCATTCCCAATCAGGCGGGAGTCCTGGTAGACCTGTCCTGCCACTTTTTCTGCATCGCGAGTTATGTCAAGGTGTAACTCGGATATTTTTCTTTAGTTTCTTGTCTTTTAATTTCCAGTGTGAACCTTGTTATCTTCAAAATTCAATGAAATGAAATTAATATTTCATCGTTCATCTCTCTTTATTCTTTCTGATTTTGTTACTTTTTCTTATTTCTTCTTTCAGTTCTAATAATGTGGCTTTAAATAAAATGACATGCTTGCGGACTTCATGCGCAGATCCAAACACGCTGTCTAACTGCGAAATAATGAACCAAGAACCGGAATATGGTGAAAAAGAGGTTTTTAAGGAAATAAATCGAGAATTGGAACAATTTGAGAATAAACCTAAGCCAAACTTAAATGAAACCGAGCCAGTTAATTTAGGTAGCTTTGAAGAAATCAAAGAAACCAAGACAAGCATTCATACAGATGAAAGAACCAGGGACGCATTGATCCAACTTTTGTTTGAATTGAAAGATGTGTTTGCTTGGTCATACGATGACATGCCAGGATTAAATGTCAATTTAGTGGTCCATAAATTGCCAACCTACCCCGATTATTCCCCTATCCAGCAAAAACAGAGGAAGTTCGAAGTTGATATCAGCGACAAGATTAAAGAAGAGGTCACAAAACATTTAAAGGCGGGAGTGATCCGAGTGGTCCGATACACCACATGGCCGGCTAATATAGTTCCTGTGCCAAAGAAAGATGGGAAAATCTGGGTGTGCGTTGACTACCGAGATCTTAACAAAGCAAGCCCCAAGGACAATTTCCCTTTGGCAAACATCCACATCCTTGTTGATAACTGCGCCAAACATGAAATACAGTCTTTTGTGGATTGTTACGCAGGATACCACCAGGTGTTGATGGATGAAGAAGATGCAGAAAAGACATATTTTACCACACCTTGGGGCACTTACTTTTATAGAGTCATGCCATTTGGTCTAAAAAATGCTGGGGCAACCTACATGAGGGCCATGACTTCCATTTTTCATGATATGATGCACCAAGAGATAGAGGTGTATGTGGACGATGTAATCATCAAATCCAAGACCCAGGATGACCACGTTCGAGACTTGATAAAATTCTTTGGGCAGCTGCGCAAATATGATTTGAAGCTGAACCCAACCAAATGTGCATTTGCAGTACCATCCGGTAAACTCTTGGGATTCATAGTCAGTTAGAGGGGCATCGAGATAGATCTAACAAAGATAAAGTCTATTCAGGATTTGCCTCCTCCAAGAACCAAGAAAGATGTTATGAGTTTTTTGGGAAGATTGAATTACATCAGTCGTTTCATTGCTCAGTTGACCTCCACGTGTGAACCCATATTTAAGTTGTTAAAGAAAGACGCGGAAATCAAATGGACAGTTGAATGCCAAGAAGCTTTTGATAAAATCAAGGAATATCTCAAATCCATCAGTCTTGGTCCCGCCTGAGCCAGGAAGGCCTCTGTTCTTGTACCTGACCATCTTGGAAAATTCTTTTGGTTGTGTCCTCGGGCAACATGACATGACCGGAAAGAAGGAGCAGGCCATTTACTATCTAAGTAAGAAGTTTAGTAGTTACGAAGCCAAGTACACTTTATTGGAAAGAACTTAATGTGCGTTGACATGGGTCGCTCAGAAGCTGAGGCATTATTTGCAAGCTTACACCACCTACCTCATAACCAGGTTGGATCCCTTAAAGTATATATTTTAGAAACCAATGCCCACTGGGAGATTAGCAAAGTGGCAGATCTTGCTCACAGAGTTTGACATAGTCTATGTCACTCGCACGACAATGAAAGCCCAGGCATTAGCGGATCATTTGGCTGAGAACCCGATTGATGATGAGTACCAATCTTTGAGAACTTACTTCCCAGATGAAGAAGTAAATTCAGTTGAGGCAATATCTGAAGACACTCATGCTTGGAAAATGTTCTTTGATGGGGCGGTAAACGCAAAAGGTGTTGGAATTGGGGCAATTTTGATCTCACCCACTGGTCAGCACTATCCAGCCACAGCTCGGCTTCGTTTATTCTGTACAAACAACACCGCCAAGTATAAAGCCTGCATTATGGGTATAAACATGGCATTGACCAAAATGTCGAAGAGTTGTTGATCATGGGAGACTCAGATCTGATTATCCGACAAGCCCAAGGAGAATGGGAAACCCGAGATGTTAAGCTTATCCCTTACAAGAAGTATGTGGAAAACCTCAGCAAGCGATTCAAGTCAATAGAGTTCCGGTACATTCTTCGTTGTCACAACGAATTAGCTGACACACTTGCTACTTTGGCCTCAATGCTGCCGTATCCAGGCAATGCTCGCATAGATCCCTTTGAAATTCAAATTCGGGAAAGGCATGGTTATTGTAATACAATTGAAGCATCACCAAATACCCAACCATGGTACCATGACATCAAAAGGTTTCTGAAAACTCAAGAATACCCCGAGCAAGCCAGTGGAGACCAAAAGAGAACCATTAGACGACACGCGAGTGGTTTCTTTTTGAGTGGGGATGTCTTGTACAAGAGAACTCTGGACCTCAATTTGTTAAGATGTATTGACACAGAAGAGGCTGGAAGAATCATGCATGAGGTACACGCGGGACTATGCGGGCCCCACATGAATGGGTATGTTTTAGGAAAGAAAATCCTCCGAGCGGGTTATTACTGGATGACCATGGAAAAGGACTTTTTTAGTTTCGTTCGGAAGTGTCATCAGTGTCAGGTGCACAGTGATTTGATTCATGCACCTCCCACAAAACTGCATCCCATATCTGCACCTTGGCCATTTGTTGCCTGGGGCATGGACGTCATTGGGCCAATCGAGCCAAAAGCCTCAAATGGACACAGATTCATAGTAGTTGCCATTGACTACTTTACAAAATAGGTCGAAGCAATCACTCTCAAGTCTGTCACCAAGAAAGCTGCGGTAGATTCCGTGCACTCTAATCTTATCTGCCTTTTTGACATTCCTGCAACTATTATCACAGACAATGCTGCAAACTTGAATAGTCATTTGATGGGGGAGATATGTGAGCAATTCAAGATAATGCACCGGAACTCTACTCCTTATCGGCCTAAAGGTAATGGTGCCGTTGAATCAGCAAACAAAAACATCAAAAAGATTTTGAGAAAGATGATTCAAAGTTCCAGGCAGTGGCATGAAAATTTGTCGTTTGCATTGTTGGGATATCGTACTACTATGCGCACATCAATTGGAGCGACCCCGTATCTTTTGGTTTATGGCACGGAAGCCGTAATACCCGCCGTGGTCGAAATCCCCTCTCTCCGAATCATTGTTGAAGCCGAAATTGAAGACAGTGAGTGGGTTAAAACCCGTCTGGAACAATTAACCTTGATAGATGAAAAATGAATGGCTGCGGTCTGCCACGGGCAGTTGTACCAACAAAGAATGGCTCGTGCCTATAACAAGAAAGTGTGACCTAGAAATTTTGAAGTGGGGCAACTCGTTTTAAGGCGTATTCTTCCATATCACTAGGAAGAAAAAGGAATATTCGCTCCTAATTGGAAGGGCCCATACGTCATCAGAAAGATATTGGCGAGAGGAGCATTGTATCTGGGCGATATCGAAGGAAATGATCCTGAAGCAGCGGTAAATGCGGATGCAGTCAAAAGGTACTATATTTAGTATTTCTGTAACAACAACATTGTCCGATTGGGAGGACTAAGGCTTTTATTGTCGCTACCCAAACACTATCTACCCTTTGCAAACCCATTTGTGCCGGTTACTCTTCTTTGATTGCCCTCTTTGGAACTTGAAAAATAAAAAAAATAAAAATAAAAAAAAGAAAATATAGAAAGAAGAAGATGTTTTCTCGAACTACGTCTGACTTGATTCCGAAAGGATACGTAGGCAGCCCCTCTCTAGGGTTCAGTCACACCAAAATAAAAATCCAAATTCCCTAAAAAGTGAAACTGGGGCAGATGTTGTAATGGTCCTGCGATAATTCCGCTTGAATGGTTCCAAAGTTGTAATTCGATCCAAATCATTATTACCCAAATCCTTTCAAGTCCTTCCGATCAATCGGTGAGAATGTTCAAGGATCAGAGAATACAGCTACTTGGATCCGATGCAATAAAAATGAGAGAAATAAAATGAGAGAGTTTTATTGGTGAAAACCCTGACGGGCACCATAAGGCGACGGTGAGCAGAAAAATTGAAAATGAGAGAGCCTGTTTAGTGAAAAACTCATAAAGAGTGCTATCAGGCGACGATGAGAAGAGAAATGAGAGAGGTCGATCGGCGAAAACCCACAAAGGGAGTCTTCGATCGAAAAGAAGACACCCCCACCACTGAAAGAGTCCTGGCCAGGATTCTCGATTTGGAGATGTGGTTCACAATGAGTTGGATAGTTGTGCATATCAGGTATCCAGTCCAAGAAGCATGTCATATCTATTAAAGTCTGCATGCACCCTAGATAAGTCCTTCTTTCCCCCAAAAGGGACGCTTCTCCTTAAATTCATTTTTTCTTGTCCTTTCTTTACTTTTCCTTGAATCCCTTTCCGTCTAACTCTGTTCCGAAACTAATACAAAGAAAAGGTGGCAAGATTGGTTTTACAGGGTTTTGTTTAATAAAAGCCAAGTCCAAAGAAAAGTACCCAGCCTCAGTGGGTGCATCAAGTCGATCCCAACTGGCCATGATAGCCGATGCTCTGAAATCAGAGTTATTGAAAATGAAAATAAATCCAAAGCCAAAAGCCCCTAGAAGCAGATTAAAATGAAAGGGTCAAAGCCTTATACGGTGGAGCATTCATGATAAATTTTGAAAGTTGAGTTCCTCGGTTTTAGGAGAGAGACCAATCTTTAGTAAAGCCAGCAAGCGGCAGAGGTTCTCGCCAAAAGAATTGGGCCGAGATCGAGTGATCAAAAACAATGAAGGCCACAAAACCGACCACCGTTTCAAACTAACAATTGTTCTTTGTTTGAAAATTGAAAGTGGTGCAATCCAAAGCAACAGTGCAAGAAGCAGGTGTAACCAAAACGGAAAAAGAAATGTGCAAGCGCTAGAAATAGTTTAGCAACAATAATCAATCCAAAAGGAAAGTCTTCCTCCAAATTCTTTCATGCATTTGTTTTACTAAAAAATGAATTGAAAGAAAATAGATAAGAAAAAAGGGGTAGTTTAGAAGCCCCAAAATCAATGTTTCGCTTTTTTGCCGACATTAGGGCTCCAATCCCTAAGTTGAGATTTTAGACATAGAGACTCCATTCCCTAGTCTCCTTTACCGATTAGGGCTCCAATCCCTAAGTTGAAATTTTAGACATAAGGCCTCCATTCCCTAGTCACATTTCGCCAACATTAGGGCTCCAATCCCTAAGTTGAGCAATTTTCCTTAACCGACATTAGGGCTCCAATCCCTAAGTTGAGCGTTTCCTTAGCCGACATTAGGGCTCCAATCCCTGAGTTGAGCGTTTCCTTAGCCGACATTAGGTCTCCAATCCCTGAGTTGTGCGTTTTCTCCTTAGCCGACATTAGGGCTCCAATCCCTGAGTTGAGCGTTCCTTTACCCGACATTAGGGCTTCAATCCCTGAGTTGAGCATTTTGCCTTTTTCCAACATTAGAGCTCCAATTAATGAGTTGTGCCTTTTAGACTTGGGGTTTCCAATCCCCTCACCAATTCTGCAGATTTTTATGGCAAATAACTCACGAAATTTTCCTAGTGAAACTGGGGAAGAAATATTTTGTTCGTTTGTTTGTTTTGTTGTCTGAGCAGGTTTGACCTCGAGGCACAAGGATCTAGATGACCTACAAAGTAAGTCTCAATCCAGAATAAAGAAATGAGCTCAAATATTGGAGCAAACAAAGGTGCGGATTGCCCGAAATCTGATTGAAGTCACAAGCTACGCCAATCCTGTCTTACTCAATGCTGTAGAAATAAACAAGTACCTACAGCTTGCAAGCATCAAGATTCAGATCAAAGTCTGCAGCAAAATCAGCTAAGACTCAAGATCAAGTTTCAAGAGAATTATATATAGGAATTTTGTAACTCATAGTTTATAGGCATAACTAGCTTAGCTTCGATTTTCCCTTTTGGTGTGATAAGGTGTTCAGCAAGCAGTAGCAGCAGCAGCAACAGCGGTAACAGTAAAACCACAGCTCCTGGTAGTCCCAGCTACCAAAACTTCCTGAACTACATTAACTTGATTCCCTTTTAGCCAAGGATATGTAGGAACCTTCGAAGCAGAGGTTCGGTCAAAGCTTTCAAAAAATGCTTCATACGGAGTACTCGAACGGGCAAAAATCGCTCGTATTCGCTCACTTTATCTTTGCACGAAAACCCTTTGTGTTTTTTGAACAAAGAGGGGCAGCTGTGAGCATGTGATTTTTGCTTCACGAGAAATTACCCCAAAAGAAATCAAAAAATAAAACAAATTTCCTTTGTGTACAATTTTTGAGAATTTGCGTGGCATTTTGGATAGTTATTTGTAGTTTTTTTCTGTGATTGTTTATTTTTAATTAAAAATAAAAAAAATATGTTGCATGAATTTAGGATTTTATTCTGCTATTAGGAATTAGTTAAATCATATTTGGAATGAAAATCACAAAAAAAAATATTATTTTGGTAATTTTGTCATTTTTATTGTTTAATGGTGTGATTTTGTTTAATTAATATTGTGTGTTAATTATTGTTAAGAATTAGTTATTGTCTGTGTAATATAATTGTTGTTTTATAATTTATTTTAGGATTTTTGGTAAATTCGGAATTAAACTAGGAAAAGAACAAAAAATATAGAAAAGAAATTGGACTGGGCCATTTCATTTTTGGGCCAAAATCAGGCCCAAACGAGACCTATACCCGGTCCAAACCCTCAGCTCTCAAAGACGCATCAGACGACGACGTTTCGAGACCTGTGAATCTCGACCGTTCATCCATCCTCATCCAACGGTCCAAGACCTCACCCCATAACCCGACCCGTTTTTCCCTGGATCGACCCCGTTTTATATAAGTGAAGTGATCCAAACCGTGGATCTCATCAGATCTAACGGCTTGGATTCACTCACCCATCACATATATATACTTTCAAACGCACCCCACACCCTCCTAAGCTACCTCCCTCTCTTCATCTCTCTCAACAAACCAGACGACCCCAAGAACCCTAGCGCCGCCCTTCCACCCCCTCACCATAAACTCGGCAGCAACAACGCCGGTGACCACCAAAATAACACCCCTGAGCCATCTCCCCATCCACAACACGAATCCATGACCCTTGTACTTCGAATCATCCCCCACCGTCTCAAATCTTCGTTTAAAGATTCGATCGGAACCATAAAGCCACCCCAACTAGTCCCAAACTCACACCACGGGACCCCTGGACCTCCCCCCATCTCTAGAACACTCTGATTTTTGCTCGAATCATGCTAGAACGGTTCGAATCCCAAATTGAACCAGGGAACCCTAACGAAGACCAAAATCGGAATCGGTCCAAATTAGAAGAGATTTGGGGTTCATAATCGACCTTAGTCGAGTGTTCTCAGTCGAGAACACTCGATTAAGGTCCATTTGACCTCAAAATATTGGAGTCGGTTCAAGCCTTAGCCCGTTTCGTTTCTGATTTTTTTGTGAGGTATTTTTCCTTTCTCTTTTGCTTTATTTTATTTTTGTGTTTACTTTGTTGTATTAGTTTTCGGTTATTTTTGTCATTTATTTTCTTCTCCTCCTTTTACGGATCCTTTCTTTGGTTCGAATTTTTCTAACTGTTAATTGTATGTTATAAACTATGTTAGTCGATTAATTAAGTTTCATCAATTAAGTGTTGGTAGTTTGTTTGTTCCCTTTGAATTGTTTGGTGCCAGTTTGGTTTGTTTGACATTCCCTGATTCAGAGTTTCAATTTATTTCGATTCTGCTGCCTGAATCCATTGGCATTTGAATTCATACTAGTTTCAAATTGAATTACAATTAATCAAGCACTTAGTTTGGATTGATATTGAATTGATAGCCATGTTTTATGCACTTTAGATAGAATTACTGGACCTGTTTATTCATTTTAGATTTTGGACATCAGAAAGCATGTGAATTGTAGTTCTTTAATGCATTAAAGGTAACTTGACAGCATGTGCTGTCAGGGCATATTCATGCTTCCCATACTTGTTTAGTTTAATAAAAAGAAAACCATTTTAATAATGGAAAAGAGGGCTGTCAGGGGAATCTGATGGGGAATACATTTCTTTTTGAGCTTGAGTAGAAAAACAGAAGGAATAACATGGCAAAAAATCAGTTTTTTAATGGACTAAGTGCTCTAAGAGCTGGAGGAGGAGGCCTGTTGTGATATATGAAAGGGGAGAGTCTATTTTTGAACAGAGAGAGAGGAGAATTCATTGGGACTTCAGTTCTAGATAGATAACAAACAAAAGCAAAAGGAAAACCTCTGAAAAAACTCTAAAATTCCAGAAAGGTATTATCCCATGGTCAAATTCACATTCAGTGTGAGATTTAGGCCCAATCGAAGTTACTCTAGGCTGGTTGTTTGAGCTGTTTGGTTTCAGATTTGTCCCAGCTTGATTTCAAGTTGGTGTTTGGTTTATTTCCAATTGGTTTGAGTCGATCTGTTTAGCTCTTTGGTTTTTCTGAAACATTTCTGGATCTTTGAGTTTCACTGGGCTAGTTCTTATTGTCCCATATTGCTGTTTGTCGGTGCTACTGCTGTTATTTGCTATTTGTTGTTGCTGATTTACTTCTCCTTCTTCTCACTTTCCAATTCAGGTACACACTCGAATTAAGCTTTGATGTAGCTCTGACTTGAAAGATGGAAAAATGGAAATATTCATGCTTTGGCCCCCACATCTGTGCTCATGTAGTTTATCCTGCACCTGTGTTTCAAAAAATAGATATTAGTTGATGTGTAATTACTTAATATAGCTTAGTTTTGGTTGGTATTGGTTGAGACAGCTACTGTATAATTTGATTTGCTTTGGACTGTTAACGGACTATCTAGTTGCTGGAATTTTGTTTAGTTAATAACCTTAATAACGTCATTAGTTTAACCGAAAGTCAGCAACAGAATTAACTGGTTCTAGATCTGCATTTTACAATTAATCATCAAACAGTCGAGTAGTGGACTAATTTCAATTCATTTATATTTAGTTTTGGATGGTCTTGGGCTGGCATAATTGGGAATTGGTGTTAATACAGTTGCTTAATATAGTTTAGTATGATTCAAGTTCATTCAACATTAGATACCTTATTCATAGACAGTGAGTCATAATTTAATCTGTGCTTAAGGGAATCCATCAATGACTCACGTAGTTTAGTTTAATAGCATGAAGTTGAGTTTTAATTTGGATTGCCGGGTTTATGCAACTATACACGTTTTGGATTCAAAAGCACTAGATACATCTCCTATCTGAAAGAATACACGCTGCATTTGCATGTTGAAAGGCCATCTTGTCCCCACCCCTTATAAATGAAATTAATGTTCATGTTCACCATATATGTGCACCGTTAAGTGAATTGAATGGTCTGAGTGTCCAGTGATTGAGGACTAGCATGCAATTAGAATCAAAAAAGGCTTATTGGGGCATATAAACCCTGGCAGGCTTCGAAATTGAAACCGTTGTCATGTTTCTGGGTTCACTATGGGCCCAGACCGTCCAGCCCCCTTATGAACACAATAGTGGCTGTCTTGAACGAGTTGCTAAAAGGATACATTTTTATTTATTTAGTTATTGGGCCTGGCTGATCTGAAATGGATTTATAAGGATTTGGTTCTTTCAAATAGGCTAAATAATTAGGTTTTCTTCTTTTATTATTAAAGACAAATAAATAAAAAAAATCATAGTCACTTCAAGATTGGTCTTTAAATAAAGATGATGAGGCGAGCCTCGTCAAATAAAAAATGCAAATTGCGGGGCCCTCAATAATTGGTCATAATAAAAATACTTAGAATTCGGAATGGCCGTTTAGCGAATTTCACGGACTTCCCCAAAAAAAAAAATAATACGCTAGCCTTTAGGAGCATTCTTAATAAATTACATTCTTAAATTCGGGTGCGCATTTATGTGACCCAAATCCAAATCTCAACGGAGTCGGAATGTATTAACAACCACGGGTGCATTGATTGCGACGTGGTTCGAGATGCATTTTCACGACGTTGCAATTCTATTAAAAATAATAATAAAAGCTTTTCAAACTTAATAAAAGCACACTAGTTATAACATGTATTAAAATCAGATATTTAGTCATTATAACAATTTAGGCGACCGTGCTAGAACCACGGGATCCGTGGGTGCCTAACACCTTCCCTCAGGTCAACATAATTCCTTACTTAGAATTTCTGGTTCGCAGACTTCATTTGGAAAGTCGAAAATTTCCTCGATTTGGGATTCAAGATAAACCGGTGACTTGGGACACCAAAAGTCAAACCTTTCCCAATTGACGACTTTGAAATAAATAAATAATCCAATTTTCGAATAATGTCACTTAAGATGGAAAAACTCCCTCACGCATTTATCCTTCGGGGTAGGTGTGCAAAAAGAAGGTGTGACAGTAAGAACCAATGAAATGTGTCCAGATATTCTAATGACATGGTTCAATCAATCACATGTAATATTATCACATAGATTTGGTGATAACTTTGATGACTTATGTGAACCAATCAAATTGAAGGAGAAATATTATGTATTTAATATAAATTCCCTTCCTTACAACTATATATATAGGTCTCCATAATATCAAAAAGGCATGAGAAAAAGAATCAAAATAAAAAGAACAGAAGAGGAGAAATACATGCATCAAGAAATTTTCTTCTAACAGTGGTGATCATAAGTCTTCAGCATATCAAGAATTTTTCTTCTACAATAGTGATCCATAAGCCATCCGCATATCAAGAAGCCTTTATCTCTAGTGGTGATCCGTAATTCTTCCATAAATCAAGAAGTCTTCCTCTTATACAGTGATTCGCAAGTCTTCCATAATTCAAGATATTTTCTTTTCCAGTGGTGATCCGCAAGTCTTTAATAATTCCAAAAGTCTTCCTTGTCAGTAGTGATCTTCAAATTTTTGATACCTTCGCGTTTTATGCCTAAAGAATTTGACCAAGAATGCCAAACTTTAACCACCAATGCCAAGATTGATGTTCTCAAACTTTGAAGAGAATAAATGAATTTAACCACGAATCCAAGATTGGTGTTCGCAGACTGAAGATAAGAGGTGAAAGGTGAAGATTCGTCAACTAGGCGTGCAAAAATTTGTAACAACAAAATTTCATTTCTAAAAATATAAATAATCTTGAAAAGAAAAATAGCAAGTAATTTATATTTTAATAAATTGTCCATCAGAGTACTACTTCTTTTGATTTAAAATAGTCTAAATATTGCAACATGCATAATCTATTAACATATAAATTAATTGCTATTTTCTCTAGAGTATTTATTATTTAGGAATGAAATTTAATTGTTATAAATTTTGGCACGCCCAATGTGACAATTTTCACCTTTCATCTCTTTTCTTTAAAGTATGAGAACACCAATCTTGGCATTCCTGGTTAAATTCATCTCTTCTCTTCAAAGTTTGAGAACATCAATCTTGGCATTCACGGTTAAATTTTGGTATGCGTGGTTAAATTATTTAGTCCATCAATCTAAGAAAGAGCATTCAAGCTCTTGTGTTGATGACCATAAGGAGAAGAATCAGAGTACTATTGTCACGACCCAAGTTTGCCTTCCGTGAACTATCGTGGCGGCACCTAGTCTCTACGACTAGGTAAGCCTAACAAATTGCGGAAAAGAAATCAACAGAATAAAACTATCCAAAACTGTAGAAAAATATCAGAAAGAAGCATTTAAGATGCCGCTCGGCATATACAATACAACTCTCAAACTAGAACAACATTTCCCAAAACCCGGAATCTCATGAAATCACAAACTTTTGAATGTATACAAGTATCTAACTCCAGAATGTCTAAACAAAAGTAAGTACAAAAGGACTAATACTTTAGGAGAGAATAGAAACGGACTCCTCGGTCTGTGGACGCGACAGATATACCTCGAAGTCTCTAAAAAGTCGCCTCGCCTCAAGGGTAGTTGGGCTGAGTCGAAGTACCTGGATCTGCACATGAAAAACATACGCAGAAAGGGCCAAGCCTAACCTCGGTCAGGTAGTGACGAGGAAAGTCAGGGCCCTACTGAGTTTAAATGAAATACAAGATATAATAGTATAGAATAAAACAACATAATTAAGTGCAATAGTAAGAAGTAACATGGGAGAGAAAGAACAACAACAACTACCACAGAGACAAATAATCACAGAAGGAATACAGCTCAACACAAAGATAACAACCGGGGATCTCCCAGGATACTGTCATATAGACCCAAATATAAATATCTAGTGGATCTCCCGGGTGCCGTCCCGTAGTCCAACTCATAGTGCGCGGGAATCTCCCGGAATACCAATCCGTAGTTCCAAATGTAAATACTCAATACTGGGGTGCAGTCCCGTAGTTCCAACATAAAAGTGCAGGGGATATCCCGGAATATCGACCCGTAGTCCCAAAGTAAACATGCAGGGGGATCTCCCGGGATACTGTCCCGTAGTCCCAAAGTAAACATGCAACAACAACACGAAAAATACACAATTCAATTCAAATTCCATACAAAGGTAAAACAGGTATTTCTAGCCTAACATGCTGCACATAATCCAAATAAGGCAGTTTGAGCAAGTAACGCAATTAAGTCAATTAGACATGTTTTCCTAAGCTAACAACAAGCTTAAATTGCAAGTAGTATAAATAGGAAAGGAAACACAATTATAGTTACTTAATGAAAACCGAATTTTCAACAATTAGCACAAGTGCGCACTCGTCACCTCACGTACAAGGAAATTCAAATATCAATAATACCAAACCCTAAGGGGAGTTTCATCCACACAAGGTTAGGCAATTCACTTACCTCGAACCTACTCAAAATCAACCTGAAATCACGCTTTTGCCTCGAGTACTCGACTCCAAATGGCCCAAATCTATTCAAATCAATTGCATAATGTAAATATAACTTCAAGTAACTGATTCCACCAATTAATTCTAAGCTAATACGTGAAATTAGGAAAAAATAACCAAAATGCCCCTCGGGCCCATGTCTCGGATTCGGGTAAAATTTACAAATTCGAAAAAATCACACTCTCACGAGTTCCGTCATACCAAAAGTACCAAAATCGGACCTCAAATGGTCTCTCAAATCACCACTCAATTCCCTCCAATTAACCAAGCCATGACCCCCAATTTACCACTGATTTTCCTTCAAATTTCATGCTTACGATGATAAAAATCACCACAATAATGAACTTAAGGACCAAAGATCTTACCTCAATGAATCCCTCTAAAAATCACCCTTAAAAATGTTCCCCAAAGGTTCTTCTTGTTTGAAAAAAAGGTGAAAAATAACTCAAATTCGCGAAGGCATATTTATATGTTCTGCCCAACGATACCGCATCTCCGATCCAAACTTCGGCACCTGTGGGACCACTCCTGCGCATAATCAACCGGTTCTGCAGTTTCCCATAAATCCTCCTTATCTGCACCTGTGCCCCAGGCACCGCATCTGCGGGCTCACAGGTTCGGCTAAACTTCCGCATCTGTGGTTCCAGCCTTTCTTGCTCTTGGCCGCATCTACGGCTTCGCTTTCGCTTCTGCGGGCTCGCACCTGCAGTCCCCAAGCCGCAGGTGCGGTTATGATAGCAGACTCAGCTGCAAATTCCCAACTCCAAACTTCCCGTTAACCATCAGAAACCACCCCCAGGCTCCCGGGACCTCAACCAAAAGCACAACCAAGTCATATACCACTATCCAAACTTGTACAAATCCTCGAAACACCTAAAACAATATCGAAACATCGAATTAACCATGGATTGAAGCCTAAGAACTCCAAAAAGTCTCAAATTACGCTTTAGATCAAAAGGTTTATCAACCCTCGTCCGAATGACCTGAAATCTTGCACACACGTCACATTCAACACTACAGAGCTACTCCCAACTTCCGAAATTCAATTCCGACCCAGATATCAAAATCTCACTATCGGATCGGAAACTTCAAAAATTCAACTTTCGGCATTTCAAGCCTAAATAAGCTGCAGACCTCCAAAACACAATCCGAACACGCCCCTAAGCCCGAAATCACTTAACGGAGCTAACGGAACCAACAAAATTTTATTCCAAAGGCATCTTCACACTGCTCCATCTACAGTCCAAATTCTAAAACTTAAACTCTCATTTAGGGACTAAGTATCCCAAAACTCTTGGAAACTCCAAAAAAATCTTCCCGACAACTCATATTAGCACAAACAAACACGGGGAATGCATTTAATAGGGGATCAGAGCATTAATTCTTAAAATAGCCGGCTAGGTCATTATAACTACTTCATTTGATTTAAAATAGTCTAAGTATTGAAACACACACAATTTAATAAAATATAAATTAATTACTATTTTTCTTTTATAGATTATTTATTTTTTTACGAATTAAATTTAGTTGTTACAAACTTTGGCATGCCCAATGTGACAATTTTGACCTTTCATCTCTTCGCTGAAAGTTTGAGAACACCAAGATAGATACAATGAAGATCGACCCTAGATCTAACTCTAAAAGCAGAGTGATGTTTCCATAGATATTGTTGGCCATATCAAAAGGAGTAAACCCAAAATACCAGGACAACAAATGCTTGATGTATTGTCCGTATCAACTCATATTTTTGGTTTATCTTCTCCAAAAGAAGTGAAATTCCTTTTTTGCGTGGTAGAAGAAGGAAACAACATTGTTGAAGCGGTCGAAAGAATTTTGGCTCGACTTATCCTATGACAAGAAAGCCATGGCTAGTTAAATGGCACTGTCACGACCAAAAATTCACAGTCATGATGACACCTAACTTAACTCTTTAGGCAAGCCATTACAGTCAATACCACCCAATTGAGAACAATAATATCAATAGATGAAACAACTGAGTCTCTATATAACATCTCAAGGATTAGTAGTACAAGTCATGAACTGCTAAGACTTAGATTTACAAAGTTGATATGAAATAAATACAACATCAGCTTAAAATGTACATAAAACATAATTCAAATATAAAACTACCAAGGATAAGTGGTAGCTATATCCGAAAGATAGGTACATTTTTATTGCTAACTCCCGCCATCCACAACATCTCAGCTCCAAGATTTGCACACAAGGTGCAAAAGGGTGGTATGATCAACTGATCCCATGTACTTAAGAAGTATCATAACTAATCTTGGCGAGGTAATATAAGCAAGAATTATAAGTGATACTCGTCAATCACTTGTATAAAGTCATAAATTCCAACAAGTATAGAGCAGAAAATATGATCAAATCATGAAATCACAGATAAAATCATCTTGGTGCCTTTAATTTTCTTAACGTATTTTGCTCAATCAACATTCTATCATATAAGGAAGATATGCAAATAAATCTGGTAAACACCAAGAAAATTGCAAGTAATGATGAAATACAATAACCGAATATTAATTTGTTGCGGTGCGCAATCAAATCCAGATAGAAATCATATTACGGTTCTCAGGACCACATCAGAAACTCAATAACCAAATCAAACTAATAACCAACTCTCCCAAAACTCACGTCAACCAAAAACCCGTCGATTTCTCAAAATATGTGTGTACACCATCAAGAAGACACATAAAAAGGTGACCCTAGGGGGACGGATCCATATTCACATGTTGCACGATGTAGTCATGTGCAATTAGCCTGTCGCAGTCACAAGCTCAATATCATAATCCACCTGGCATGGTCACAAGCAATATCACGGATCTGCCCAATGTGATCACATGCATAATATCAGAATTCGCCCAGCGTGGGCACAAGCACAATATTGTAATCCGGACGGCATGGTCACAAGTACAATATCACAATCCATCCGGCGAGGTCACATGCACAATAGCGCAATCCTCCCAGCGTGGTCATAGGCACAACATCCCAGTGTGGTCATAAGCTACCAGTCCAATTCATGTCACACATAAAGCAGATATGCAAGAATACATGTACATGATCAAAGAACTTCAAATTTCATACTCTTGGACTAGTATTAGTGACATGCTAAGTGTCACACCTCCTTTTTCCGCCCCCACGAGGGGTGAAGGAGTTTTTTCCAATTAAAGGACAATTGAAACGGGATTTGTTTATTTATTTCAGAGTCGCCACTTAGGAGATTTAGGGTGTCCCAAGTCACCAATTTAATCCCGAATCGAGGAAAAGAATGACTCTGTATTACAGTCCGCGAACCAGAAATCCGGATAAGGAATTATGTTAACCGGGGAGAAGGTGTTAGGCATTCCCGAGTTCCGTGGTTCTAGCACGGTCGCTCAACTGTCATATTCGGCTTGATTATCTGATTTAATACATATTGAACCTATGTGCGAATTTTAACTTTTAACCGCTTTTGTCATTATTATTATTTTTATCAAGAATTGCAACATCATGGAAACACATCTCGAACCACGTCACATCAATGCACCCGTGGTTGTTGGCATATTTCAACTCTGTTGAGATTTGGATTTGGGTCACATAAATGTGCACCCGAGTTTAAGAAGCTAACAATATTAAATACGCGCCTAAAGCGACTAGCGTATCTTTGTTTTGGGTAGGGCCGTGAAATTTGCTAAACGGCCCTGAATCTAAGCAATTTTAAAGCAAATATTTACTGAGGGCTCCGCAATTTTGTATTTTTATTCGGCGAGGCTCATCTCATTCTTATTTTTTTAAAAGCAATTTGCAACGTCATGGACACACATCTCGAACCACGTTACAATCAATGTACCTGTGATTAGAGACACATTTCGACTCCGTTGAGATTTGGATTTGGGTCACATAAATGTGCACCCGAGTTTAAGAAGGTAAGATTTATTAAAAATGCGCACCTAAAGCGATTAGCGTATTATTATTTTTTGGGTAAGGCCGTGGAGTTCGCTAAGCGGCCTGTCCTGAGTTTTAAGTAATTAACACATACATTTTTTGTGAGGGCCCCGCAATCTATGCGTTTTATTTGGCGAGGCTCGTCTCATTTTTATTTAAAAGGATAAACCTACAGTGACTACATTTTTCTATTAAGTTCGTCTCTAAAAATAAAAGAAAATCTCCCGATTAATTACATGCTAAAAAAACGTAACTTATTAGTTATTAATTTACGGTTAATGCAAATGGAAAATTGCAATCGGGTTTGTACCAAGAAGGATTGCTTTTATTCTATATTCTATCATTTACTAGTATTAGAACATGAGATAGACACACAATAATATCAAAACAAATTAATTACTCTTTGATTAATTTAAACTAGCATTATTAGATGAAGAAGTTATACATGTTCAACCCCATTACTCATTAATCAGTCAACTACATTTTATACAAAGAAAGGAAAATTCTATTCAAACACAAATCTAAACAAGAGGAATTCAACAGGAACAAAGCCTGATTAATATTTCATTTTTCGTGTACCTGGAAATGGCAGTACAAGAAGAAAAGAAGGAGGAGTCAGTAGCAGTAGTAACACAGCAACGCAACAGCAACCCCACAACAGCAATTTGAACCAGAATCAAAACCCAGGAAAATTTGAAGAAAATCAAGCAAGCTCGATAGAACAAACACAAAAGTTTGTAAAAGACTTAAACAACAACAAACCACATCACCACAAACATACTCAAACCCACGTGTATTAAACCCGAAACTAAACTCGTTTCTCACTTTGTTTTTGTTTTCTCTTTTTAAACTCTCTAACGCTCTTGAGATTTTCAAAATGTCTTCCTAAAATGTTCTCTCCAAAAATCTCTCTCTAAGTAAGTCTTTTAAGTTCAAGTCTTAGTCCCCCATTATATTAAACAATTATATCACATCCCCATTAATTTATGTCTCGTTCCCCACAATATATTATTTTAATATTGTTAATGCCTAATGGACAAAGCATTCAGATTAAATAATTGTTCAAAAGTTAAATTCCAAAAATACCCCTCCGACCTTACTGAAATTACCATTTTACCCCTGAACGCACTGCAATTTACCAAACTACCCCGTCAGCTATAACCAATTCACCTAATCAATTCCAACCAAAATATAGCAAATATAACCAATTTGTAAACAAATTCAAACAACAAATCACATGAACACATATTGAACAACATCAAATTAATGGGAATAAATTAACCATATTGGGAACCAGTGCTGGTTATCTTAGACGCAAATGAACGAGAAAGGAGACAACAATATTAACAACAAAAATAAACTGGAACAACATAAATCACAATTAACGGAAACGAAATGCAAACTGAAATCATATGATGAACAACAAAAAGCAGGAAACCAAACAATACACAAAACGAAATCATTTGAACCAATACAAGAATAAACACTCATGAGAATAGCCACGGTTTAAACCAAACATTTGAACTTCCTAACTTGAAATATGCAACGATACAGAGAAGGAGAATAATCAAAAAAACCAAACATTTAGTTTTACCCGGAATGAGAATTGAACAGAAAATGAACGAAAGCTAATAACAGCACAAAAATTGGTCGGAATCCTACCATATTAAAGGGACTGGTTTGAACGGCAACCTCGGCGCGCTGCAACTCGACGACCTCGACTGTGTATGAACTGCTTCGACAAACCCCGACCAAAGCTCGAACAAACGAGATGGTTGAGCCTCGTTGTTGGACTGGACTGAAAGCGGATGGTCGAGTCTCGTCGTTGAACCAAATGCTCGACGAGGCAGCATGGAAGGTGAGACGTTTGGGTCTACTGGAGATCGACAAGGAAGTAACACCCATGGCTTAACTTGGTGCTCGCGGAGAAGAGAAGGAGGGGAGGTAATGGTTTGTTTGGTCGTAGCATAAGCAGCAGAAGGGAGCTCAACAATGGCGGTGGCTGGAGCTGTTAAAGACGAAGCAAGAGAGGCAGTAGGTGAAGCTGGGGTGCTAGTCACCGCCACTGGTCTAGGGAGGAAGCCATGGGAGCTCGAGTTTGAGCCTGACGACGAAGAAAACGAAACAGTGGCAGCGGGGTCGTTCGTGGATGCTCATTGACGATGGGTTGTTCGACGAAGAAGTAGCAGCCATGCGTCCTGTTTGGACGTAGCAGAAGTAGTCAGTGGTGAAGAAGACGCTGGTCGTCGAGAAAGAAAGTCGCCATGGGAGCTCGAGCTTGAGCTTGGCGACGAAGAAGACGAAGCAATGGCAGCGGGGTCGTTTGGTGTGGCTAGTTGGCTATGGAGGTTCGACGACTAGTGAAGGGTGGTCGATGGAGGGGTTGTGCGTGTGTGTGAAGGTGAGGAAGCCATGGTTGGCTAGGAGAGTTTTGGAGAAGAAGAGGGAAAGAGAGAGGGGGACGGATGAGTTTTTGTTTTTAGGGTTTGGTTTTGTTTTGTTTTGTTTTTGGGGAAAAATGAAAAATGAATAGGGGTTATGGGGCGGACCGGGTCGACCCGTGTTGAGATGGACCGGGTCATTGGGAAGGCTGGGTAATTTTTGGTCTTGTGGCTTGAATTTGAAGAAAAGCCCAATTCCGATTTTCTTTATATTTTTTGCTCTCTTTTCTCCTTTTATTTTTCTAAAACTAAATTCTAAAAATCCTTAAATTATCATATAAAACTAAATTAATTTATAAAAGCGCAAATTAACTCTCAATAACAATTAACACACAATTAAGTAGTAATTAAGCATAAAATTGTACAATTGCACATTAAATGCTAAAAATGTAAACGATGCATATTTTTGTAATTTTCATTCTTGTAAAACAAGCTTAATTATTCCTAATTGTAGAATTAAATCCTAAATGCAAATGCGATATATTATTGTATTTTTTTATTAATTTATAAAATAAACATGCGCAGACAAATGCAAACAATACAAGAAAAATAATACAAAAATTCTCAAAATTGCACACCAAGGAAAATCGTTTTATTTTGAAATTTTTTGGGAGTAATTCTTTCATAGGGCAAAAATCACGTGCTTACACTAAATTGTATGCATGTGCAAGTGTGATATCATAGTTCAAATCAGGTAAATACATCACAAAATATCAACTATCAAGTTTGATCAGGAGATTAACCTCTATGTAACCTCAAACTTGGGTTAAATAGTTCACAACATGGATACAAATAACAGAAACATCACATCATGAAGCTTATCAATCAATACAATGTCTATCATAGCCTAAGCACTACCCCAGACATTGATAATACCCTAGTGCTTGCACACGGGCTTAGCCCCACACATGTGTGCTACTCATAGCAGGTAGCTATCACAAATAACTTAGACAACTAGTGCCTCAACCAAGTTTAGGTTAGATACTTACTTCAAGCAGCCAAATCAATACTCTAGAAGCAACATCCCGCATAATCGAACTCCGAACGGCTCGAAACTAGCAAAAAATAACTCAAAAACATCACATAATGCCATAAAAACAAACCCAAATGTTAAAGACTGAATCTTTAATCAAATACTCAAAGTCAACAAAAAGGTCAACTCGAGATTGCACCTTGAAACCCGTCAAAACTCAAAAATTTTGATAACACATTCGAATATGAGTCCACTTATACTAATTTCACTCAAATCCGATTCCGAATCGATATTCATTACCAAATTATTCACTTTATAAAATCTTAGACAAAACCCCCAATTTCTTTTTAAATTCATCTATCAAATGCCAAAATCCACGCAAATCATGTAAGATAATATAATCCGGGTAAAAAATACCTACTCCAATCCTAATTGTGAAAATCGCCTCCAAAATCGACCACATCCGAGCTCTAGATCTTAAAATGTGATGAAATAACTCAACCCTTGAAATAAAAAGCTTCTACCCAACACTTCTGCATATGCGGTCCAACAACCGCTTCTACGACATCACATCTGAGATAGAGACTTAGCTTCTATGGATAATAATAAAGCCTCGATAAACCACATCTGTAGACAAGCCAATGCATCCTCGCACTCGCAGATGCAGAAATACCATCGTATCTGCGTGCACACCTATCACGAGCCCGAATCCCAACCATGGGACCGTGATGGCGCCTCACACATTTGCTAGGCAAGCCTACGTGAATCATAGAATTAACCAGGTTTAACAATTTAAAGCAGTATAATAATAATAATAATAATAATAATAATAATAATAATAATAATAATAATAATAATAATAATAATAATAATGAACGATTGGCAAAATTCGAATTACATATGATAAATCCGTATATAGCACGGTTTATACTAATCCCAGAAATTTGGAGTCACAAGTACATGAGTAATTAGAATACTAAAAATATAGTCTGAATGTAATACATTTGTTTGAAGCAAAATAAATAGTAAAGACAAAATAGTAGGGACTTCAGGGACTACGAACACCAAGCAGTTCTACCTCAAGTCTCCTGGGCAAGTTAGATCCGAGCGAACTCCTCTACGCACCACTGGGACCAACACCGGGATCTGTACAAGAAGTGCAGAAGTGTAGTATGAGTATAATTGACCCCATATACTCTATAAGTGTTGAGTCTAACCTCGACGAACTAGTGATGAGGCTGTAATAAGAAACTCACAGTAAACATGTACTAATAATAATAAAAAGATGACAGAAATGTAAAGAAAATGGTAAAACTCATAAGAATGGGACCAGAAAGTCAAATAATAGAGGGGTCGAGAGTAACATCATCTCAAAATCCACATATCATAATACGGGGATAAGACAACACAGCTACAAACACAATATCATATTATACTCTATTGCGACGCGCAATCCGATCCTAACATTTAATACAATATTTATTGTGGCATGCAACCTGATCCCAATATCATATCAATATCTGTTGCAGTGTGCGACCTAATCCCATTATCAATTTATTCCAATACTATTTCACCACGCTACCCATTCCCTATATCAACCCATTAACATGAACAACTCAACAAAACTGATAACATAATCCCAACACAAAGAGATACAAAAGCATACAAAACACTAGGGATATACTATTACAACAGATAATAATCAATACCTCATAATCAAAAACCACAACTTTTCATGCCTTTAATCGGATTTCCATAGCATGTTATATCATTCATTGTTAATCTACCCTCATATGCTTTATTTGACATTCTTAACACTTGTTCTACCTCTTACTTGTTATTTTGCTTTTATATGATATAGTTGAAATTATTGTCTTATTACTTCTTTATATATGGAATTACTTACTTGAAGTTGTTAATTCATATCTCTTGTTTAGCTAGTGGTGTTGAAGCTATAAAAGTCGTTATCACTTTGAGACGAAGTTGTTACTTGTTGATATATCATTCCTGTTGAGCTATTCACCATTATTTTGTTGTTGTTGAGACTCTTGTGCACATTGTGGTTGAGCCATGGGCTATTTGTTGTGTAAACATTGGTATTGTTGATTCTTTTGGAAAGTTGTGACCTACACTTGTGGTGCGAATTGTGATTATGTTGCGATATTGATGTGCATGCGGAGGTATAAGGATAGGGGTTAATGTGCACGTGACAACATAAGGTGGGATTTACGTACGTGTTGATAGTAAGGGAATTACTTGAAGCCATGCGGCGACATAAGGTGAGCTAAAATGCGTATAGCTACTTCGGAAAAAATATTTTCAAAACTATCTAAATATAAAGCTCCTGCGATGGTATAAGGAAAACTTGTGATTGTTATTATGAAATGAGATTTCGAGGCGGTACCTTAGTTGTGATTCTTGTTGTTATCTTTCATTTACCTTACTTGTATTTGTCCGCATTATTTTCTTGATGTTCTTATTATATGTTCCTTCCTTTTTGCCTTTATTTCTTTAAATTCAATTATAGCTTATCTTGTTATATTGCTTTACAGCCTCATTTTCCCCGTTTCCATTATTATATTATACTATATCTGTTTAGTTTCTTTTTCTTATCCTAGTAGATTTCTTGACCTGGCCTCGCCATTACTCTACTGAGGTTAGGTTTGATACCTACTAGGTACCATTATGGTATACTCATACTACTCTTCTGCATATTTTTGTGCAGATCCAGGTACCTTGGCCCAGGCTAGGCACCATTAAGTAGAGCATTAAGTTCAAAAACTTCAAGGTATACCTACCCGACATTCGTAGGCCTCAGAGTCACCATTTTTCCTTGTTTTTCTATTGCTTACTCTTTATTTAGGCAGTGATGTATTAGGGATTTTACAGTATATTCGTGTAGAGCTCATGACTCAGTCTCATAAGATTTTTGGGAGTCATTGTCAGCGATAGTGTTGAGTTCTATTATGATAGCTAGATGGTTTAGATTTGATGTTCTCTTGTTATTTCTATTATTTCTCCATGTATGTTAGGCTTACCTAGTCTTACAGACTAGGTTCCATCACGATATCCTGCTATGGGAGATTGGGGTCGTGACAAAGTTAGTATCAGATCTCTAGGTTCATAGGTGTTACGACTAATAAGAAGGTTAAGTAGATTCTTGCGGATCGGTACTGAGACGTCTATACTTATCTTTTAGAGGCTATAGAATTGTTGGGAAACTTCACTTCTTTGATCCCTTATCGTGCAAATTTGTCGACTTCGAAATTGTGAATCTTTGTCTTTTTATTACCTCACAATTGGCGAGGACACGCATCGCTAAATTTAACGATCAAACACTTGTGCCCCGTGCTAGATCCGCAATAGGCTGGGGTCCAGAAAGGGAACGTAGTGTAGCTAGAGAACCTGCTCGAGCTGCAATAGAGGTGCCTCAGTAGCTCTAGTTGGAGGGAAGGCACCACAGGTTCCTATTGCCACCCCTGCACTTGAGGAGACCCTCGCACAATTCTTGAACATGTTTAGTACTCTAGCTCAGGCAGTGGGTTGATTCCACTTGCACCAACCACATTTCAAGCTAGGGGAGGAGCTTAGACTCCCGCGGCCTATACTCTAGAGCAGTAGGTCCATGTTGATTAGGTCCTAGAGGTTTTTCTGCCACAACCTGTTGTTCCAGTTCAGCCTGAGATTAGGGCAGTGGCATCTGAGGAGAAGCATCTTAGACGTGAGAGGTTCAAGAAGTATCATCCTCCTACATACAGTGGCCTAGCTACAAAATATTGATAAGTAGGGATTTTGACTACTTATTTGCACTCTTTTACTTTCATTTTAGCTTAAAATTTCTTAAAAGTATTCCTGAAAACTAATGAAATGTGCTTGATTGCAGGAGTGTTAGAATATGAGCTAAAAAGATTAAAATCAACTTAAGATGGAGTAATTTTGGATAGGACAAAAACAAGGCTAAAAGGGCACTGTGTGGACCGTACAATATTAAATGCGGCCGCAAATCATGAAGAAAGCATCTAACAAGAAATGCTCTACAAAGTGCGGACCGCACAATTCTGGTGCGGCCGCAGAAGATAAAGTTCATAGAGATGGGACTTTAAGGTTAAGAAGAAATGCAAACTGCACGAGTTTTGTGTGGCTGCATCATCAAGAGCGCAGCCGTACTAAGAAATATGCGGTCCGCAGAAGTTCCACAATGCCAAAGCCCAAGGTCAAGAAGTGCAGAATGCACTATAATTATGCGGTCGTAGAAGTAAAAGTGTGGCCGCACTCATAAATGTGCGGTCCGCAAAAGTTGAAGGAGTGCGACCGCAATCCAGAATTGTGCGGCAGTAGAATTAGAACCTGTGAAGTCAGGTCTCAATGTGCGGACCACACACATAATTGTGCGGTCACATAACCTTCGCAAAGGCAATTTTGTCAGATATTTTTAGCATAGTATAGATAGAACTTTTTGTCATTTTAAGGTTAAGTTGTGTAAGTTGGGAGCCCCTGAGCCATTTTTATTTACTGTATTGGGTAACATTGTACTAGATTAGCTTTTAAACATTAGATTGTTTTTCCTTAATTAAGTATTCTGAATTCTATTTCAGTTTATTCTTTAATTTCTTAATTTTCCATGAGTGGCTTAACCCTTAGCTAGGGTTGTGACCCAACCCTAGTATGGGTACTTAATGGGTAATTGATTTAGGGCTTATTTATGATTGGGTTTATGATATTTAGCCTAGTTCTTGCTTGAATTTGAGAATTGATGGTTGCAAATATTGATTCATACATATTTGACTTAGTCTCTACTTGAGAAAGAGAGACTAAATCTAGGAAAACATGGCTAACTAGGAATTAGGGTGAACTTAATAAATTGATAGCCCCAATTAAAGGGTCGAATCTAGAGATAGTAAGACCCAATTAGAGCATTTATCACTTGCTTTGTGAAATACCCGTTTGGACTTGAAAAAGCTAAATCGGGCAAAATCACTCAAACTACCGAGAGGTATAGAGTGAGTAATTGTGTGTGATTGCTATATTGTATCCCAATCAACCAAACATGTCCTAAAACTCTAAATCCATTAGGTAACCAACTAGGCGGAGGTCGCAACCCTAGATCTTTCATAACTTGAAAAGCAACCAAAACCAAAAATATTATCTCTTAGCTCTACAATTACAATCAATATCTTACAAGTAGAAGTAGAAACAACAATTGAAAGTGTGGAAGTGTAATTTGGGACACATCATACATTCACACTAGGTGTATACCTAATCCAAAATCTAACTCCCTATGGATTCGACCTCGACTTGTGTTGGGTTTTATTATTACTTCGACCACCTCATAACATATATTTGTGGTGTGGGTTTGGGCGACATCAAATATGTACAGGATTTTCTAGAGAATTGCCACTGTATTCTCCATACCATGCATATTATGGAGATGAGCGGGGTTGCTTTTACTACATTCCAACTATCAGGAGCAGCGTATAAGTGGTGTCAGGCTTACGAGAAGGGTAGCCCTGCTGACACAACTTCACTCACATAGACTCAATTTTTAGAGATATTCTTGAGATTTTGTTACCTAGAGCCTTCTGGATGCATGGTGTGTGGAGTTTAAGCAGCTGTGCTAGGGTACTGTGATAGTGTCAAAGTATACTGTTAGATTCAGTGAATTGTCCAGACATGCACCTGCCTTGGTTTCTACAGTCAGCGAGTGACTTCATCGATTCATCGAGGGGCTTAACTGTGGTATTAGATTTAGCATGGCTCGAGAGTTGGAGATAGATACACCATATCAGCAAGCAGTAAAGATCACATTGAGATTGGAGGGTATGTGGGAACGTGAGAGAGAGAACAGGGAGGCCAAAAGGCCTTGAGGAACTGGTGGATTTAGTGGTGTCCACGCTGCAGCTACAACCTGTCATGGCAGGGGCTATGTGAGTCATCCAGTTCAATCACCGGTTCTAGCTTCTAGTGAAGCTCTGGCTACTTCCAGGTCTCAGGTTGCCCATTATGCACCACCACTGTCTAGTGCACCTCCTACATGGGGTTCTTTCAGAGCTCAGTCCCGCCGACTAGGCTCGAGACAGTTTCAGTGGCCACTCCCATCGAGATCTTGCTTTGAATGTGGCGATACTCGACATATGGTGAGGGACTTCCCTAGACTCAAGAAGGGTACACCTCCACATACTACACAGGCTCCACGTATTCCAATGGGTCCATAGACTTCTCAGGCCATGGTTGTTGCTCTAGTTGCCGCTCCACCTGCACAGCCACCTAGGGGTAGAGGTCAGGTAGGTAGGGGCCACCTTAGAGGTAAAGGCCAAGCCAGATTCTATGCTTTTTCGGGTAGTATGGAGGCAGTCGCATCAGACGCTGTCATCACACGTATTGTTCCGATTTGTCATAGAGATGCATTAGTTTTACATGATCTAGGCTTCATTTACTCATATGTTTCATCTTACTTTTCTCCATATTTGGGTATATATCACGATTCTTTGAGTTCTCCTATATATGTGTCCATGTCTGTGAGAGATTCTATTGTTATGGATTATGTGTATCGGTCGTGTTTAGTTGTTATTGGTGGTTTTGAGACCAGAGTAGATCTATTGTTACTAAGTATGGTAGACTTTGATGTTATCCTGGGCATAGCTGGTCGTCGCCTTTTCATGCTATTATGGATTGTCATACTAAGACTCTAACATTGGCTATGTCAGGTTTGTCCTGGTTAGAGTGGCGGGGTACATTGAACTATGTTCCTAGCAAGGTTGTGCCCTTCCTTAAGGAAATGAGGATGGTTGAGAAGGGGTGTGATGTATATCTAGACTTTTTGAGAAATGTTAGTGTTGATACTCCTACCATTGAGTTAGTTCCGGTAGTGAGAGATTTCCTAGATGTATTTCTGGTAGATCTTTAGGCATGTTTCTTGATAGAAATATCTATTTTGGTATTGACTTATTGCCGAGAACTCAACCTATTTCTATTCCACCATATCATATGGTACCAACGGAGTTGAATGAATTAAAGGAGCAGCTACAACAATTGCTTGATAAGGGCTTCATTCAGCCTAGTGTATCACCTTGGGTGCTCTGGATTTGTTTGTGAAGAAGAAGGATGGTTCCATGCGCATGTGTATTGATTATCAGTAGTTGAACGAGGTTATAGTGAAGAACATCTAAATATTGTTGCACTAATGACTTATTTGATCAAGTAAAGGGTACCAGAGTGTTTCAACGATTGAATTGCAGTCAGGGTATCATCAGTTGAAGATTTAGGATCTGAATATTTCAAAGACCACCTTTAGGACTCGTTATGGTCACTACGAGTTCCTCGTGATGTCATTTGGGCTAACCAATGCCCCAGCAACATTTATGCACCTGATGGACAGTGTATTCCAACTATATCTTGATTCATTCATTATTGTGTTTATTGACGACATCTTATGTACTTGCGGATGGGAAGATCATGAGCAGAAACTGATGATCGTGCACTAAACCTTAAGAGAAAAGAAGTTGTATGCAAAATTCTCAAAGTGTGAATTCTTGCTTGATTCGGTGGCGTTTTGGGTCATATGGTGTCGAGTGAGGGGATCAAGGTAGATCTGAAGAAGCTTGAAGCAGTTCAGAGTTGGCCCAGAATGCCTTCAGCAACTGAGATTCAGAGTTTCCTTGGTTCGGCTCGATTTTATCGCCGTTTCGTAGAGGGTTTCACATCCATTACTCGCACCTATGACCAGATTGACCTAGAAGGGTGCTCCTTTCAAATGGTCCGAGGAGTGCGAGGTGAGATTTCAAAAGCTTAAGACTACTTTGACTACAACCCTAGTATTGGTGTTGCCCATGGGTTCGAGGTTGTACATTGTGTATTGTGATACATCCCGTATTGGCCTTGGCACGTTGTTTATGTAAGACGGTAGGGTGATTGTTTATGCATCTCGGTAGTTGAAGGTTCATGAGAATAATTATCCTATCCACCATGGGGAATTGGAAACTATTGTTCATGCATTGAAGATTTAGTGGAACTATTTGTATGGTGTCCCATGTGAGGTCTGTACCGACCACCAGATCTCCAGTATTTATTCAAATAGAAAGCTCTTAATATGCGGGGTGGTTAGAGTTGTTTAAAGACTATGATATCACTATTCTATATCATCGTGGGAAGGCCAACGTGGTGGCCAATGCCTTGAGTGGAAAGACTGAGATCTTAGGCAGTTTAGAATATCTACTGGTAGTAGAGAGGCCATTAGCATTGGATATTTAGGCCTTGGCGAATCAATTTATTAGATTGGATGTTTCAGAGCCTAGTCAGGTTCTTTCTTGTGCGGTTTCTCGGTCTTCCTTATATGAGTGCACAAAAGAGCGTCAATATGACGATCCCTATTTGCTTGTCCTTAAAGAAACGGTACAACACAGCGATGCCAAAGAGGTTTCTATTAGAGATGATAGTGTAGTGCGGATGCAGGTCCCGTTATATGTGTCCAATGTAGATAGGCTACGTGAGTTGATCCCTCAGGAGGCCCACAGTTCGCGCTATTCATTTGGGTACTGCTAAGATTTATCATTATGTGATACAATACTATTAGTAGGAGGAGAATGAAGAAAAATATAGTAGAGTATGTGGCTCGGTTCCTAAATTGTCAGTAGGTGAAGTATGAGTATAAGAGGCCATGTGGTTTGCTTCAGAGACTTGAGATTCTTAAGTGGAAATGGGAGCATGTTACCATGGACTTTGTTGTTGGGCTCCCACAAGCTTTAAAGAAATTTGACATTGTATGGGTGATTGTGGATAGGTTGACCATGTTGGCTCATTTCATTCTGGTGGTGAATACCTATTCATCAGAGTAGCTGGCTCAGATATATATTCACAAGATTGTATGACTTCGTGGCGTACCGGTATCCATTATCTCTGACCAGGGCATGCAATTTACATCACACTTCTGGAGAGTCATACAACGTAAGTTAGGAACACGGCTTGAGTATAGTATAAAATTTCACCCACTAACGAACGAACAGTTTGACCGCACCATTCAGATCTTGTGATCAGTTCTTGTCGCTTGTAGAGTTTGCCTACAACAACAACTACCAATCAAGTTTACAGATGGCTCCTTATGAGGCCCTATATAGGAGGCGATGTTGTTTTCCAATTATTTAGTTTGAGCAGGGTGAAGCTAGATTGTTGGGCACGGATTTGGTTCGAGACGCCTTATAGAATGTCAAGTTGGTTCAGGATCGGCTTCGTACAACATAGTCTAGGAAGAATAGTTATGCCGAACGAAGAGTTCGTGATGTTGCATTCATGGTTGAAGAGAGAGTTTTCCTCTAGGTTTCACCCATGAAGGGCGTGATGAGGTTCGGGAAGAAGGGCAAGTTGAGCCCTAGGTATATTGGTCCTTTCAAGATCCTTGAGAGAGTGGAAGAGGTGGCCTACAAGCTTGCATTGCCACCTAGCTTATCTGTAGTTCACCCGGTGTTCCATGTTTCTATGCTCCAAAAGTAATATGGTGATCCGTCCCATGTTTTATATTTCAAATCAGTCCAATTGGACAAGGATTTGACTTATGTTGAGTAGCGTTGGCCATCTTAGACAGACATGTGCGAAAGTTGAGGTCAAAGAACATTCCTTTAGTGAAGGTTCAGTGGAGGGGTCAACCAGTCGAGAAGGCAACTTGGGAGATAGAGCATGATATGCATAGCCGTTATCCTCGTCTTTTAACCACTTCAGGTATGTCTCTATACTCGTCAGAGGACGAATGCCTATTTTAAGAGGGAGAGGATGTAGCGATACAGTTGGCTGTTTTGAGTATTTTAGCCCCATTCACCTATTTATTTCCTCTTCTATATTATATTGTGGTTACGTGACTTGATAGTGTGGTTAGTTTGGGTTTCGAGTGAGTTTCAGAGTGATAGGGACACTTAATCCAAAAATTGGAAGCTTAATTTAAAAGAATTGACCGGAGTGGAGTTTGATTTCTCCTATTTCCACTGCTAACTCTCCCAACTCCCTATCCTATCCTAGACCTACACCTACCTCCAGTTCTTCCTCACCCACACCCTCCTCTTCTTCCTCCTTTTCCACCCATATGTCAATCAACTCTACTTCCAGGGATATTTCTTCTCCTCCTTCTTCCTCTAGCTCCCCTAGTAGGTAGACGTCTTTGGAATGAAGTTTTGATAGTTCTGATAGCTATGTATGGTGATTTTAGACTTAGGTGTTTGTACAGATATTGATTTGGAGGTCCGTAGGTCATTTTTGCATGAAGGCAAAAGTTGAAAAGTTGAAGGTTTGGAAGGTTGAGAGGTCGAGGTCATTCGGAGTTTGTTTGGTATGATTTGGCATAAATTTTGGAATTTGAATGTTTATGGATTCAATAGGTTTGAATTGGGTTGCGATTCGTAGATTTGATATTGTTTGATGTGATTTTAGGCCTCGAATAGGTCTTTTATGTGATTAGGGACTTGATGGTTTTTTTGGACGGAGTTCCAGAGGCTCCGGATGTGATTCAGATTGAATCAGGATTCATTTTGGACTCAGAAGAACTTTTGTCCAGCTGAGGTTCAGGT